>NC_074671.1:1885485-2185485 GCF_029448725.1 Salvelinus fontinalis
TACTGTCTCCAGGGACTCTGACAGCTCCCAGCTCCACTCCACCTGTACAATAACCATATATAATACTGTCTCCAGAGGCTCTGACAGCTCCCAGCTCCACTCCACCTGTACAATAACCATATATAATACTGTCTCCAGGGACTCTGACAGCTCCCAGCTCCACTCCACCTGTACAATAACCATATATAATACTGTCTCCAGGGACTCTGACAGCTCCACCTGTACAATAACCATATATAATACTGTCTCCAGGGCTCTGACAGCTCCACCTGTACAATAACCATATATAATACTGTCTCCAGGGACTCTGACAGCTCCCAGCTCCACTTCACCTGTACAATAACCATATATAATACTGTCTCCAGGGACTCTGACAGCTCCCAGCTCCACTCCACCTGTACAATAACCATATATAATACTGTCTCCAGGGACTCTGACAGCTCCCAGCTCCACTCCACCTGTACAATAACCATATATAATACTGTCTCCAGAGGCTCTGACAGCTCCACCTGTACAATAACCATATATAATACTGTCTCCAGGGGCTCTGACAGCTCCACCTGTACAATAACCATATATAATACTGTCTCCAGGGACTCTGACAGCTCCACCTGTACAATAACCATATATAATACTGTCTCCAGGGACTCTGACAGCTCCCAGCTCCACCTGTACAATAACCATATATAATACTGTCTCCAGGGACTCTGACAGCTCCCAACTCCACTCCACCTGTACAATAACCATATATAATACTGTCTCCAGGGACTGTGCCAGCTCCCAGCTCCACTCCACCTGTACAATAACCATATATAATACTGTCTCCAGGGACTGTGCCAGCTCCCAGCTCCACTCCACCTGTACAATAACCATATATAATACTGTCTCCAGGGACTCTGACAGCTCCCAGCTCCACCTGTACAATAACCATATATAATACTGTCTCCAGGGACTCTGACAGCTCCCAGCTCCACTCCACCTGTACAATAACCATATATAATACTGTCTCCAGGGACTCTGACAGCTCCCAGCTCCACCTGTACAATAACCATATATAATACTGTCTCCAGGGACTCTGACAGCTCCACCTGTACAATAACCATATATAATACTGTCTCCAGGGACTCTGACAGCTCCACCTGTACAATAACCATATATAATACTGTCTCTAGGGGCTCTGACAGCTCCACTCCACCTGTACAATAACCATATATAATACTGTCTCCAGGGACTCTGACAGCTCCCAGCTCCACTCCACCTGTACAATAACCATATATAATACTGTCTCCAGGACTCTGACAGCTCCACCTGTAAAATAACCATATATAATACTGTCTCCAGGGACTCTGACAGCACCACCTGTAAAATAACCATATATAATACTGTCTCCAGGGACTCTGACAGCTCCACCTGTACAATAACCATATATAATACTGTCTCCAGGGACTCTGACAGCTCCCAGCTCCACTCCACCTGTACAATAACCATATATAATACTGTCTCCAGGGACTCTGACAGCTCCCAGCTCCACCTGTACAATAACCATATATAATACTGTCTCCAGGGACTCTGACAGCTCCCAGCTCCACTCCACCTGTACAATAACCATATATAATACTGTCTCCAGGGACTCTGACAGCTCCCAGCTCCACCTGTACAATAACCATATATAATACTGTCTCCAGGGACTCTGACAGCTCCCAGCTCCACTCCACCTGTACAATAACCATATATAATACTGTCTCCAGGGACTCTGACAGCTCCACCTGTACAATAACCATATATAATACTGTCTCCAGAGACTCTGACAGCTCCACCTGTACAATAACCATATATAATACTGTCTCCAGGGACTCTGACAGCTCCACCTGTACAATAACCATATATAATACTGTCTCCAGGGACTCTGACAGCTCCACCTGTACAATAACCATATATAATACTGTCTCCAGGGGCTCTGACAGCTCCACCTGTACAATAACCATATATAATACTGTCTCCAGGGACTCTGACAGCTCCCAGCTCCACTCCACCTGTACAATAACCATATATAATACTGTCTCCAGGGACTCTGACAGCTCCCAGCTCCACTCCACCTGTACAATAACCATATATAATACTGTCTCCAGAGGCTCTGAAAGCTCCCAGCTCCACTCCACCTGTACAATAACCATATATAATACTGTCTCCAGGGACTCTGACAGCTCCACCTGTACAATAACCATATATAATACTGTCTCCAGGGACTCTGACAGCTCCCAGCTCCACTTCACCTGTACAATAACCATATATAATACTGTCTCCAGGGACTCTGACAGCTCCCAGCTCCACTCCACCTGTACAATAACCATATATAATACTGTCTCCAGGGACTCTGACAGCTCCCAGCTCCACCTGTACAATAACCATATATAATACTGTCTCCAGGGACTCTGACAGCTCCCAGCTCCACTTCACCTGTACAATAACCATATATAATACTGTCTCCAGGGACTCTGACAGCTCCCAGCTCCACTCCACCTGTACAATAACCATATATAATACTGTCTCCAGGGCTCTGACAGCTCCCAGCTCCACTCCACCTGTACAATAACCATATATAATACTGTCTCCAGGGACTCTGACAGCTCCCAGCTCCACTCCACCTGTACAATAACCATATATAATACTGTCTCCAGGGACTCTGACAGCTCCACCTGTACAATAACCATATATAATACTGTCTCCAGGGACTCTGACAGCTCCACCTGTACAATAACCATATATAATACTGTCTCCAGGGACTCTGATAGCTCCACCTGTACAATAACCATATATAATACTGTCTCCAGGGCTCTGACAGCTCCCAGCTCCACTCCACCTGTACAATAACCATATATAATACTGTCTCCAGGGACTCTGACAGCTCCACCTGTACAATAACCATATATAATACTGTCTCCAGGGACTCTGACAGCTCCCAGCTCCACTCCACCTGTACAATAACCATATATAATACTGTCTCCAGGGACTCTGACAGCTCCACCTGTACAATAACCATATATAATACTGTCTCCAGGGACTCTGACAGCTCCCAGCTCCACTCCACCTGTACAATAACCATATATAATACTGTCTCCAGGGACTCTGACAGCTCCCAGCTCCACTCCACCTGTACAATAACCATATATAATACTGTCTCCAGGGGCTCTGACAGCTCCCAGCTCCACTCCACCTGTACAATAACCATATATAATACTGTCTCCAGGGGCTCTGACAGCTCCACCTGTACAATAACCATATATAATACTGTCTCCAGGGACTCTGACAGCTCCCAGCTCCACCTGTACAATAACCATATATAATACTGTCTCCAGGGGCTCTGACAGCTCCCAGCTCCACCTGTACAATAACCATATATAATACTGTCTCCAGGGACTCTGACAGCTCCCAGCTCCACTCCACCTGTACAATAACCATATATAATACTGTCTCCAGGGACTCTGACAGCTCCCAGCTCCACTCCACCTGTACAATAACCATATATAATACTGTCTCCAGGGACTCTGACAGCTCCACCTGTACAATAACCATATATAATACTGTCTCCAGGGACTCTGACAGCTCCCAGCTCCACTCCACCTGTACAATAACCATATATAATACTGTCTCCAGGGACTCTGACAGCTCCCAGCTCCACTCCACCTGTACAATAACCATATATAATACTGTCTCCAGGACTCTGACAGCTCCCAGCTCCACCTGTACAATAACCATATATAATACTGTCTCCAGGGACTCTGTTCTAGGCCCTCTCCTCTCCTCTGACTGTCTCTCTAGAGATGAGTGTCTGCTAAGCTACAGGACCAAAATGTAAATCTACAACAGTCCTAGTAAAAAAAGTCTACCTTGGTGAGCCTCTTGAGCTGGTTCCTGGCCCGAGGAGTTTGTTTTAGCAGCATGAAGGCCTGGCCCATCGCCAGCAGGTAGGGAACGTTGTTGACCTGGGGTGGAGGTACAGGAGAAGGAGGAGGTGAAGGTACAGGAGGAGGAGGAGAAGGAGGGGAGGAGAAAGAGGAAACCCTACCTGAGTAGAGACCAGTTCAGTGAAGGGGGTCCTACCTGAGTAGAGGCCAGTTCAGTGAAGAGGGTCCTACCTGAGTAGAGGTCAGCTCAGTGAAGGGGGCCTACCTTAGTAGAGGCCAGCTCAGTGAAGAGGGTCCTACCTGAGTAGAGGACAGCTCAGTGAAGGGGGTCCTACCTGAGTAGATGCCAGCTCAGTGAAGGGGGTCCTTCCTGAGTAGAGGCCAGTTCAGTGAAGAGGGTCCTACCTGAGTAGAGGCCAGCTCAGTGAAGGGGGTCCTACCTGAGTAGAGGCCAGGTCAGTGAAGGGGGTCCTACCTGAGTAGAGGCCAGCTCAGTAAAGGGGGTCCTACCTGAGTAGAGGCCAGTTCAGTGAAGAGGGTCCTACCTGAGTAGAGGCCAGCTCAGTGAAGGGGGTCCTACCTGAGTAGAGGCCAGTTCAGTGAAGGGGGTCCTACCTGAGTAGAGGTCAGCTCAGTGAAGGGGGCCTACCTTAGTAGAGGCCAGCTCAGTGAAGTGGTCCTACCTGAGTAGAGGCCAGCTCAGTGAAGGGGGTCCTACCTGAGTAGATGTCAGCTCAGTGAAGGGGGCCCTACCGTAGTAGAGGCCAGCTCGGTGAAGGGGGTCCTACCTGAGTAGAGGCCAGCTCAGTGAAGGGTGTCCTACCTGAGTAGAGGACAGCTTAGTGAAGGGGGTCCTACCTGAGTAGATGCCAGCTCGGTGAAGGGGGTCCTACCTGAGTAGAGGCCAGCTCAGTGAAGGGTGTCCTACCTGAGAAGAGGCCAGCTTAGTGAAGGGGGCCCTACCGTAGTAGAGGCCAGCTCAGTGAAGGGGGCCTTACCTGAGTAGAGGCCAGCTCAGTGAAGGGGGTCCTACCTGAGTAGAGGCCAGCTCAGTGAAGGGGTCCTTACCTTAGTAGAGGCGAGCTCAGTGAAGTGGTCCTACCTGAGTAGAGGCCAGCTCAGTGAAGGGGTCCTACCTGAGTATAGGCCAGCTCAGTGAAGGGGGCCTTACCTTAGTAGAGGCCAGCTCAGTGAAGTGGTCCTACCTGAGTAGAGGCCAGCTCAGTAAAGGGGGTCCTACCTGAGTAAAGGCCAGCTCAGTGAAGAGGGTCCTACCTGAGTAGAGGCCAGCTCAGTGAAGGGGGTCCTACCCGAGTAGAGGCCAGCTCAGTGAAGGGGGTCCTACCTGAGAAGAGGCCAGCTCAGTGAAGGGGTCCTACCTGAGTAGAGGCCAGCTCAGTGAAGGGGGTCCTACCTGAGTAGAGGCCAGCTCAGTGAAGGGGGCCTTACCTTGGTAGAGGACAGCTCAGTGAAGGGGGCTTACCTGAGTAGAGGCCAGCTCAATGAAGGGGGTCCTACCTGAGTAGAGGCCAGCTCAGTGAAGGGGGCCTTACCTGAGTAGAGGCCAGCTCAGTGAAGGGGGTCCTACCTGAGTAGAGGCCAGCTCAGTGAAGGGGCCTTACCTTAGTAGAGGCCAGCTCAGTGAAGTGGTCCTACCTGAGTAGAGGCCAGCTCAGTAAAGGGGGTCCTACCTGAGTAAAGGCCAGCTCAGTGAAGAGGGTCCTACCTGAGTAGAGGCCAGCTCAGTGAAGGGGGTCCTACCTTAGTAGAGGCCAGCTCAGTGAAGGGGGCCTTACCTGGGTAGAAGCCAGCTCAGTGAAGGGGGTCCTACCTGAGAAGAGGCCAGCTCAGTGAAGGGGGTCCTACCTGAGTAGAGGCCAGCTCAGTGAAGGGTGTCCTACCTGAGTAGAGGCCAGCTCAGTGAAGGGGCCCCTACCTGAGTAGAGGCCAGCTCAGTGAAGGGGGTCCAACCTGAGTAGAAGCCAGCTCAGTGAAGGAGGCCTTACCTGAGTAGAGGCCAGCTCAGTGAAGGGGGTCCTACCTGAGTAGAGGCCAGCTCAGTGAAGGGGGTCGGTCCTACCTGAGTAGAGGCCAGCTCAGTGAAGGGGGTCCTACCTGAGAAGAGGCCAGCTCAGTGAAGAGGGCCTTACCTTAGTAGAGGACAACTCAGTGAAGGGTTCTTACCTGAGTAGAGGCCAGGTCAGTGAAGGGGGTCCTACCTGAGTAGAGGCCATTTCAGTGAAGCGGGTCCTACCTGAGTAAAGGCCATTTCAGTGAAGCGGGTCCTACCTGAGTAGAGGCCATTTCAGTGAAGGGGGTCCTACCTGAGTAGAGGCCAGCTCAGTGAAGAGGGTCCTACCTGAGTAGAGGCCAGCTCAGTAAAGGGGGTCCTACCTGAGTAGAGGCCAGCTCAGTGAAGAGGGTCCTACTTGAGTAGAGGCCAGCTCAGTGAAGGGGTCCTACCTGAGTAGAGGCCAGCTCAGTGAAGGGGGCCTACCTGAGTAGAGGCCAGCTCAGTGAAGGGGGCCTTACCTTAGTAGAGGCCAGCTCAGTGAAGGGGGTCCTATCTGAGTAGAGGTCAGCTCAGTGAAGGGGTCCTTACCTTAGTAGAGGCCAGCTCAGTGAAGGGGGTCCTACCTGAGTAGAGGCCAGCTCAGTGACGGGGGTCCTACCTGAGTAGAGGCCAGCTCAGTGAAGGGGGTCCTTACCTTAGTAGAGGCCAGCTCAGTGACGGGGGTCCTACCTGAGTAGAGGCCAGCTCAGTGAAGGGGGTCCTACCTGAGTAAAGGCCATTTCAGTGAAGCGGGTCCTACCTGAGTAGAGGCCATTTCAGTGAAGGGGGTCCTACCTGAGTAGAGGCCAGCTCAGTGAAGAGGGTCCTACCTGAGTAGAGGCCAGCTCAGTAAAGGGGGTCCTACCTGAGTAGAGGCCAGCTCAGTGAAGAGGGTCCTACTTGAGTAGAGGCCAGCTCAGTGAAGGGGTCCTACCTGAGTAGAGGCCAGCTCAGTGAAGGGGGCCTACCTGAGTAGAGGCCAGCTCAGTGAAGGGGGCCTTACCTTAGTAGAGGCCAGCTCAGTGAAGGGGGTCCTATCTGAGTAGAGGCCAGCTCAGTGAAGGGGTCCTTACCTTAGTAGAGGCCAGCTCAGTGAAGGGGGTCCTACCTGAGTAGAGGCCAGCTCAGTGACGGGGGTCCTACCTGAGTAGAGGCCAGCTCAGTGAAGGGGGTACTTACCTTAGTAGAGGCCAGCTCAGTGACGGGGGTCCTACCTGAGTAGAGGCCAGCTCAGTGAAGGGGGTCCTTACCTTAGTAGAGGCCAGCTCAGTGAAGACCTGCAGGGCTCTCTGGATGTGTTTGGGGTCTCTGGTGGCCATGAAGCAGAGGTTGACCAGCAAGGTTATTCTGTCTGACCGCCGACCTCCGTCTGACCCCTGACGTGGGCGGAACTCCTTCACCAGGTTCTGGGCCGTGGCCACGCCCACCTGCTCCCTGTGCTCAGCCCCGCCCAGCTGGCTCATACTGACCATTCAGACAGGAGAACAGACGTCATCATTTTATATCATGTATAATTCCAGCTGAAGTATCTCATAATCAGGAACAATCAAACTAGGCAACATGGTAATGAGATGATAATGCAGGGTCTTCAAACCATTATCCTCTAAAACACTGGAGATGTCTGTATACATCATAATGTCCTCTGTCCCAGACTGTCCACATTGGAGACAAAATACTGGAGTCTGTATACATCATAATGTCCTCTGTCCCAGACTGTCCACATTGGAGGAGACAAAATACTGGAGTCTGTATACATCATAATGTCCTCTGTCCCAGACTGTCCACATTGGAGACAAAATACTGGAGTCTGTATACATCATAATGTCCTCTGTCCCAGACTGTCCACATTGGAGGAGACAAAATACTGGAGTCTGTATACATCATAATGTCCTCTGTCCCAGACTGTCCACATTGGAGACAAAATACTGGAGTCTGTATACATCATAATGTCCTCTGTCCCGGACTGTCCACATTGGAGGAGACAACATCAACTCAAATGTTATTTGTCACATGCACCGAAAAATAAATGTAACATTACAGTGAAATACCTAAAAAAAATTAAAGAGCAGAAGTAAAATAACAATAGCGAGGCTTTATACAGGGGGGTACCGGTACAGAGTCAATGTCACCTCGTGGAGTTGCAATGATCACGAGAACTCTGAGGAATCAGCCCAGAACTACACAGGAGGATCTTGTCAATTATCATGAGAACTCTGAGGAATCAGCCCAGAACTACACAGGAGGATCTCTTCAATGATCACGAGAACCCTGAGGAATCAGCCCAGAACTACACAGGAGGATCTCTTCAATGATCATGAGAACCCTGAGGAATCAGCCCAGAACTACACAGGAGGATCTCTTCAATGATCATGAGAACTCTGAGGAATCAGCCCAGAACTACACAGGAGGATCTCTTCAATGATCACGAGAACTCTGAGGAATCAGCCCAGAACTACACAGGAGGATCTCTTCAATGATCACGAGAACTCTGAGGAATCAGCCCAGAACTACACAGGAGGATCTTGTCAATTATCTCAAGGCAGCTGGGACCATAGTCACCAAGAAAACAATTGGTAACACACTACACCGTGAAGGACTGAAATCCTGCAGCGCCTGCAAGGTCCCCCTGCTCAAGAAAGCACATATACATGCCCGTCTGAAGTTTGCCAATGAACATCTGAATGATTCAGAGGACAACTGGGTGAAAGTGTTGTGGTCAGATGAGACCAAAATGGAGCTCTTTGGCATCAACTCAACTCGCCGCGTTTGGAGGAGGAGAAATGCTACCTATGACCCCAAGAACACCATCCCCACCCTCAAACATGGAGGTGGAAACATTATGCTTTGGTCAAATCTTGGGTGAGAACCTCCTTCCCTCAGCCAGGGCATTGAAAATGGGTCGTGGATGGGTATTCCAGCATGACAATGACCCAAAACACACGGCCAAGGCAACAAAGGAGTGGCTCAAGAAGAAGCACATTAAGGTCCTGGAGTGGCCTAGCCAGTCTCCAGACCTTAATCCCATAGAACATCTGTGGAGGGAGCTGAAGGTTCGAGTTGCCAAACGTCAGCCTAGAAACTTTAATGACTTGAAGAAGATCTGCAAAGAGGAGTGGGACAAAATCCCTCCTGAGATGTGTGCAAACCGGGTGGCCAACTACAAGAAACGTCTGACCTCTGATTGCCAACAAGGGTTTTGCCACCAAGTACTAAGTCATGTTTTGCAGAGGGGTCAAATACTTATTTCCCTCATTAACATGCAAATCAATTTATAACATTTTTGACATGCGTTTTTCTGGATTTTTTTGTTGTTATTCTGTCTCTCACTGTTCAAATAAACCTACCATTAAAATGATAGACTGATCATTTCTTTGTCAGTGGGCAAACGTACAGAGTCAGCAGGGGATCAAATACTTTTTTCCCTCACTGTATATGCTGTCTCGTCGATGTTGGTCATCAGGTGTACCACTGTTGTGTTATCTGCAAACTTAATGTTCGAGTCGTGCCTGGCCGTGCAGTTGTGGGTGAACAGGGAGTACAGGATGGGACTGAGCACGCACCCCAGAGGGGCCACCGTGGTGAGGATCAGCATGGCGGATGTGTTGTCACTGACCCTTACCACCTGGGGGGCGGCCCGTCAGGAAGTCCAGGATCCAGTTGCAGAGGGAGGTGTTTAGTCCCAGGGTCCTTAGCTTAGTGATGAGCTTTGTGGGCACTATGGTGTTGAACGCTGAGCTGTAGTCAATGAATAGCATTCTCACATAGGTGTTCCTTTTGTCCAGGTGTGAAAGGGCAGTGTGGAGTGCAATAGAGATTTGTACCATCTGTGGATCTGTTGGGGCGGTTTGCAAATTGGAGTGGGTCTAGGGTTTCTGGGATGATGGTGTTGATGTGACCCATGGCCAGCCTTTCAAAGCACTTCACGGCTACAGACGTGAGTGCTACGGGTCGGTAGTCATTTAGGCAGGTTACCTTAGTGTTCTTGTGCATTGGGACTATGGTGGTCTGCTTGAAACATGTAGGTATTACAAACACGGACAGGGAGAGGTTGAAAATGTCAGTGAAGATACCTGCCAGTTGGTCAGCACATGCTCGCAGCACACGTCCTGGTAATCCGTCTGGCACCGCGGCCTTGTGAATGTTGACCTGTTTAAAGGTCTTACTCACATCGGCCGCGGAGAGCGTGATCACACAGTTGTCTGGAACAGCTGGTGCTCTCATGCATTTTTCAGTGTTGCTTGCCTCGAAGCGAGCATAGAAGTTATTTAGCTCGTCTGGTAGGCTCGTGTCACTGGGCAGCTCTCGGCTGTGCTTCCCTTTGTAGTCTGTAATAGTTTTCAAGCCCTGCCACATCCGACGAGCGTCGGAGCCGGTGTAGTACAATTCAATCTTAGTCCTGTATTGACGCTTTGCCTGTTTGATTGTTCGTCGGAGGGCATAGCAGGATTTCTTATAAGCTTCAGGGTTCGAGTCCCGCTCCTTGAAAGCGGCCGCTCTACCCTTTAGTTCAGTGCGGATGTTGCCTGTAATCCATGGCTTCTGGTTGGGGTATGTACATATATTCACTGTGGGGACGATGTCATCGATGCACTTATTGATGAAGCCAGTGACTGATGTGGTGTTCAGCATCTGCTTCATCTGACAATTTACTTATAGACCATCACTGGTACTTCCTGCTTTATTTTTTGCTTGTAAGCAGGAATCAGGAGGATAGAATTATGGTCAGATTTGCCAAATGGAGGGCGAGGGAGAGCTTTGTAAATGTCTCTGTATCACACCCTGACCTTAGAGATCCTTTTTATGTCTCTATTTGGTCAGGGTGTGATTTGGGTGGGTATTCTATGTTCTTTAGTTCTATTATTTGTATTTCTATGTTTTGGCCGGGTATGGTTCTCAATCAGGGACAGCTGTCTATCATTGTCTCTGATTGAGAACCATACTTAGGTAGTCCTTTTTCCCACCTGTATTTGTGGGAAGTTAACTTTGTTTGTGGCACATTAGCCTTTTAGCTTCACGGTTGTTTTGTATTGTTTATTGTTTCTGTCGGCGTCATATAAATAAAGGAATATCTACGCTCACCACGCTGCGCTTTGGTCTACTCCTGTTGACGGCCGTGACACTCTGTGTGTGGAGTAAAGGTGTCCTAGAGTTTTTCCCCCTCTGGTTGCACATTTAACATGCTGGTAGAAATTAGGTAAAACGGATTTAAGTTTCCCTGCATTAAAGTCCCCGGCCACTAGGAGCACTGCCTCTGGATGAGCGTTTTCCTGTTTCCTTATGGCCGTATCCAGCTCACTGAGTGAGGTCTTAGTGCCAGCATCGGTCTGTGGTGCCTTCAGAAATACTCATACCCCTTGACTACATTTAGTGGGTTACAGCCTGAGTTCAAAATGGATTAAATATGTTTTTTTTCTCACCCATCTACACACAGTAACTTATATTGAGACAGTGAAAACATGCTTTTAGAAGTTTTTCTTGGCCATTCATGTGTTTAGAAATGTTTAAAAATGGATTGAAAATGAAATACAGATAATATCTAATTTACATAAGTACTTATACCTCTGAATCAATACATGTTAGAATCCCCTTTGGCAGCGATTACAGCTGTGAGTCTTTCTGGGTAAGTCTCCAAGAGATTTGCACACCTGGAATGTGCAACATTTTCCCATTATTGTTTTCAAAATTATTCAAGCTCTGTCAAATTGGTTGATTATTGATAGACAGCCATTTTCAGGTCTTGTCATAGATTTTCAAGTAGATTTAAGTCCAAACTGTAACTAGGCCACTCAGGAACATTCACTGTCATCTTGGTAAGCAACTCCAGTGTAGATTTGGCCTTGTGTTTCAGGTTATTGCCCCGCTGAAAGGTGAATTCATCTCCCAGTATCTGGTGGAAAGCAGGATTATCCCGGGTTTACCTCCATACCATTTCTTTTTTTATCCTGGAAAACTCCCCAGTCCTTAACAATTACAAGCATACCCATAACATGATGCAACCACCACTATGCTTGAAAGTATGGAGAGTGGTACTCAGTACTCTGTGTTGTGTTTGCTCCAAACATAACACTTTGAATTCAGGGGAAAAAGTTAATTGCTTTGCCACATTTTTTGCAGTATGATTTTAGTGACTTGTTGCAAACACAAGGCATGTTTTGGAATATTTTCGATTCTCTACAGGCTTCCTTCTTTTCACTCTGTCAATTAGGTTACTATTGTGGAGTAATTTGTGTAGGCCAGTGACAAGATAATCTCAATTTAATACATTTTAAATGTAATCTGTAACACAACAAAATGTGTTAAAAGTCAAGAGGTGTGCATACTTCCTAAAGGAACATCATGATCTCCCCTAGAAGACCTGCCGTACCTCTAGAAGACCTGCCGTACCCCTAGAAGCCCTGTCGTACCCCTAGAAGACCTGACGTACCCCTAGAAGCCCTGACGTACCTCTAGAAGCCCTGCCGTACCCCTAGAAGCCCTGCCGTACCCCTAGAAGACCTGCCGTACCTCTAGAAGCCCTGCCGTACCCCTAGAAGACCTGCCGTACCTCTAGAAGCCCTGCCGTACCCCTAGAAGCCCTGCCGTACCCCTAGAAGCCCCCTGCCGTACCCCTAGAAGCCCTGCCGTACCCCTAGAAGACCTGCCGTACCCCTAGAAGACCTGCCGTACCTCTAGAAGCCCTGCCGTACCCCTAGAAGCCCTGCCGTACCCCTATAAGCCCTGCCGTACCCCTAGAAGCCTGCCGTACCCCTAGAAGCCCTGCCGTACCCCTAGAAGCCCTGCAGTACCTCTAGAAGCCCTGCCGTACCCCTAGAAGCCCTGCCGTACCCCTAGAAGCCCTGCCGTACCCCTAGAAGCCCTGCCGTACTCCTAGAAGCCCTGCCGTACCCCTAGAAGCCCTGCCGTACCCCTAGAAGCCCTGACGTACCCCTAGAAGCCCTGCCGTACCCCTAGAAGCCCTGCCGTACCCCTAGAAGCCCTGCAGTACCTCTAGAAGCCATGCCGTACCCCTAGAAGCCCTGTCGTACCCCTAGAAGCCCTGACGTACCCCTAGAAGACCTGCCGTACCTCTAGAAGACCTGCCGTACCCCTAGAAGCCCTGCCGTACCCCTAGAAGCCCTGCAGTACCCCTTAGAAGCCCTGACGTACCCCTAGAAGACCTGCAGTACCCCTTAGAAGCCCTGCCGTACCTCCACTCCTCCTGTGGTGTCTCAAACACCTCCCCTCCGATGACCTCGTTGTCTGGGTTGAGACAGATGCGGATCATGAGCTCCAAAGCCTGATCTCCCCACTCGTTGTCCCGCCGGGCCTTGTTCAGATGGAACAGAGCCTCACTCACCCTGTATACATGCCTGGAGAGAGAAGAGTTAGAGTTATCTTAGAACCATATCTTATTCTGTCTGCCAGAGGTTCTATACAGCTAGAGACTAGACACTCACTATACAGCTAGAGACTAGTCACTCACTATACAGCTAGAGACTAGGCACTCACTATACAGCTAGAGACTAGACACTCACTATACAGCTAGAGACTAGACACTCACTATACAGCTAGAGACTAGACACTCACTATACAGCTAGAGACTAGACACTCACTATACAGCTAGAGACTAGAGACACTCACTATACAGCTAGAGACTAGACACTCACTATACAGCTAGAGACTAGAGACTCACTATACAGCTAGAGACTAGACACTCACTATACAGCTAGAGACTAGACACTCACTATACAGCTAGAGACTAGAGACACTCACTATACAGCTAGAGACTAGAGACACTCACTATACAGCTAGAGACTAGACACTCACTATACAGCTAGAGACTAGACACTCACTATACAGCTAGTTCTATACAGCTAGAGACTAGACACTCACTATACAGCTAGAGACTACACACTTACTATACAGCTAGTTCTATACAGCTAGAGACTAGGCACTCACTATACAGCTAGAGACTAGTCACTCACTATACAGCTAGAGACTAGAGACTCACTATACAGCTAGAGACTAGACACTCACTATACAGCTAGAGACTAGACACTCACTATACAGCTAGAGACTAGAGACACTCACTATACAGCTAGAGACTAGAGACACTCACTATACAGCTAGAGACTAGACACTCACTATACAGCTAGAGACTAGACACTCACTATACAGCTAGTTCTATACAGCTAGAGACTAGACACTCACTATACAGCTAGAGACTACACACTTACTATACAGCTAGTTCTATACAGCTAGAGACTAGACACTCACTATACAGCTAGAGACTAGACACTCACTATACAGCTAGAGACTAGACACTCACTATACAGCTAGAGACTAGACACTCACTATACAGCTAGAGACTAGACACTCACTATACAGCTAGAGACTAGACACTCACTATACAGCTAGAGACTAGACACTCACTATACAGCTAGAGACTAGACACTCACTATACAGCTAGAGACTAGACACTCACTATACAGCTAGAGACTAGAGACACTCACTATACAGCTAGAGACTAGACACTCACTATACAGCTAGAGACTAGACACTCACTATACAGCTAGAGACTAGAGACTCACTATACAGCTAGAGACTAGACACTCACCAGTAGTAAAGGTCTTTACAGTAGTTGTTGTATTAGGTCTTTACAGTAGTTGTTGTATTAGACACTCACCAGTAGTAAAGGCCTTTACAGTAGTAGTTGTATGAGACACTCACCAGTAGTAAAGGTCTTTACAGTAGTTGTTGTACTAGACACTCACCAGTAGTAAAGGCCTTTACAGTAGTTGTTGTATGAGACACTCACCAGTAGTAAAGGCCTTTACAGTAGTTGTATCCAGGCTCAGTGGTAGCTCCGTGGTTGTGGTGCTCACAGGCTTGAAACAGGGCCAGGGCGTCATCTAGTCTGGCTGACCATCTCAGCACCTGGATACACTTGGCCAGGAACACGAAGTTATCTATGGAACAGTACCAACACCATTACACAGCAGTATAGACTATATGCTGCTATACATTGAACTCAAGGTCTAGATCCCTCAACTGTGGAACAGGAAGACACAGCTTTTTAAACGATTCCCCTCTAATCAGGGCCTCATTTAGACCTGGGACACCAGTTGGGCGATTCCCCTCTAATCAGGGACTGATTTAGACCTGGGACACCAGGTGGGTGATTCCCCTGTAATCAGGGACTGATTTAGAGGTGGGTGATTCCCCTCTATTCAGGGACTGATTTAGACCTGGGACACCAGGTGGGTGATTCCCCTGTAATCAGGGACTGATTTAGACCTGGGACAAAAGGTGGGTGATTCCCCTCTAATCAGGGACTGATTTAGACCTGGGACACCAGGTGGGCGATTCCCCTCTAATCAGGGACTGATTTAGACCTGGGACACCAGGTGGGTGATTCCCCTCTAATCAGGGACTGATTTAGACCTGGGACACCAGGTGGGTGATTCCCCTCTAATCAGGGACTGATTTAGACCTGGGACACCAGGTGGGTGATTCCCCTCTAATCAGGGACTGATTTAGACCTGGGACACCAGGTGGGTGATTCCCCTGTAATCAGGGACTGATTTAGACCTGGGACAAAAGGTGGGTGATTCCCCTCTAATCAGGGACTGATTTAGACCTGGGACACCAGGTGGGTGATTCCCCTGTAATCAGGGACTGATTTAGACCTGGGACAAAAGGTGGGTGATTCCCCTCTAATCAGGGACTGATTTAGACCTGGGACACCAGGTGGGCGATTCCCCTCTAATCAGGGACTGATTTAGACCTGGGACACCAGGTGGGTGATTCCCCTCTAATCAGGGACTGATTTAGACCTGGGACACCAGGTGGGTGATTCCCCTCTAATCAGGGACTGATTTAGACCTGGGACACCAGGTGGGTGATTCCCCTCTAATCAGGGACTGATTTAGACCTGGGACACCAGGTGGGTGATTCCCCTGTAATCAGGGACTGATTTAGACCTGGGACAAAAGGTGGGTGATTCCCCTCTAATCAGGGACTGATTTAGACCTGGGACACCAGGTGGGTGATTCCCCTGTAATCAGGGACTGATTTAGACCTGGGACAAAAGGTGGGTGATTCCCCTCTAATCAGGGACTGATTTAGACCTGGGACACCAGGTGGGGGATTCCCCTCTAATCAGGGACTGATTTAGACCTGGGACAACAGGTGGGTGATTCCCCTCTAATCAGGGACTGATTTAGACCTGGGACACCAGGTGGGTGATTCCCCTCTAATCAGGGACTGATTTAGACCTGGGACACCAGGTGGGTGATTCCCCTCTAATCAGGGACTGATTTAGACCTGGGACACCAGGTCCGTGATTCCCCTCTAATCAGGGACTGATTTAGACCTGGGACACCAGGTGGGTGATTCCCCTCTAATCAGGGACTGATTTAGACCTGGGACACCAGGTGGGTGATTCCCCTCTAATCAGGGACTGATTTAGACCTGGGACACCAGGTGGGTGATTCCCCTCTAATCAGGGACTGATTTAGACCTGGGACACCAGGTGGGTGATTCCCCTCTAATCAGGGACTGATTTAGACCTGGAACACCAGGTGGGTGATTCCCCTCTAATCAGGGACTGGTTTAGACCTGGGACACCAGGTGGGTGATTCCCCTCTAATCAGGGACTGATTTAGACCTGGGACACCAGGTGGGTGATTCCCCTCTAATCAGGGACTGATTTAGACCTGGAACACCAGGTGGGTGATTCCCCTCTAATCAGGGACTGGTTTAGACCTGGGACACCAGGTGGGTGATTCCCCTCTAATCAGGGACTGATTTAGACCTGGGACACCAGGTGGGTGATTCCCCTCTAATCAGGGACTGATTTAGACCTGGAACACCAGGTGGGTGATTCCCCTCTAATCAGGGACTGATTTAAACCTGGGACACCAGGTGGGTGATTCCCCTCTAATCAGGGCCTGATTTAGACCTGGAACACCAGGTGGGTGATTCCCCTCTAATCAGGGACTGGTTTAGACCTGGGACACCAGGTGTGTGAATCCCCTCTAATCAGGGACTGATTTAGACCTGGGACACCAGGTGGGACACTGTGCTTCTACACCTGAATTACTAGCTGTTTGGGGTTTTAGGCTGGGTTTCTGTACAGCACTTCGAGATATTAGCTGATGTACGAAGGGCTATATAAAATAAACTTGATTGATTGATTTAGACCTGGGACACGAGGTGGGTCATTCCCCTCTAATCAGGGACTGATTTAAACCTGGGACACCAGGTGGGTGATTCCCCTCTAATCAGGGACTGATTTAAACCTGGGACACCAGGTGGGTGATTCCCCTCTAATCAGGGACTGATTTAGACCTGGGACACCAGGTGGGTCATTACCCTCTAATCAGGGACTGATTTAAACCTGGGACACCAGGTGGGTGATTCCCCTCTAATCAGGGACTGATTTAGACCTGGGACACCAGGTGGGTAATTCCCCCTCTAGTCAGGGACTGGTTTAGACCTGGGACACCAGGTCCGTGATTCCCCTCTAATCAGGGACTGATTTAGACCTGGGACACCAGGTGGGTGAATCCCCTCTAATCAGGGACTGATTTAGACCTGGGACACCAGGTGGGTGATTCCCCTCTAATCAGGGCCTGATTTAGACCTGGGACACCAGGTGGGTGATTCCCCTCTAATCAGGGACTGATTTAGACCTGGGACACCAGGTGGGTGATTCTCCTCTAATCAGGGACTGATTTAGACCTGGGACACCAGGTGGGTGATTCCCCTCTAATCAGGGACTGATTTAGACCTGGGACACCAGCCGGGTGATTCCCCTCTAATCAGGGACTGATTTAGACCTGGGACACCAGGTGGGTGATTCTCCTCTAATCAGGGACTGATTTAAACCTGGGACACGAGGTGGGTGATTCCCCTCTAATCAGGGACTGATTTAAACCTGGGACACCAGGTGGGTGATTCCCCTCTAATCAGGGACTGATTTAGACCTGGGACACCTGGTGGGTACAACTAATTATCAGGTATAACAGAAAACCAGCTGTAATCTGGACCCCGTAGGGTAAGATTTGAATACCCCTGTGTAGATGGGTAAGGTACCCAGACAGGATCCCAAATAAAGTCCAAATAAACAACATGAGACCCAATAACGTTAGTCTGTTTAAAATATAACATGTTGCTGGGCATCAAGTACCTGGGCATCTGCCCATCAGTCCAAGGTATATCTCCACAGACTCCTCAAACTTCTCCTCCTTCAACTTGATATCTCCGTACACCTTCAGGCAGACACAGGAACATAATGATTATGTCAACCTTCCCAGTGCGCTCTAGCACGTACAACGAGGAGAGAGGACTAAACCATTCAGGGGGGTGTTATATAGAGGAGAGAGGACTAAACCACTCAGGGGGGGGGGGGGGGTGTTATATAGAGGAGAGAGGACTAAACCACTCAGGGGGGTGTTATATAGAGGAAAGAGGACTAAACCACTCAGGGGGGTGTTATATAGAGGAGAGAGGACTAAACCATTCGGGGGGGGGGGGGGGGGGTGTTATATAGAGGAGAGAGGACTAAACCACTCAGGGGGGTGTTATATAGAGGAGAGAGGACTAAACCACTCAGGGGGGTGTTATATAGAGGAGAGAGGACTAAACCACTCAGGGGGGGTGTTATATAGAGGAGAGAGGACTAAACCACTCAGGGGGGTGTTATATAGAGGAGAGAGGACTAAACCACTCAGGGGGGTGTTATATAGAGGAGAGAGGACTAAACCACTCAGGGGGGTGTGATATAGAGGAGAGAGGACTAAACCATTCAGGGGGGGGGGGGGTGTTATATAGAGGAGAGAGGACTAAACCACTCAGGGGGGTGTTATATAGAGGAGAGAGGACTAAACCATTCGGGGGGGGGGGGGGGGGGGGTTATATAGAGGAGAGGGGACTAAACCACTCAGGGGGGTGTTATGTAGAGGAGAGAGGACTAAACCATTCAGGGGGGTGTTATATAGAGGAGAGAGGACTAAACCATTGTGGCCTCTGGAGGGTGTTATATAGAGGAGAGAGGACTAAACCATTGTGGCCTCTGGAGGGTGTTATATAGAGGAGAGAAGACTAAACCAGTGTGGCCTCTGGAGGGTGTTATATAGAGGAGAGAGGACAAAACCATTGTGGCCTCTGGAGGGTGTTATATGGAGGAGAGAGGACTAAACCATTGTGGTGTCAGAGGACTGGATTCAGTAATAATGAAATCAGACCTTGTTGTTGAGTGTCTGGTAATCTACTGTTTATATAAGAGTGGATAAGACATGCTAATAACGTCCTCTGAGTACGTCAAAACAAGTTTAGTATACCTCCACTGGTATACCATCTAGCCCTGGAGTTTGGTATACCTCCACTGGTATGCCATCTAGCCCTGGAGTTTGGTATACCTCCACTGGTATGCCATCTAGCCCTGGAGTTTGGTATACCTCCACTGGTATACCATCTAGCCCTGGAGTTTGGTATACCTCCACTGGTATACCATCTAGCCCTGGAGTTTGGTATACCTCCTCTGGTATACCATCTAGCCCTGGAGTTTGGTATACCTCCTCTGGTATACCATCTAGCCCTGGAGTTTGGTATACCTCCACTGGTATACCATCTAGCCCTGGAGTTTGGTATACCTCCTCTGGTATACCATCTAGCCCTGGAGTTTGGTATACCTCCTCTGGTATACCATCTAGCCCTGGAGTTTGGTATACCTCCACTGGTATACCATCTAGCCCTGGAGTTTGGTATACCTCCACTGGTATACCATCTAGCCCTGGAGTTTGGTATACCTCCACTGGTATGCCATCTAGCCCTGGAGTTTGGTATACCTCCACTGGTATGCCATCTAGCCCTGGAGTTTGGTATACCTCCACTGGTATACCATCTAGCCCTGGAGTTTGGTATACCTCCACTGGTATACCATCCAGCCCTGGAGTTTGGTATACCTCCACTGGTATGCCATCTAGCCCTGGAGTTTGGTGTACCTCCACTGGTATACCATCTAGCCCTGGAGTTTGGTATACCTCCACTGGTATGCCATCTAGCCCTGGAGTTTGGTATACCTCCTCTGGTATGCCATCTAGCCCTGGAGTTTGGTATACCTCCACTGGTATGTCATCCAGCCCTGGAGTTTGGTATACCTCCACTGGTATGCCATCTAGCCCTGGAGTTTGGTCTACCTCCACTGGTAAGTTCTTCAGTAAGCCATTCTACTGCCAATGTTTGTCTATGGAGATTGCAAGGCTGTATGCTCAATTTTATACACCTGTCAGAAACGGGTGTGGCTGAAATATCCGAATCCACTAACTTGAATGGGTGTCCAAATACTTTTGCGTATATAGTGCATATAGAGGAGAGAGGATTGTACCATTGTGGCGTCAGGGAGGAGGGCATCCCTTCCCAGCACCTCCTCAACCTGCATCATGGCTTCATCCGTCTTCCCATTCTCCAGGTAGAACTGGGCCAACTCCAGACTGATCTGAGAGGGGAGTATAGATCAGATCTACAGAATATAGATACAGTTGAAGTCGGAGGTTTACATCCACTTAGGTTGGAGTCATTAAAACTCGTTTTTCAACCACTCCACACATTTCTTGTTAATAAACTATAGTTGTGGCAAGTCGGTTAGGACAGCTACTTTGTGAATGACACAAGTCAGTTATCCAACAATTGTTTACAGACAGATTATTTCACTTATAATTCACTGTATCACAATTCCACGGGGTCAGAAGTTTACATACATGAAGTTGACTGTGCCTTTAAACAGCTTGGAATATTCCATAACATGATGTCATAGCTTTAGAAGCTTCTGATAGGCTACTTGACATCATTTGAGTCAATTGGAGGTGTACCTGTGGATGTATTTTAAAGCCTACCTTTAAAGTCAGTATCTCTTTGCTTGACATCATGGGAAAATCAAAAGAAATCAGCCAAGACCTCAGAAAAAGAAATTGTAGACCTCCACAAGTCTGGTTCATCCTTGGGAGCAATTTCCAAACGCCTGAAGGTACCACGTTCATCTGTACAAACAATAGTACGCAAGTATAAACACCATGGGACCACGCAGCCGTCGTACCGCTCGGGAAGGAGACGCGTTTTGTCTCCTAGAGATGAACGTACTTTGGTGCGAAAAGTGCAAATCAATCCCAGAACAACAGCAAAGGACCTTGTGAAGATGCTGGAGGAAACAGGTACAAAAGTATCTATATCCACATTGCCTCTCCTTCCAGTTCTCTGCTGCCAATGACTGGAACGAACTACAAAAATCTCTGAAACTGGAAACACTTATCTCCCTCACTAGCTTTAAGCACCAGCTGTCAGAGCAGCTCATAGATTACTGCACCTGTACATAGCCCATCTATAATTTAGGCCAAACAACTACCTCTTTCCCTACTGTATTTATTTATTTATTTTGCTCCTTTGCACCCCATTATTTCTATCTCTACTTTGCACCTTCTTCCACTGCAAACCAACCATTCCAGTGTTTTTTTTACTTGCTATATTGTATTTACTTCGCCACCATGGCCTTTTTTATATTTTTATTTATATATATATTCTATTTGCCTTCACCTCCCTTATCTCACCTCACTTGCTCATATTGTATATAGACTTATTTTTCACTGTATTATTGACTGTATGTTTGTTTTACTCCATGTGTAACTATGTGTTGTTGTATGTGTCGAACTGCTTTGCTTTATCTTGGCCAGGTCGCAATTGTAAATGAGAACGTGTTCTCAATTTGCCTACCTGGTTAAATAAAGGTGAAAAAAATAAAAATAAAAAAAATAAAACGAGTCCTATATCGACAAAACCTGAAAGACCCCTCAGCAAGGAAGAAGCCACTGCTCCAAAACCGCCATAAAAAAGCCAGACTACAGTTTGCAACTGCACATGGGGAAAAAGATCATACTTTTTGGAGAAATGTCCTCTGGTCTGATGAAACAAAAATAGAACTGTTTGGCCATAATGACCATCGCTATGTTTGGAGGAAAAAGGGGGATGCTTGCAAGCCGAAGAACACCATCCCAACCGTGAAGCACGGGGGTGGCAGCATCATGTTGTGGGGGTGCTTTGCTGCAGGAGGGACTGGTGCACTTCACAAAATAGATGGCATCATGAGGTAGGAAAATGATGTGGATATATTGAAGCAACATCTCAAGACATCAGTCAGGAAGTTAAAGCTTGGTCGCAAATGGGTCTTCCAAATGGACAATGACCCCAAGCATACTTCCAAAGTTGTGGCAAAATGGCTTAAGGACAACAAAGTCAAGGTATTGGAGTGGCCATCACAAAGCCCTGACCTCAATCCTATAGAAAATTTGTGGGTAGAACTGAAAAAGTGTGTGCGAGCAAGGAGGCCTACAAACCTGACTCAGTTACACCAGCTCTGTCAGGAGGAATGGGCCAAAATTCACCCAACTTATTGTGGGAAGCTTGTGGAAGGCTACCTGAAACATTTGACCCAAGTTAAACAATTTAAAGGCAATGCTACCAAATACTAATTGAGTGTATGTAAACTTCTGACCCACTGGGAATGTGATGAAATAAATAAAAGCTGAAATAAATCATTCTCTCAACTATTATTCTAACATTTCACATTCTTAAAACAAAGTGGTGACTGACCTAAAACAGGGATTTTTTACTCAGATTAAATGTCAGGAATTGTGAAAAACTGAGTGTAAATGTATTTGGCTCAAGTGTATGTAAACTTCTGACTTCAACTGTATATATACACACACACTAGATCAGTTCTCTAGTCACAGAGAAAACTACAAGACAAACTGCCCACAATCCTCACCTCCTGATGGCTCCTATAGCCTGGTGGTAGTAATACTAACCTTGTTGTCTGTCCTCCTGATGGCTCCTATAGCCTGGTTGTAGTAATACTAACCTTGTAGTCTGTCCTCCCGATGGCTACTATAGCCTGGTTATAGTAATACTAACCTTGTTGTCTGTCCTCCTGATGGCTACTATAGCCTGGTAGTAGTAATACTAACCTTGTAGTCTGTCCTCCTGATGGCTACTATAGCCTGGTTATAGTAATACTAACCTTGTAGTCTGTCCTCCTGATGGCTCCTATAGCCTGGTTGTAGTAATACTAACCTTGTTGTCTGTCCTCCCGATGGCTACTATAGCCTGGTTGTAGTAATACTAACCTTGTTGTCTGTCCTCCCGATGGCTACTATAGCCTGGTTGTAGTAATACTAACCTTGTTGTCTGTCCTCCTGATGGCTACTATAGCCTGGTAGTAGTAATACTAACCTTGTAGTCTGTCCTCCTGATGGCTACTATAGCCTGGTAGTAGTAATACTAACCTTGTAGTCTGTCCTCCTGATGGCTACTATAGCCTGGTTATAGTAATACTAACCTTGTAGTCTGTCCTCCTGATGGCTCCTATAGCCTGGTTGTAGTAATACTAACCTTGTTGTCTGTCCTCCCGATGGCTACTATAGCCTGGTTATAGTAATACTAACCTTGTAGTCTGTCCTCCCGATGGCTACTATAGCCTGGTAGTAGTAATACTAACCTTGTAGTCTGTCCTCCCGATGGCTACTATAGCCTGGTTATAGTAATACTTGGTCCTGTCTACATCGGTCCTGGTACGGTAGTGTCTGGCCAGCTGACAACAGATGGAACACAGCACGGTTCTCTCCTGTTCCAGCAGCTCTGGGCGCTCTGTCTGACACCGCTCCTGGACACGCTCCTGGACACTGTGGGCCTGGGAGAGACGGACACCGTGGAACAAACACACAGCCCATTTGGAAAGGAAGTCCTCCTCACACAGGGCACCATTAGTGACAACAGATCCCCCACATAGAACTTGTTACACTGTCACAAAGTAGCTACAGTCAAACGGAGAGGTACTAGTTACTGTACTGTCTGTTACTGACAACATTAACACAAGTGGAAAATGACTGGATCAACATGTTATGGTTCTAAGACCTTCTCCAAGGTGTCCTGGACTGATCAGCGTAGTGAGCCCTACCTTCTCCAGAGTAACCCTAACCCTAACTCTAACCTTCTCCAGAGTAATCCTAACCCTCTCCAGAGTATCCCTAACTCTGACCTTCTCCAGAGTAACCCTAACCCTAACTCTAACCTTCTCCAGAGTAACCCTAACCCTAACTCTAACCTTCTCCAGAGTAACCCTAACCCTCTCCAGAGTATCCCTAACTCTAACCTTCTCCAGAGTAACCCTAACTCTAACCTTCTCCAGAGTAACCCTAACTCTAACCTTCTCCACAGTAACCCTAACTCTAACCTTCTCCATAGTAACCCTAACCCTAACTCTAACCTTCTCCAGAGTAACCCTAACCCTCTCCAGAGTATCCCTAACTCTAACCTTCTCCAGAGTAACCCTAACTCTAACCTTCTCCACAGTAACCCTAACTCTAACCGTCTCCAGAGTAACCCTAACTCTAACCTTCTCCAGAGTAACCCTAACCTTCTCCAGAGTAACCCTAACCTTCTCCAGAGTAACCCTAACCTTCTCCAGAGTAACCCTAACCTTCTCCACAGTAACCCTAACTCTAACCGTCTCCAGAGTAACCCTAACCCCGACCGTCTCCAGAGTAACCCTAAACCTGACCTTCTCCACAGTAACCCTAACCTTCTCCACAGTAACCATAAACCTGACCTTCTCCGCAGTAACCCCGACCTTCTCCAGAGTAACCCTAACCCGGACCTTCTCAACAGTAACCCTAAACCGGACCTTCCCCACAGTTACCATGACCTTCCCAACAGTTACCCTGACCTTCTCCAGAGTAACCTGACCTTCTCTAGAGTAACCCTAACCTGACCTTCTCCACCGTAACCATAACCCTCTCCACAGTAACCCTAATCCTGACCTTCTCCACAGTAACCCTAACCCCGACCTTCTCCACAGTAACCCTGACCTTCTCCACAGTAACCCGAATCCTGACCTTCTCCGCAGTAACCCTAACCCTGACCTTCTCCACAGTAACCATGATCTTCTCCAGAGTAACCCGACCTTCACCACAGTAACCCAGACCTTCTCCACAGTAACCCAGACCTTCTCCACAGTAACCCTAACCTGACCTTCTCCACAGTAGCCCCAACCATGACCTTCTCCACAGTAGCCCCAACCCGGACCTTCTCCACAGTAACCCTGACCTTCTCCACAGTAACCCCGACCTTCTCCACAGTAACCCTAACCCTGACCTTCTCCACAGTAACCCTAACCCTGACCTTCTCCACAGTAACCCTGACCCTCTCCACAGTAACCCTGACTTTCTCCACAGTAACCCTGACCTTCTCCAGAGTAACCCTAACTTCAAGCCTTACCTTCTCTAGTGTGTCCTGGACCGATCCCTGGTCAGCATAGTGTGCTCTGGCTAGCAGCAGAAAGTACTGTACGTTGCTCATCAGGCTGGAGACGGTCAGTGTACCATCATCACAGTGCAGAGCGGTCATCAGAGTCCTCTGGGCCTTGCCATACTGACGCAGCTTCAGTAGCAGCTCTACCAGGTCCACCACCAGAGAGTCATGACCGCCCAGCTTCACTGCACTCTCATAGTGACGGACAGCCTGCAAGACCAATCAGGGTAGATATAAATACTCTCATAGTAACGGACAGCATGCAAGACCAATCAGGTTAGATATAAATACTCTCATAGTGACTGACAGTCTGCAGGAACAACCAGGTTAGACATAAATACTCTCATAGTGACTGACAGCCTGCAGGAACAACCAGGTTTCATATAAAACACTCTCATAGTGACTGACCATAGTCCCTGTGCCCATGAAAACGAAGGTAACCTGTCTAAATCACTACCACCCCGTGGCACTCACGTCGGTAGCCATGAAGTGCTTTGAAAGGCTGGTCATGGCTCACATCAACACCATTATCGCAGAAACCCTACACCCACTCCAATTTGCATACCGCCCCAACAGATCCACAGATGATGCAATCAACACTGCCCTTTCCCACCTGGACAACAGGAACACCTATGTGAGAATGCTATTCATTGACTACAGCTCAGTGTTCAACACCCTAGTGCCCTCAAAGCTCATCACTAAGCAAAGGACCCTGGGACTAAACACCTCCCTCTGCAACTGGATCCTGGACTTCCTGACGGGCCTCCCCCAGTTGGTAAGAGTAGGTAACAACACATCTGCCACGCTGGCCCTCAACACAGGGGCCCCTCAGGAGTGCGTGCTTAGTCCCCTCCTGTACTCCCTGTTCACCCACGACTGCGTGACCAAGCACCACTACAACACCATCAGTGGTTGGCCTGATCACCGACAACGATGAGACGGCCTATAGGGAGGAGGTCAGAGACCTGACAACGATGAGACAGCCTATAGGGAGGAGGTCAGAGACCTGACAACGATGAGACAGCCTATAGGGAGGAGGTCAGAGACCTGACAACGATGAGACAGCCTATAAGGAGGAGGTCAGAGACCTGACAACGATGAGACAGCCTATAGGGAGGAGGTCAGAGACCTGACAACGATGAGACAGCCTATAGGGAGGAGGTCAGAGACCTGACAACGATGAGACAGCCTATAGGGAGGAGGTCAGAGATCCGAAAACGATGAGACAGCCTATAGGGAGGAGGTCAGAGACCTGACAACGATGAGACAGCCTATAGGGAGGAGGTCAGAGACCTGACAACGATGAGACAGCCTATAGGGAGGAGGTCAGAGACCTGACAACGATGAGACGGCCTATAGGGAGGAGGTCAGAGACAACGATGAGACAGCCTATAGGGAGGAGGTCAGAGACCTGACAACGATGAGACAGCCTATAGGGAGGAGGTCAGAGACCTGACAACGATGAGACAGCCTATAGGGAGGAGGTCAGAGACAACGATGAGACAGCCTATAGGGAGGAGGTCAGAGACCTGGCAACGATGAGACAGCCTATAGGGAGGAGGTCAGAGACCTGACAACGATGAGACAGCCTATAGGGAGGAGGTCAGAGACCTGACAACGATGAGACAGCCTATAGGGAGGAGGTCAGAGACCTGACAACGATGAGACAGCCTATAGGGAGGAGGTCAGAGACCTGACAACGATGATACAGCCTATAGGGAGGAGGTCAGAGACCTGACAACGATGAGACAGCCTATAGGGAGGAGGTCAGAGACCTGACAACGATGAGACGGCCTATAGGGAGGAGGTCAGAGACCTGACAACGATGAGACAGCCTATAGGGAGGAGGTCAGAGACCTGACAACGATGAGACAGCCTATAGGGAGGAGGTCAGAGACCTGACAACGATGAGACAGCCTATAGGGAGGAGGTCAGAGACCTGACAACGATGAGACAGCCTATAGGGAGGAGGTCAGAGATCCGACAACGATGAGACAGCCTATAGGGAGGAGGTCAGAGACCTGACAACGATGAGACAGCCTATAGGGAGGAGGTCAGAGACCTGACAACGATGAGACAGCCTATAGAGAGGAGGTCAGAGACCTGACAACGATGAGACAGCCTATAGGGAGGAGGTCAGAGACCTGACAACGATGAGACAGCCTATAGGGAGGAGGTCAGAGACCTGACAACGATGAGACGGCCTATAGGGAGGAGGTCAGAGACAACGATGAAACAGCCTATAGGGAGGAGGTCAGAGACCTGACAACGATGAGACAGCCTATAGGGAGGAGGTCAGAGACCTGACAACGATGAGACAGCCTATAGGGAGGAGGTCAGAGACAACGATGAGACAGCCTATAGGGAGGAGGTCAGAGACCTGGCAACGATGAGACAGCCTATAGGGAGGAGGTCAGAGACCTGACAACGATGAGACAGCCTATAGGGAGGAGGTCAGAGACCTGACAACGATGAGACAGCCTATAGGGAGGAGGTCAGAGACCTGACAACGATGAGACAGCCTATAGGGAGGAGGTCAGAGACCTGACAACGATGAGACAGCCTATAGGGAGGAGGTCAGAGACCTGACAACGATGAGACAGCCTATAGGGAGGAGGTCAGAGACCTGACAACGATGATACGGCCTATAGGGAGGAGGTCAGAGACCTGACAACGATGAGACAGCCTATAGGGAGGAGGTCAGAGACCTGACAACGATGAGACGGCCTATAGGGAGGAGGTCAGAGACCTGACAACGATGAGACAGCCTATAGGGAGGAGGTCAGAGACCTGACAATGATGAGACAGCCTATAGGGAGGAGGTCAGAGACCTGACAACGATGAGACAGCCTATAGGGAGGAGGTCAGAGACCTGACAACGATGAGACAGCCTATAGGGAGGAGGTCAGAGATCCGACAACGATGAGACAGCCTATAGGGAGGAGGTCAGAGACCTGACAACGATGAGACAGCCTATAGGGAGGAGGTCAGAGACCTGACAACGATGAGACGGCCTATAGGGAGGAGGTCAGAGACAACGATGAGACAGCCTATAGGGAGGAGGTCAGAGACCTGACAACGATGAGACAGCCTATAGGGAGGAGGTCAGAGACCTGACAACGATGAGACAGCCTATAGGGAGGAGGTCAGAGACCTGACAACGATGAGACAGCCTATAGGGAGGAGGTCAGAGACAACGATGAGACAGCCTATAGGGAGGAGGTCAGAGACCTGACAACGATGAGACAGCCTATAGGGAGGAGGTCAGAGACCTGACAACGATGAGACGGCCTATAGGGAGGAGGTCAGAGACCTGACAACGATGAGACAGCCTATAGGGAGGAGGTCAGAGACCTGACAACGATGAGACGGCCTATAGGGAGGAGGTCAGAGACCTGACAACGATGAGACAGCCTATAGGGAGGAGGTCAGAGACCTGACAACGATGAGACAGCCTATAGGGAGGAGGTCAGAGACCTGACAACGATGAGACAGCCTATAGGGAGGAGGTCAGAGATCCGACAACGATGAGACAGCCTATAGGGAGGAGGTCAGAGACCTGACAACGATGAGACAGCCTATAGGGAGGAGGTCAGAGATCCGAAAACGATGAGACAGCCTATAGGGAGGAGGTCAGAGACCTGACAACGATGAGACAGCCTATAGGGAGGAGGTCAGAGACCTGACAACGATGAGACGGCCTATAGGGAGGAGGTCAGAGACAACGATGAGACAGCCTATAGGGAGGAGGTCAGAGACCTGACAACGATGATACAGCCTATAGGGAGGAGGTCAGAGACCTGACAACGATGAGACAGCCTATAGGGAGGAGGTCAGAGACCTGACAACGATGAGACGGCCTATAGGGAGGAGGTCAGAGACCTGACAACGATGAGACAGCCTATAGGGAGGAGGTCAGAGACCTGACAACGATGAGACAGCCTATAGGGAGGAGGTCAGAGACCTGACAACGATGAGACAGCCTATAGGGAGGAGGTCAGAGACCTGACAACGATGAGACAGCCTATAGGGAGGAGGTCAGAGATCCGACAACGATGAGACAGCCTATAGGGAGGAGGTCAGAGACCTGACAACGATGAGACAGCCTATAGGGAGGAGGTCAGAGACCTGACAACGATGAGACGGCCTATAGGGAGGAGGTCAGAGACAACGATGAGACAGCCTATAGGGAGGAGGTCAGAGACCTGACAACGATGAGACAGCCTATAGGGAGGAGGTCAGAGACCTGACAACGATGAGACAGCCTATAGGGAGGAGGTCAGAGACAACGATGAGACAGCCTATAGGGAGGAGGTCAGAGACCTGGCAACGATGAGACAGCCTATAGGGAGGAGGTCAGAGACCTGACAACGATGAGACAGCCTATAGGGAGGAGGTCAGAGACCTGACAACGATGAGACAGCCTATAGGGAGGAGGTCAGAGACCTGACAACGATGAGACAGCCTATAGGGAGGAGGTCAGAGACCTGACAACGATGAGACAGCCTATAGGGAGGAGGTCAGAGACCTGACAACGATGAGACAGCCTATAGGGAGGAGGTCAGAGACCTGACAACGATGAGACGGCCTATAGGGAGGAGGTCAGAGACCTGACAACGATGAGACAGCCTATAGGGAGGAGGTCAGAGACCTGACAACGATGAGACGGCCTATAGGGAGGAGGTCAGAGACCTGACAACGATGAGACAGCCTATAGGGAGGAGGTCAGAGACCTGACAATGATGAGACAGCCTATAGGGAGGAGGTCAGAGACCTGACAACGATGAGACAGCCTATAGGGAGGAGGTCAGAGACCTGACAACGATGAGACAGCCTATAGGGAGGAGGTCAGAGACCTGACAACGATGAGACAGCCTATAGGGAGGAGGTCATAGACCTGACAACGATGAGACGGCCTATAGGGAGAAGGTCAGAGACCTGACAACGATGAGACAGCCTATAGGGAGGAGGTCAGAGACAACGATGAGACAGCCTATAGGGAGGAGGTCAGAGACCTGACAACGATGAGACGGCCTATAGGGAGGAGGTCAGAGACAACGATGAGACAGCCTATAGGGAGGAGGTCAGAGACCTGACAACGATGAGACAGCCTATAGGGAGGAGGTCAGAGACCTGACAACGATGAGACAGCCTATAGGGAGGAGGTCAGAGACCTGACAACGATGAGACAGCCTATAGGGAGGAGGTCAGAGACAACGATGAGACAGCCTATAGGGAGGAGGTCAGAGACCTGACAACGATGAGACAGCCTATAGGGAGGAGGTCAGAGACCTGACAACGATGAGACGGCCTATAGGGAGGAGGTCAGAGACCTGACAACGATGAGACAGCCTATAGGTAGGAGGTCAGAGACCTGACAACGATGAGACGGCCTATAGGGAGGAGGTCAGAGACCTGACAACGATGAGACAGCCTATAGGGAGGAGGTCAGAGACCTGACAACGATGAGACAGCCTATAGGGAGGAGGTCAGAGACCTGACAACGATGAGACAGCCTATAGGGAGGAGGTCAGAGACCTGACAACGATGAGACAGCCTATAGGGAGGAGGTCAGAGACCTGACAACGATGAGACAGCCTATAGGGAGGAGGTCAGAGATCCGACAACGATGAGACAGCCTATAGGGAGGAGGTCAGAGACCTGACAACGATGAGACAGCCTATAGGGAGGAGGTCAGAGACCTGACAACGATGAGACAGCCTATAGGGAGGAGGTCAGAGACCTGACAACGATGAGACAGCCTATAGGGAGGAGGTCAGAGACCTGACAACGATGAGACAGCCTATAGGGAGGAGGTCAGAGACCTGACAACGATGAGACGGCCTATAGGGAGGAGGTCAGAGACCTGACAACGATGAGACAGCCTATAGGGAGGAGGTCAGAGACCTGACAACGATGAGACGGCCTATAGGGAGGAGGTCAGAGACCTGACAACGATGAGACAGCCTATAGGGAGGAGGTCAGAGACCTGACAACGATGAGACAGCCTATTGGGAGGAGGTCAGAGACCTGACAACGATGAGACAGCCTATAGGGAGGAGGTCAGAGACCTGACAACGATGAGACAGCCTATAGGGAGGAGGTCAGAGACCTGACAACGATGAGACAGCCTATAGGGAGGAGGTCAGAGACCTGACAACGATGAGACAGCCTATAGGGAGGAGGTCAGAGATCCGACAACGATGAGACAGCCTATAGGGAGGAGGTCAGAGACCTGACAACGATGAGACAGCCTATAGGGAGGAGGTCAGAGACCTGACAACGATGAGACAGCCTATAGGGAGGAGGTCAGAGATCCGACAACGATGAGACAGCCTATAGGGAGGAGGTCAGAGACCTGACAACGATGAGACAGCCTATAGGGAGGAGGTCAGAGACCTGACAACGATGAGACGGCCTATAGGGAGGAGGTCAGAGACAACGATGAGACAGCCTATAGGGAGGAGGTCAGAGACCTGACAACGATGAGACAGCCTATAGGGAGGAGGTCAGAGACAACGATGAGACAGCCTATAGGGAGGAGGTCAGAGACCTGACAACGATGAGACGGCCTATAGGGAGGAGGTCAGAGACAACGATGAGACAGCCTATAGGGAGGAGGTCAGAGACCTGGCAACTATGAGACAGCCTATAGGGAGGAGGTCAGAGACAACGATGAGACAGCCTATAGGGAGGAGGTCAGAGACCTGACAACGATGAGACAGCCTATAGGGAGGAGGTCAGAGACCTGACAACGATGAGACAGCCTATAGGAGGAGGTCAGAGACCTGACAACGATGAGACAGCCTATAGGGAGGAGGTCAGAGACCTGACAACGATGAGACAGCCTATAGGGAGGAGGTCAGAGACCTGGCAACGATGAGACGGCTTATAGGGAGGAGGTCAGAGACAACGATGAGACAGCCTATAGGGAGGAGGTCAGAGATCCGACAACGATGAGACAGCCTATAGGGAGGAGGTCAGAGACCTGACAACGATGAGACAGCCTATAGGGAGGAGGTCAGAGATCCGACAACGATGAGACAGCCTATAGGGAGGAGGTCAGAGACCTGACAACGATGAGACAGCCTATAGGGAGGAGGTCAGAGACCTGACAACGATGAGACAGCCTATAGGGAGGAGGTCAGAGATCCGACAACGATGAGACAGCCTATAGGGAGGAGGTCAGAGACCTGACAACCATGAGACAGCCTATAGGGAGGAGGTCAGAGACCTGACAACGATGAGACAGCCTATAGGGACGAGGTCAGAGATCCGACAACGATGAGACAGCCTATAGGGAGGAGGTCAGAGACCTGACAACGATGAGACAGCCTATAGGGAGGAGGTCAGAGATCCGACAACGATGAGACAGCCTATAGGGAGGAGGCCAGAGACCTGACAACGATGAGACAGCCTATAGGGAGGAGGTCAGAGACCTGACAACGATGAGACAGCCTATAGGGAGGAGGTCAGAGACCTGGCAGTGTGGTGCCAGAACAACAACCTCTCCCTTCAACGTGAGCAAGACAACAAAGAGCTTCTCTTAGTTCAAAACTCCTAATCCCCAAAATGGGAGAACAAAACAATATTTCTATTTTTGAGAATGTTGGAATGGTCCGTGGACACTTAAGGGACAGTCATGGCGAGTGTGTTTCATTTGGTGACCTCATGAAGGACAGGAAATTGTTAAAGGAATTTAATTCCTATATGTTTATCAACCAATTCAATTAAAACACTCTGCCCATACATAAGAATTTGTAAGATAATTATCAGCATAAAATGGACAGAAACCAGTCTTAAAATCAATCAATCAATAGCGTTTATTCTCGAGAGTACTGATCATAGTAGAATTTACATCGGGTTATATAATAAAACTGACGTCATAGGTTTTAAAATGTCCTTCCTCCTCTCGGATACAATGGCAGTACAGTTAGCGTTCTTGGATTGTCTGCCACCTGTTAAACAATCTGCAACCAACCCAAGGTCTTTCTCCTCCCTGGGTAGAGACAGAATGTCCTGTAAGGAACACATCATTCCAGCCTGTCTGAAGATAACTCCATTCTTTCTAACAAGGAACACATTATATTCAGCATTATGATTATAATAAGATTTATTCATCCAAACAGAAATATAGTAGTATTCTGTTTAGTTATAATTCTAAGTCAAATGTATTTAATATTTTAGTCATTTATTCATAAAAATCCCGTAACAGAAACACACATAACCGTATCTCTTAAAGTGTACATTTCCCAGCTGTCAGATTTACATCGGAATATTGTGAAACGTATGTGATTAAACATTAAACTATTTGTGAAAAGATGTAAAGTGATGTTTTAAGTATGGATTTTCATAGAAAGATTAACTAGTCAGTGGCCACATTCCCGTGAGCCTAGACATCACATTAGGCTTCACAGGACCGCCCTTTTCTCTGAAGTGTATCAAACTCACTCCTGACAAAATTCACATTAGACTGGAAAACATGCAGCTGATACTTCATGTGAAATGGTTTAAACTACAACTCTACCAAATGATGAGTCAGAGAATGTCGGGACAGAGTCCCCACGTTGGAATGGCTACAATTCTATAGGCCACGGAGACCATACAGCTGTAGTTTTGGCTACAACGGCTGGAAATGGTTAAACTCTGAGACTATCGATCACTACAGAATAAGAGCAAATCTTTGACGTTGAATTACTCGTCTGCAGCTGGAATTTACGTAAGTCTAGTACGAGAATACCGACAACCGCGGAAGCCTCTATTCTACGAGAACATTTCTGAATGGTACTCTGAAGTGTCCATTCTAACCATCTACAACCACGAAAGATATTGTGACTTCTGGGAAAGTTAACCCGAGACTCTGATGAACTCTACAGGACGATTGAGAGTTTTCAATGGAGAGACAAAATATATACATTACAATTATTCTCGAATGAGCATCCGTTCATGTGCAAAGAATTAGCATTTCAATGATTATAATTATCCGCTGTGTGTAGAGAACCAATTTTGTGTTTCCCGCTCTTTCTCAGTCCCCACCCCAGTCCCCATGTTAGACCAGCGTGCAGGATGTTAGACCAGCGTACAGGATGTTAGACCAGCGTACAGGATGTTAGACCAGCGTACAGGATGTTAGACCAGCGTACAGGATGTTAGACCAGCGTACAGGATGTTAGACCAGCGTACAGGATGTTAGACCAGCGTACAGGATGTTAGACCAGCGTACAGGATGTTAGACCAGCGTACAGGATGTTAGACCAGCGTACAGGATGTTAGACCAGCGTACAGGATGTTAGACCAGCATACAGGATGTTAGACCAGTGTACAGGATGTTAGATCAGCGTACAGGATGTTAGACCAGCATACAGCCCCAATGTAATTAGTCTGGGTAGCCATTTGATTAGCTGTTCAGGAGTCTCCTGGCTTGGGGGTAGAAGCTGTTTAGAAGCTGCGCAGGTTCATATTTCGAAGAGGCCCAGTAACACGTATCAGAACAGACAATAACACCAACTTTGTTGGAACACACAGAGAGCTAGGAGAATCTGTGAAAGAACTGGATCACAACTCAAAATGCATTACTGAAGGAAGGAGTGAAGTGGTCATTCAACCCTCCCTCTGGAGCCCACTATGGGGGGGGGTTCTGTTCTACCTGATAGTTAATTTCACACACCTGGTGTCCCAGGTCTAAATCAGTCCCCGATTAGAGGAGAACAATGACAAAATGCAGTGGAACTGGCTTTGATGTCCAGAGTTGAGTTTGAGGGCTCTATGCAGTCCTTAAAGAGCAAGTCCTAGATGATGAGGCTTTGCAGACAGCCTTGTGTGAAGTTGAGAAGATCATGAACGACAGACCAATCACAACTGTAACAAATGATCCTAATGATCTAGAACCCCAGACTCCGAACCATCTGAAAGCAAAGCCAGTCCTGCCACCAGGGCTATTCCAGAGAGGAGACCTATAGTCACCAAGGAGATGGAAGCAAGTACAATATATCACTGACCTCTTCTGGAAGAGATGGATCAGGGAGTATCTTCCACTTATGCAGGAGCTGAACACAAGTGGAGCCAAACTAAGAGAAACTTCAGTCCTGGAGGCCTTGTTGTCATCATGGACGACACAGCCCCAAGATGGACGACGCGGCCCCAAGACGGACGGCACAGCCCCAAGATGGACGGCGCGGCCCCAAGATGGACGACACAGCCCCAAGATGGACGGCACAGCCCCAAGACGGACGTCACAGCCCCAAGACGGACGTCACAGCCCCAAGATGGACGGCACGGCCCCAAGATGGACGACACGGCCCCAAGATGGACGGCGCGGCCCCAAGATGGACGACACAGCCCCAAGATGGACGGCACAGCCCCAAGATGGACGACACAGCCCCAAGATGGACGACACAGCCCCAAGATGGACGGCACAGCCCCAAGATGGACGACACAGCCCCAAGATGGACGGCACAGCCCCAAGATGGACGACACAGCCCCAAGATGGACGACACAACCCCAAGATGGACGGCACAGCCCCAAGATGGACGCCACAGCCCCAAGATGGACGCCACAGCCCCAAGATGGACGCCACAGCCCCAAGGAAGTCTTTACTGATTGGAAGTGTGGTGGAAGCCAATCAGGTTACATATAAACACTCAGTGACTGACAGCCTACAGGACCAATCAGGTTAATGATATAAACACTCAGTGACTGACAGCCTGCAGGACCAATCAGGTTAATGATATAAATACTCAGTGACTGAAAGCCTGCAGGACCAATCAGGTTAATGATATAAATACTCAGTGACTGAAAGCCTGCAGGACCAATCAGGTTAATGATATAAATACTCAGTGACTGAAAGCCTGCAGGACCAATCAGGTTAATGATATAAACACTCAGTGACTGACAGCCTGCAGGACCAATCAGGTTAATGATATAAACACTCAGTGACTGACAGCCTACAGGACCAATCAGGTTAATGATATAAACACTCAGTGACTGAAAACCTACAGGACCAATCAGGTTAATGATTTAAACACTCAGTGACTGACAACCTACAGGACCAATCAGGTTAATGATATAAACACTCAGTGACTGAAAACCTACAGGACCAATCAGGTTAATGATTTAAACACTCAGTGACTGACAACCTACAGGACCAATCAGGTTAATGATATAAACACTCAGTGACTGACAGCCTGCAGGACCAATCAGGTTAGTGATATAAACACTCAGTGACTGACAGCCTGCAGGACCAATCAGGTTAGTGATATAAACACTCAGTGACTGACAGCCTGCAGGACCAATCAGGTTAGTGATATAAACACCCAGTGACTGACAGCCTGCAGGACCAATCAGGTTAGTGATATAACCACTCAGTGACTGACAGCCTGCAGGACCAATCAGGTTAGTGATATAACCACTCAGTGACTGACAGCCTGCAGGACCAATCAGGTTAGTGATATAAACACTCAGTGACTGACAGCCTGCAGGACCAATCAGGTAAGACATAGAGTGAGGAGGGAGGGAACAGTATGAGAACATTCCTCAGTAAAATGGTAAACAAACACAGCTTTCACTCTTGAGAAATAGTCTGAAAGGGGAAGAATGTCCTGTGTGAGCACAGAGCAGTATCTGTGCTTGAATCTTTGCCACAGCCTTTCCCGTCTACAGTACCTGGTTGTACTGATGGGTCTTCACATGGGCTTGGCCCATCTTTCTCCACAGGGTTGCGTCCCGAGCCGTCCCTCTCAATGCCTCTTGATACACCTCAACAGCTCTCTCTGGCTGCAGAATAGAAATGTGATATTTCATATATCTGTCTGTGTCAATGCATTTGCAAAAGTCTTACTAATGTGATATGGACAGTCAATAATACACAGTACACAAGGTACCACTGGTGTGACAGTTAAAACATATGCCATTTAAGACCCTCTTTAATCCACTTACAGTCATAGTGCATATTAATATTGATTTTTACATATGGGTGGTCCAAGAAATCGAACCCACTATCCTGGCATTGCGAGCTCCATGATCTACCTACTGAGTTACAGAGGACCAAGCTCCATGATCTACCTACTGAGGACCAAGCTCAATGATCTACCTACTGAGGACCAAGCTCTATGATCTACCTACTGAGGACCAAGCTCAATGATCTACCTACTGAGGACCAAGCTCTATGATCTACCTACTGAGGACCAAGCTCAATGATCTACCTACTGAGTTACAGAGGACCAAGCTCAATGATCTACCTACTGAGCTACAGAGGACCAAGCTCTATGATCTACCTACTGAGTTACAGAGGACCAAGCTCAATGATCTACCTACTGAGCTACAGAGGACCAAGCTCTATGATCTACCTACTGAGTTACAGAGGACCAAGCTCAATGATCTACCTACTGAGCTACAGAGGACCAAGCTCAATGATCTACCTACTGAGTTACAGAGGACCAAGCTCTATGATCTACCTACTGAGTTACAGAGGACCAAGCTCAATGATCTACCTACTGAGTTACAGAGGACCAAGCTCAATGATCTACCTACTGAGTTACAGAGGACCAAGCTCAATGATCTACCTACTGAGTTACAGAGGACCAAGCTCAATGATCTACCTACTGAGTTACAGAGGACCAAGCTCTATGATCTACCTACTGAGTTACAGAGGACCAAGCTCTATGATCTACCTACTGAGGACCAAGCTCCATGATCTACCTACTGAGGACCAAGCTCCATGATCTACCTACTGAGGACCAAGCTCAATGATCTACCTACTGAGCTACAGAGGACCAAGCTCTATGATCTACCTACTGAGGACCAAGCTCTATGATCTACCTACTGAGGACCAAGCTCCATGATCTACCTACTGAGCTACAGAGGACCAAGCTCTATGATCTACCTACTGAGGACCAAGCTCTATGATCTACCTACTGAGGACCAAGCTCCATGATCTACCTACTGAGCTACAGAGGACCAAGCTCTATGATCTACCTACTGAGGACCAAGCTCTATGATCTACCTACTGAGGACCAAGCTCTATGATCTACCTACTGAGCTACAGAGGACCAAGCTCTATGATCTACCTACTGAGGACCAAGCTCTATGATCTACCTACTGAGGACCAAGCTCCATGATCTACCTACTGAGGACCAAGCTCCATGATCTACCTACTGAGTTACAGAGGACCAAGCTCTATGATCTACCTACTGAGGACCAAGCTCTATGATCTACCTACTGAGGACCAAGCTCCATGATCTACCTACTGAGGACCAAGCTCCATGATCTACCTACTGAGCAACAGAGGACCAAGCTCCATGATCTACCTACTGAGCTACAGAGGACCAAGCTCCATGATCTACCTACTGAGTTACAGAGGACCAAGCTCCATGATCTACCTACTGAGTTACAGAGGACCAAGCTCCATGATCTACCTACTGAGTTACTGAGGACCAAGCTCTATGATCTACCTACTGAGCTACAGAGGACCAAGCTCTATGATCTACATACTGAGTTACAGAGGACCAAGCTCTATGATCTACCTACTGAGGACCAAGCTCTATGATCTACCTACTGAGGACCAAGCTCCATGATCTACCTACTGAGCTACAGAGGACCAAGCTCTATGATCTACCTACTGAGGACCAAGCTCCATGATCTACCTACTGAGGACCAAGCTCCATGATCTACCTACAGAGGACCAAGCTCCATGATCTACCTACAGAGGACCAAGCTCCATGATCTACCTACAGAGGACCAAGCTCCATGATCTACCTACTGAGCTACAGAGGACCAAGCTCCATGATCTACCTACTGAGGACCAAGCTCCATGATCTACCTACAGAGGACCAAGCTCCATGATCTACCTACAGAGGACCAAGCTCCATGATCTACCTACTGAGCTACAGAGGACCAAGCTCCATGATCTACCTACTGAGGACCAAGCTCCATGATCTACCTACAGAGGACCAAGCTCCATGATCTACCTACTGAGCTACAGAGGACCAAGCTCAATGATCTACCTACTGAGTTACAGAGGACCAAGCTCCATGATCTACCTACTGAGGACCAAGCTCTATGATCTATCTACTGAGCTACAGAGGACCAAGCTCCATGATCTACCTACTGAGTTACAGAGGACCAAGCTCCATGATCTACCTACTGAGCTACAGAGGACCAAGCTCTATGATCTACCTACTGAGCTACAGAGGACCAAGCTCTATGATCTACCTACAGAGGACCAAGCTCCATGATCTACCTACTGAGGACCAAGCTCCATGATCTACCTACTGAGCTACAGAGGACCAAGCCTCATGATCTACCTACAGAGGACCAAGCTCCATGATCTACCTACTGAGCTACAGAGGACCAAGCTCCATGATCTACCTACTGAGCTACAGAGGACCAAGCTCCATGATCTACCTACTGAGTTACAGAGGACCAAGCTCTATGATCTACCTACAGAGGACCAAGCTCCATGATCTACCTACAGAGGACCAAGCTCCATGATCTACCTACAGAGGACCAAGCTCCATGATCTACCTACTGAGTTACAGAGGACCAAGCTCCATGATCTACCTACTGAGCTACAGAGGACCAAGCTCTATGATCTACCTACAGAGGACCAATCTCCATGATCTACCTACAGAGGACCAATCTCCATGATCTACCTACAGAGGACCAATCTCCATGATCTACCTACAGAGGACCAAGCTCCATGATCTACCTACAGAGGACCAAGCTCCATGATCTACCTACTGAGGACCAAGCTCCATGATCTACCTACAGAGGACCAAGCTCCATGATCTACCTACAGAGGACCAAGCTCCATGATCTACCTACTGAGGACCAAGCTCTATGATCTACCTACTGAGCTACAGAGGACCAAGCTCTATGATCTACCTACTGAGCTACAGAGGACCAAGCTCTATGATCTACCTACTGAGGACCAAGCTCTATGATCTACCTACTGAGTTACAGAGGACCAAGCTCTATGATCTACCTACTGAGCTACAGAGGACCAAGCTCCATGATCTACCTACTGAGTTACAGAGGACCAAGCTCTATGATCTACCTACTGAGCTACAGAGGACCAAGCTCCATGATCTACCTACTGAGCTACAGAGGACCAAGCTCTATGATCTACCTACTGAGTTACAGAGGACCAAGCTCCATGATCTACCTACTGAGCTACAGAGGACCAAGCTCCATGATCTACCTACTGAGCTACAGAGGACCAAGCTCCATGATCTACCTACTGAGCTACAGAGGACCAAGCTCCATGATCTACCTACAGAGGACCAAGCTCCATGATCTACCTACTGAGCTACAGAGAACCAAGCTCCATGATCTACCTACTGAGCTACAGAGGACCAAGCTCCATGATCTACCTACTGAGTTACAGAGGACCAAGCTCTATGATCTACCTACTGAGCTACAGAGGACCAAGCTCTATGATCTACCTACTGAGGACCAAGCTCCATGATCTACCAACTGAGTTACAGAGGACCAAGCTCTATGATCTACCTACTGAGGACCAAGCTCCATGATCTACCTACTGAGGACCAAGCTCCATGATCTACCTACTGAGGACCAAGCTCTATGATCTACCAACTGAGCTACAGAGGACCAAGCTCTATGATCTACCTACTGAGGACCAAGCTCTATGATCTACCAACTGAGCTACAGAGGACCAAGCTCTATGATCTACCTACTGAGGACCAAGCTCCATGATCTACCTACTGAGGACCAAGCTCCATGATCTACCTACTGAGGACCAAGCTCCATGATCTACCTACTGAGGACCAAGCTCCATGATCTACCTACTGAGCTACAGATGAGCAGCTCTTGTTATACCTCTTGTATGTTGATGTAGGCGTCCCCCAGAAGGATAGAGGACTGAGGCCCGGGTAGTTCATCTCTGATCTCCCTATAGCAGGCTATGTACAGCTTCTTGTCTTTGCGTCTCTGCAGGTATATGAGAGCCATCTTCTCCTTGGCCGCTGTGTAGTGTGTCTGAAGAGAACAAGAAGAAAAAGGAAGATGTACTTTATTGTCCCGTTAACTTCAGAAAGTACAGAACGGTGTCGTCACAACCTGGTCCGGTGTGACGCCTCGGAGGACGCTGAGGGCTGTGTCCAGGTCATCTTTAGCCAAAGCCATGTCCACGTTAGCTATTGTCACACAGATCTCCTCGGGGGTACCAGCGAACGCCGCGATAGCGTCCTGCAGCACCATGGTGGACTCATGCTGGCAGGAGAGGAGAAAAGGGGGTTTATAGACACTACACTGTCTACCTGGCAACAGCTCTGCTAGTAAGAAGACACTACACTGTCTACCTGGCAACAGCTCTGCTAGTAAGAAGACACTACACTGTCTACCTGGCAACAGCTCTGCTAGTAAGAAGACACTACACTGTCTACCTGGCAACAGCTCTGCTAGTAAGAAGACACTACACTGTCTACCTGGCAACAGCTCTGCTAGTAAGAAGACACTACACTGTCTACCTGGCAACAGCTCTGCTAGTAAGAAGACACTACACTGTCTACCTGGCAACAGCTCTGCTAGTAAGAAGACACTACACTGTCTACCTGGCAACAGCTCTGCTAGTAAGAAGTGCAGAAACGTGAAGATGAGAAGAGTGGGTCACAGCAACGAAAGTGTTACAGGATTGCATGAGGTCAGAACTGAACTTCCACAAACTAACCAAAACGGAACATGTGGCTAGAGGATTGGACTCTATAGCCAAAGTAAAAGTCATCAACATAGGCAGAAGTGGAAGGAACTACCCATCGGACATGACAGACTACCATAAGTAGTAATCAAAAAACCAATCGGTCAATCAATCAATCAATCAATCAATGTAGAAATGTAGTGTACCGGTTCTCCGTGTAGTCTCAGTGCCTCAGCTAGCTCCAGGAACACAGAAACACGTTCCCTGTTGCTGACGTGGGACTCTCTCACACTCGCTGCGTGGATCCCCATCGCCATCTTCAGGGACTTGATAGCCTCTTCCAGCTTCCCAACACCCCGCAATGCACGGGCCTTTAGTTGGTGGTACTGGGCGAAATCTAGCACCTAGGGAGGGGTGGAAAGGTGGAGGGATGGAGAGAGGTGGAGGGGTGGAGAGAGGTGGAGCGGTGGAGAGAGGTAGAGAGGTGGAGGGGTGGAGAGAGGTGGAGGGGTGGAGAGAGGTGGAGGGGTGGAGAGAGGTGGAGGGGTGGAGAGAGGTGGAGGGGTGGAGAGAGGTGAAGGGGTGGAGAGAGGTGGAGGGATGGAGAGAGGTGGAGGGGTGGAGGGATGGAGAGAGGTGGAGAGAGGTGGAGGGGTGGAGAGAGGTGGAGGGGTGGAGAGAGGTGGAGGGGTAGAGAGAGGTGGAGGGGTGGAGAGAGGTGGAGGGATGGAGAGAGGTGGAGGGATGGAGAGAGGTGGAGGGGTGGAGAGAGGTGGAGGGAGGTGGAGGGGTGGAGAGAGGTGGAGGGAGGTGGAGGGGTGGAGAGAGGTGGAGGGGTGGAGAGAGGTGGAGGGATGGAGAGAGGTGGAGGGGTGGAGAGAGGTGGAGGGGTGGAGAGAGGTGGAGGGGTGGAGAGAGGTGGAGGGGTGGAGGGGTGGAGAGAGGTGGAGGGGTGGAGAGAGGTGGAGGGGTGGAGAGAGGTGGAGGGGTGGAGAGAGGTGGAGGGGTGGAGAGAGGTGGAGGGAGGTGGAGGGGTGGAGAGAGGTGGAGGGAGGTGGAGGGGTGGAGAGAGGTGGAGGGGTGGAGAGAGGTGGAGGGGTGGAGAGAGGTGGAGGGGTGGAGAGAGGTGGAGGGGTGGAGAGAGGTGGAGGGAGGTGGAGGGGTGGAGAGAGGTGGAGGGAGGTGGAGGGGTGGAGAGAGGTGGAGGGGTGGAGAGGGGTGGAGGGGTGGAGAGAGGTGGAGGGAGGTGGAGGGGTGGAGAGAGGTGGAGGGGTGGAGAGAGGTGGAGGGGTGGAGAGGGGTGGAGGGGTGGAGAGAGGTGGAGGGAGGTGGAGGGGTGGAGAGAGGTGGAGGGGTGGAGAGAGGTGGAGGGGTGGAGAGAGGTGGAGGGGTGGAGAGAGGTGGAGGGGTGGAGAGAGGTGGAGGGAGGTGGAGGGGTGGAGAGAGGTGGAGGGAGGTGGAGGGGTGGAGAGAGGTGGAGGGGTGGAGAGAGGTGGAGGGATGGAGAGAGGTGGAGGGGTGGAGAGAGGTGGAGGGGTGGAGAGAGGTGGAGGGGTGGAGAGAGGTGGAGGGGTGGAAAGAGGTGGAGGGGTGGAGAGAGGTGGAGAGAGGTGGAGGGATGGAGAGAGGTGGAGAGAGGTGGAGGGGTGGAGAGAGGTGGAGGGGTGGAGAGGGGTGGAGGGAGGTGGAGGGGTGGAGAGAGGTGGAGGGGTGGAGAGAGGTGGAGGGGTGGAGAGAGGTGGAGGGGTGGAAAGAGGTGGAGGGGTGGAGAGAGGTGGAGGGATGGAGAGAGGTGGAGAGAGGTGGAGGGGTGGAGAGAGGTGGAGGGGTGGAGAGAGGTGGAGGGGTGGAGGGATGGAGAGAGGTGGAGGGGTGGAGAGAGGTGGAGGGGTGGAGAGAGGTGGAGGGGTGGAAAGAGGTGGAGGGGTGGAGAGAGGTGGAGGGGTGGAGAGAGGTGGATGGATGGAGAGAGGTGGAGGGGTGGAGAGAGGTGAAGGGGTGGAGAGAGGTGGAGGGGTGGAGAGAGGTGGAGGGGTGGAGAGAGGTGGAGGGATGGAGAGAGGTGGAGGGGTGGAGAGAGGTGGAGGGGTGGAGAGAGGTGGAGAGATGGAGAGAGGTGGAGGGGTGGAGAGAGGTGAAGGGGTGGAGAGAGGTGGAGGGGTGGAGAGAGGTGGAGGGGTGGAGAGAGGTGGAGGGGTGGAGAGAGGTGGAGGGGTGGAGAGAGGTGGAGAGAGGTAGAGGGATGGAGAGAGGTGGAGGGGTGGAGAGAGGTGGAGGGGTGGAGAGAGGTGGAGGGATGGAGAGAGGTGGAGGGGTGGAGAGAGGTGGAGGGGTGGAGAGAGGGGGAGAGAGGTGGAGGGATGGAGAGAGGTGGAGGGGTGGAGAGAGGTGGAGGGGTGGAGAGAGGTGGAGGGGTGGAGAGAGGTGGAGGGGTGGAGAGAGGTGGAGGGATGGAGAGAGGTGGAGGGGTGGAGAGAGGTGGAGGGGTGGAGAGAGGTGGAGGGATGGAGAGAGGTGGAGGGGTGGAGAGAGGGGGAGAGAGGTGGAGGGATGGAGAGAGGTGGAGGGGTGGAGAGAGGTGGAGGGATGGAGAGAGGTGGAGGGATGGAGAGAGGTGGAGGGGTGGAGAGAGGTGGAGGGGTCGAGAGAGGTGGAGGGGTGGAGAGAGGTGGAGGGGTGGAGAGAGGTGGAGGGGTGGAGAGAGGTGGAGGGGTGGAGAGAGGTGGAGGGGTGGAAAGAGGTGGAGGGGTGGAGAGAGGTGGAGGGGTGGAGAGAGGTGGAGGGGTGGAGAGAGGTGGAGGGGTGGAGAGAGGTGGAGGGGTGGAGAGAGGTGGAGGGGTAGAGAGAGGTGGAGGGGTGGAGAGATGGAGAGAGGTGGAGGGATGGAGAGAGGTGGAGGGGTAGAGAGAGGTGGAGGGGTGGAGAGAGGTGGAGGGGTGGAGAGAGGTGGAGGGGTGGAAAGAGGTGGAGGGGTGGAGAGAGGTGAAGGGGGAGAGAGGTGGAGGGGTGGAGAGAGGTGGAGGGGTGGAAAGAGGTGGAGGGGTGGAGAGAGGTGAAGGGGGAGAGAGGTGGAAGGGTGGAGAGAGGTGAAGAGGGAGAGAGGTGGAGGGGTGGAGAGAGGTGAAGAGGGAGAGAGGTGGAAGGGTGGAGAGAGGTGGAGGGATGGAGAGAGGTGGAGGGGTGGAGAGAGGTGAAGGGGGAGAGAGGTGGAAGGGTGGAGAGAGGTGAAGAGGGAGAGAGGTGGAGGGGTGGAGAGAGGTGAAGAGGGAGAGAGGTGGAAGGGTGGAGAGAGGTGGAGGGGTGGAGAGAGGTGGAGGGGTGGAGAGAGGTGGAGGGGTGGAGAGAGGTGGAGGGGTGGAGAGAGGTGGAGGGGTGGAGAGAGGTGGAGGGGTGGAGAGAGGTGGAGGGGTGGAGAGAGGTGGAGGGGTAGAGAGAGGTGGAGGGGTGGAGAGATGGAGAGAGGTGGAGGGATGGAGAGAGGTGGAGGGATGGAGAGAGGTGGAGGGGTGGAGAGAGGTGGAGGGAGGTGGAGGGGTAGAGAGAGGTGGAGGGGTGGAGAGAGGTGGAGGGGTAGAGAGAGGTGGAGGGGTAGAGAGAGGTGGAGGGGTGGAGAGAGGTGGAGGGAGGTGGAGGGGTAGAGAGTGGTGGAGGGATGGAGAGAGGTGAAGAGGGAGAGAGGTGGAGGGGTGGAGAGAGGTGGAGGGAGGTGGAGGGGTAGAGAGAGGTGGAGGGGTGGAGAGAGGTGGAGGGATGGAGAGAGGTGGAAGGGTGGAGAGAGGTGGAGGGAGGTGGAGGGGTAGAGAGAGATGGAGGGGTGGAGAGAGGTGGAGGGGTGGAGAGGTGGAGGGGTGGAGAGAGGTGGAGGGGTGGAGAGAGGTGGAGAGAGGTGGAGAGAGGTGGAGGGATGGAGAGAGGTGGAGGGGTGGAGAGAGGTGGAGGGGTGGAGAGAGGTGGAGGGGTGGAGAGAGGTAGAGAGGTGGAGGGATGGAGAGAGGTGGAGGGGTGGAGAGAGGTGGAGGGGTGGAGAGAGGTGGAGAGATGGAGAGAGGTGGAGGGGTGGAGAGAGGTGGAGGGGTGGAGAGAGGTGGAGGGGTGGAGAGAGGTGGAGGGGTGGAGAGAGGTGGAGAGATGGAGAGAGGTGGAGGGGTGGAGAGAGGTGGAGGGGTGGAGAGAGGTGGAGGGGTGGAGAGAGGTGGAGGGGTGGAGAGAGGTGGAGGGGTGGAGAGAGGTGGAGGGGTGGAGAGAGGTGGAGGGGTGGAGAGAGGTGGAGGGGTGGAGAGAGGTGGAGGGGTGGAGAGAGGTGGAGAGGGATGGAGAGAGGTGAAGAGGGAGAGAGGTGGAGGGGTGGAGAGAGGTGGAGGGGTGGAGAGAGGTGGAGGGGTGGAGAGAGGTGGAGGGATGGAGAGAGGTGGAGGGGTGGAGAGAGGTGGAGGGGTGGAGAGAGGTGGAGGGAGGTGGAGGGGTAGAGAGAGGTGGAGGGGTGGAGAGAGGTGGAGGGGTGGAGAGAGGTGGAGGGGTGGAGAGAGGTGTAGGGGTGGAGAGAGGTGGAGGGGTGGAGAGAGGTGGAGGGGTCGAGAGAGGTGGAGGGGTGGAGAGAGGTGGAGGGGTGGAGAGAGGTGGAGGGGTGGAGAGAGGTGGAGGGGTGGAGAGAGGTGGAGGGGTGGAGAGAGGTGGATGGGTGGAGAGAGGTGAAGAGGGATGGAGAGAGGTGGAGGGGTGGAGAGAGGTGAAGAGGGAGAGAGGTGGAAGGGTGGAGAGAGGTGAAGGGGTGGAGAGAGGTGGAAGGGTGGAGAGAGGTGAAGAGGGATGGAGAGAGGTGAAGAGGGAGAGAGGTGGAGGGGTCGAGAGAGGTGGAGGGATGGAGAGAGGTGGAGGGGTGGAGAGAGGTGGAGGGGTGGAGAGAGGTGGAGAGATGGAGAGAGGTGGAGGGGTGGAGAGAGGTGGAAGGGTGGAGAGAGGTGAAGAGGGATGGAGAGAGGTGAAGAGGGAGAGAGGTGGAGGGGTCGAGAGAGGTGGAGGGATGGAGAGAGGTGGAGGGGTGGAGAGAGGTGGAGGGGTGGAGAGAGGTGGAGGGGTGGAGAGAGGTGGAGGGATGGAGAGAGGTGGAGGGGTGGAGAGAGGTGGAGGGGTGGAGAGAGGTGGAGGGGTGGAGAGAGGAAGTTGTGAGTGACTCCGTTCTGGTCACTACACTAGTTTACCAGGAAGTTGTGACTGACTCCGGTCTGGTCTCTACACTAGTTTACCAGGAAGTTGTGGCTGACTCCGGTCTCTACACTAGTTTACCAGGAAGTTGTGGCTGACTCCGGTCTGGTCTCTACACTAGTTTACCATGTGACTGACTCCGGTCTGGTCTCTACACTAGTTTACCAGGAAGTTGTGACTGACTCCGGTCTGGTCTCTACACTAGTTTACCTGGAAGTTGTGGCTGACTCCGGTCTGGTCTCTACACTAGTTTACCAGGAAGTTGTGACTGACTCCGGTCTGGTCTCTACACTAGTTTACCAGGAAGTTGTGGCTGACTCCTGTCTGGTCTCTACACTAGTTTACCAGGAAGTTGTGACTGACTCCGGTCTGGTCTCTACACTAGTTTACCAGGAAGTTGTGGCTGACTCCGGTCTGGTCTCTACACTAGTTTACCAGGAAGTTGTGTCTGACTCCGGTCTGGTCTCTACACTAGTTTACCAGGAAGCTGTGGCTGACTCCGGTCTGGTCTCTACACTAGTTTACCAGGAAGTTGTGGCTGACTCCGGTCTGGTCTCTACACTAGTTTACCAGGAAGTTGTGGCTGACTCCGGTCTGGTCTCTACACTAGTTTACCTGGAAGTTGTGACTGACTCCGGTCTGGTCTCTACACTAGTTTACCAGGAAGTTGTGACTGACTCCTGTCTGGTCTCTACACTAGTTTACCAGGAAGTTGTGGCTGACTCCGGTCTCTACACTAGTTTACCTGGAAGTTGTGACTGACTCCGGTCTGGTCTCTACACTAGTTTACCAGGAAGTTGTGGCTGACTCCGGTCTGGTCTCTACACTAGTTTACCAGGAAGTTGTGGCTGACTCCGGTCTGGTCTCTACACTAGTTTACCACGAAGTTGTGACTGACTCCGGTCTGGTCTCTACACTAGTTTACCACGAAGTTGTGGCTGACTCCGGTCTGGTCTCTACACTCATTTACCACGAAGTTGTGGCTGACTCCGGTCTGGTCTCTACACTAGTTTACCAGGAAGTTGTGTCTGACTCCGGTCTGGTCTCTACACTAGTTTACCAGGAAGTTGTGGCTGACTCCGGTCTGGTCTCTACACTAGTTTACCTGGAAGTTGTGACTGACTCCGGTCTGGTCTCTACACTAGTTTACCTGGAAGTTGTGGCTGACTCCGGTCTGGTCTCTACACTAGTTTACCAGGAAGTTGTGACTGACTCCGGTCTGGTCTCTACACTAGTTTACCAGGAAGCTGTGGCTGACTCCGGTCTGGTCTCTACACTAGTTTACCAGGAAGTTGTGTCTGACTCCGGTCTGGTCTCTACACTAGTTTACCAGGAAGTTGTGGCTGACTCCGGTCTGGTCTCTACACTAGTTTACCTGGAAGTTGTGACTGACTCCGGTCTGGTCTCTACACTAGTTTACCAGGAAGTTGTGTCTGACTCCGGTCTGGTCTCTACACTAGTTTACCAGGAAGTTGTGTCTGACTACGGTCTGGTCTCTACACTAGTTTACCTGGAAGTTGTGGCTGACTCCGGTCTGGTCTCTACACTAGTTTACCAGGAAGTTGTGTCTGACTCCGGTCTGGTCTCTACACTAGTTTACCAGGAAGTTGTGTCTGACTCCGGTCTGGTCTCTACACTAGTTTACCTGGAAGATGTGACTGACTCCGGTCTGGTCTCTACACTAGTTTACCTGGAAGATGTGACTGACTCCGGTCTGGTCTCTACACTAGTTTACCTGGAAGTTGTGACTGACTCCGGTCTGGTCTCTACACTAGTTTACCTGGAAGATGTGACTGACTCCGGTCTGGTCTCTACACTAGTTTACCTGGAAGTTGTGGCTGACTCCGGTCTGGTCTCTACACTAGTTTACCTGGAAGATGTGACTGACTCCGGTCTGGTCTCTACACTAGTTTACCTGGAAGTTGTGACTGACTCCGGTCTGGTCTCTACACTAGTTTACCAGGAAGTTGTGGCTGACTCCGGTCTGGTCTCTACACTAGTTTACCAGGAAGTTGTGACTGACTCCGGTCTGGTCTCTACACTAGTTTACCAGGAAGTTGTGACTGACTCCGGTCTGGTCTCTACACTAGTTTACCAGGAAGTTGTGACTGACTCCGGTCTGGTCTCTACACTAGTTTACCAGGAAGTTGTGGCTGACTCCGGTCTCTACACTAGTTTACCAGGAAGTTGTGGCTGACTCCGGTCTGGTCTCTACACTAGTTTACCATGTGACTGACTCCGGTCTGGTCTCTACACTAGTTTACCAGGAAGTTGTGACTGACTCCGGTCTGGTCTCTACACTAGTTTACCTGGAAGTTGTGGCTGACTCCGGTCTGGTCTCTACACTAGTTTACCAGGAAGTTGTGACTGACTCCGGTCTGGTCTCTACACTAGTTTACCAGGAAGTTGTGGCTGACTCCTGTCTGGTCTCTACACTAGTTTAACAGGAAGTTGTGGCTGACTCCGGTCTGGTCTCTACACTAGTTTACCAGGAAGTTGTGACTGACTCCGGTCTGGTCTCTACACTAGTTTACCAGGAAGTTGTGACTGACTCCGGTCTGGTCTCTACACTAGTTTACCAGGAAGTTGTGGCTGACTCCTGTCTGGTCTCTACACTAGTTTAACAGGAAGTTGTGGCTGACTCCGGTCTGGTCTCTACACTAGTTTACCTGGAAGTTGTGGCTGACTCCGGTCTGGTCTCTACACTAGTTTACCAGGAAGTTGTGGCTGACTCCGGTCTCTACACTAGTTTACCAGGAAGTTGTGGCTGACTCCGGTCTGGTCTCTACACTAGTTTACCATGTGACTGACTCCGGTCTGGTCTCTACACTAGTTTACCAGGAAGTTGTGACTGACTCCGGTCTGGTCTCTACACTAGTTTACCTGGAAGTTGTGGCTGACTCCGGTCTGGTCTCTACACTAGTTTACCAGGAAGTTGTGACTGACTCCGGTCTGGTCTCTACACTAGTTTACCAGGAAGTTGTGACTGACTCCGGTCTGGTCTCTACACTAGTTTACCAGGAAGTTGTGGCTGACTCCGGTCTGGTCTCTACACTAGTTTACCAGGAAGTTGTGACTGACTCCGGTCTGGTCTCTACACTAATTTACCAGGAAGTTGTGACTGACTCCGGTCTGGTCTCTACACTAGTTTACCAGGAAGTTGTGGCTGACTCCGGTCTCTACACTAGTTTACCAGGAAGTTGTGGCTGACTCCGGTCTGGTCTCTACACTAGTTTACCATGTGACTGACTCCGGTCTGGTCTCTACACTAGTTTACCAGGAAGTTGTGACTGACTCCGGTCTGGTCTCTACACTAGTTTACCTGGAAGTTGTGGCTGACTCCGGTCTGGTCTCTACACTAGTTTACCAGGAAGTTGTGACTGACTCCGGTCTGGTCTCTACACTAGTTTACCAGGAAGTTGTGGCTGACTCCTGTCTGGTCTCTACACTAGTTTACCAGGAAGTTGTGACTGACTCCGGTCTGGTCTCTACACTAGTTTACCAGGAAGTTGTGGCTGACTCCGGTCTGGTCTCTACACTAGTTTACCAGGAAGTTGTGTCTGACTCCGGTCTGGTCTCTACACTAGTTTACCAGGAAGCTGTGGCTGACTCCGGTCTGGTCTCTACACTAGTTTACCAGGAAGTTGTGGCTGACTCCGGTCTGGTCTCTACACTAGTTTACCAGGAAGTTGTGGCTGACTCCGGTCTGGTCTCTACACTAGTTTACCTGGAAGTTGTGACTGACTCCGGTCTGGTCTCTACACTAGTTTACCAGGAAGTTGTGACTGACTCCTGTCTGGTCTCTACACTAGTTTACCAGGAAGTTGTGGCTGACTCCGGTCTCTACACTAGTTTACCTGGAAGTTGTGACTGACTCCGGTCTGGTCTCTACACTAGTTTACCAGGAAGTTGTGGCTGACTCCGGTCTGGTCTCTACACTAGTTTACCAGGAAGTTGTGGCTGACTCCGGTCTGGTCTCTACACTAGTTTACCACGAAGTTGTGACTGACTCCGGTCTGGTCTCTACACTAGTTTACCACGAAGTTGTGGCTGACTCCGGTCTGGTCTCTACACTCATTTACCACGAAGTTGTGGCTGACTCCGGTCTGGTCTCTACACTAGTTTACCAGGAAGTTGTGTCTGACTCCGGTCTGGTCTCTACACTAGTTTACCAGGAAGTTGTGGCTGACTCCGGTCTGGTCTCTACACTAGTTTACCTGGAAGTTGTGACTGACTCCGGTCTGGTCTCTACACTAGTTTACCTGGAAGTTGTGGCTGACTCCGGTCTGGTCTCTACACTAGTTTACCAGGAAGTTGTGACTGACTCCGGTCTGGTCTCTACACTAGTTTACCAGGAAGCTGTGGCTGACTCCGGTCTGGTCTCTACACTAGTTTACCAGGAAGTTGTGTCTGACTCCGGTCTGGTCTCTACACTAGTTTACCAGGAAGTTGTGGCTGACTCCGGTCTGGTCTCTACACTAGTTTACCTGGAAGTTGTGACTGACTCCGGTCTGGTCTCTACACTAGTTTACCAGGAAGTTGTGTCTGACTCCGGTCTGGTCTCTACACTAGTTTACCAGGAAGTTGTGTCTGACTACGGTCTGGTCTCTACACTAGTTTACCTGGAAGTTGTGGCTGACTCCGGTCTGGTCTCTACACTAGTTTACCAGGAAGTTGTGTCTGACTCCGGTCTGGTCTCTACACTAGTTTACCAGGAAGTTGTGTCTGACTCCGGTCTGGTCTCTACACTAGTTTACCTGGAAGATGTGACTGACTCCGGTCTGGTCTCTACACTAGTTTACCTGGAAGATGTGACTGACTCCGGTCTGGTCTCTACACTAGTTTACCTGGAAGTTGTGACTGACTCCGGTCTGGTCTCTACACTAGTTTACCTGGAAGATGTGACTGACTCCGGTCTGGTCTCTACACTAGTTTACCTGGAAGTTGTGGCTGACTCCGGTCTGGTCTCTACACTAGTTTACCTGGAAGATGTGACTGACTCCGGTCTGGTCTCTACACTAGTTTACCTGGAAGTTGTGACTGACTCCGGTCTGGTCTCTACACTAGTTTACCAGGAAGTTGTGGCTGACTCCGGTCTGGTCTCTACACTAGTTTACCAGGAAGTTGTGACTGACTCCGGTCTGGTCTCTACACTAGTTTACCAGGAAGTTGTGACTGACTCCGGTCTGGTCTCTACACTAGTTTACCAGGAAGTTGTGACTGACTCCGGTCTGGTCTCTACACTAGTTTACCAGGAAGTTGTGGCTGACTCCGGTCTCTACACTAGTTTACCAGGAAGTTGTGGCTGACTCCGGTCTGGTCTCTACACTAGTTTACCATGTGACTGACTCCGGTCTGGTCTCTACACTAGTTTACCAGGAAGTTGTGACTGACTCCGGTCTGGTCTCTACACTAGTTTACCTGGAAGTTGTGGCTGACTCCGGTCTGGTCTCTACACTAGTTTACCAGGAAGTTGTGACTGACTCCGGTCTGGTCTCTACACTAGTTTACCAGGAAGTTGTGGCTGACTCCTGTCTGGTCTCTACACTAGTTTACCAGGAAGTTGTGACTGACTCCGGTCTGGTCTCTACACTAGTTTACCAGGAAGTTGTGGCTGACTCCGGTCTGGTCTCTACACTAGTTTACCAGGAAGTTGTGTCTGACTCCGGTCTGGTCTCTACACTAGTTTACCAGGAAGCTGTGGCTGACTCCGGTCTGGTCTCTACACTAGTTTACCAGGAAGTTGTGACTGACTCCGGTCTGGTCTCTACACTAGTTTACCAGGAAGTTGTGGCTGACTCCGGTCTGGTCTCTACACTAGTTTACCTGGAAGTTGTGACTGACTCCGGTCTGGTCTCTACACTAGTTTACCAGGAAGTTGTGACTGACTCCTGTCTGGTCTCTACACTAGTTTACCAGGAAGTTGTGGCTGACTCCGGTCTCTACACTAGTTTACCTGGAAGTTGTGACTGACTCCGGTCTGGTCTCTACACTAGTTTACCAGGAAGTTGTGGCTGACTCCGGTCTGGTCTCTACACTAGTTTACCTGGAAGTTGTGACTGACTCCGGTCTGGTCTCTACACTAGTTTACCAGGAAGTTGTGGCTGACTCCTGTCTGGTCTCTACACTAGTTTACCAGGAAGTTGTGACTGACTCCGGTCTGGTCTCTACACTAGTTTACCAGGAAGTTGTGGCTGACTCCGGTCTGGTCTCTACACTAGTTTACCAGGAAGTTGTGTCTGACTCCGGTCTGGTCTCTACACTAGTTTACCAGGAAGTTGTGGCTGACTCCTGTCTGGTCTCTACACTAGTTTACCAGGAAGTTGTGACTGACTCCGGTCTGGTCTCTACACTAGTTTACCAGGAAGTTGTGGCTGACTCCGGTCTGGTCTCTACACTAGTTTACCAGGAAGTTGTGTCTGACTCCGGTCTGGTCTCTACACTAGTTTACCAGGAAGTTGTGTCTGACTCCGGTCTGGTCTCTACACTAGTTTACCTGGAAGTTGTGGCTGACTCCGGTCTGGTCTCTACACTAGTTTACCAGGAAGTTGTGGCTGACTCCGGTCTGGTCTCTACACTAGTTTACCAGGAAGTTGTGACTGACTCCGGTCTGGTCTCTACACTAGTTTACCATGTGACTGACTCCGGTCTGGTCTCTACACTAGTTTACCTGGAAGTTGTGACTGACTCCGGTCTGGTCTCTACACTAGTTTACCAGGAAGTTGTGACTGACTCCGGTCTGGTCTCTACACTAGTTTACCAGGAAGTTGTGGCTGACTCCGGTCTGGTCTCTACACTAGTTTACCTGGAAGTTGTGGCTGACTCCGGTCTGGTCTCTACACTAGTTTACCAGGAAGTTGTGGCTGACTCCGGTCTGGTCTCTACACTAGTTTACCAGGAAGTTGTGTCTGACTCCGGTCTGGTCTCTACACTAGTTTACCAGGAAGTTGTGTCTGACTCCGGTCTGGTCTCTACACTAGTTTACCTGGAAGTTGTGGCTGACTCCGGTCTGGTCTCTACACTAGTTTACCAGGAAGTTGTGGCTGACTCCGGTCTGGTCTCTACACTAGTTTACCAGGAAGTTGTGACTGACTCCGGTCTGGTCTCTACACTAGTTTACCATGTGACTGACTCCGGTCTGGTCTCTACACTAGTTTACCTGGAAGTTGTGACTGACTCCGGTCTGGTCTCTACACTAGTTTACCAGGAAGTTGTGACTGACTCCGGTCTGGTCTCTACACTAGTTTACCAGGAAGTTGTGGCTGACTCCGGTCTGGTCTCTACACTAGTTTACCTGGAAGTTGTGGCTGACTCCGGTCTGGTCTCTACACTAGTTTACCAGGAAGTTGTGTCTGACTACGGTCTGGTCTCTACACTAGTTTACCTGGAAGTTGTGGCTGACTCCGGTCTGGTCTCTACACTAGTTTACCAGGAAGTTGTGTCTGACTCCGGTCTGGTCTCTACACTAGTTTACCAGGAAGTTGTGTCTGACTCCGGTCTGGTCTCTACACTAGTTTACCTGGAAGATGTGACTGACTCCGGTCTGGTCTCTACACTAGTTTACCTGGAAGATGTGACTGACTCCGGTCTGGTCTCTACACTAGTTTACCTGGAAGTTGTGACTGACTCCGGTCTGGTCTCTACACTAGTTTACCTGGAAGATGTGACTGACTCCGGTCTGGTCTCTACACTAGTTTACCTGGAAGTTGTGGCTGACTCCGGTCTGGTCTCTACACTAGTTTACCTGGAAGATGTGACTGACTCCGGTCTGGTCTCTACACTAGTTTACCTGGAAGTTGTGACTGACTCCGGTCTGGTCTCTACACTAGTTTACCAGGAAGTTGTGGCTGACTCCGGTCTGGTCTCTACACTAGTTTACCAGGAAGTTGTGACTGACTCCGGTCTGGTCTCTACACTAGTTTACCAGGAAGTTGTGACTGACTCCGGTCTGGTCTCTACACTAGTTTACCAGGAAGTTGTGACTGACTCCGGTCTGGTCTCTACACTAGTTTACCAGGAAGTTGTGGCTGACTCTGGTCTCTACACTAGTTTACCAGGAAGTTGTGGCTGACTCCGGTCTGGTCTCTACACTAGTTTACCATGTGACTGACTCCGGTCTGGTCTCTACACTAGTTTACCAGGAAGTTGTGGCTGACTCCGGTCTGGTCTCTACACTAGTTTACCAGGAAGTTGTGTCTGACTCCGGTCTGGTCTCTACACTAGTTTACCAGGAAGTTGTGTCTGACTCCGGTCTGGTCTCTACACTAGTTTACCTGGAAGTTGTGGCTGACTCCGGTCTGGTCTCTACACTAGTTTACCAGGAAGTTGTGGCTGACTCCGGTCTGGTCTCTACACTAGTTTACCAGGAAGTTGTGACTGACTCCGGTCTGGTCTCTACACTAGTTTACCATGTGACTGACTCCGGTCTGGTCTCTACACTAGTTTACCTGGAAGTTGTGACTGACTCCGGTCTGGTCTCTACACTAGTTTACCAGGAAGTTGTGACTGACTCCGGTCTGGTCTCTACACTAGTTTACCAGGAAGTTGTGGCTGACTCCGGTCTGGTCTCTACACTAGTTTACCTGGAAGTTGTGGCTGACTCCGGTCTGGTCTCTACACTAGTTTACCAGGAAGTTGTGGCTGACTCCGGTCTGGTCTCTACACTAGTTTACCAGGAAGTTGTGGCTGACTCCGGTCTGGTCTCTACACTAGTTTACCAGGAAGATGTGACTGACTCCGGTCTGGTTTCTACACTAATTTACCAGGAAGTTGTGACTGACTCCGGTCTGGTCTCTACACTAGTTTACCTGGAAGATGTGACTGACTCCGGTCTGGTCTCTACACTAGTTTACCTGGAAGATGTGACTGACTCCGGTCTGGTCTCTACACTAGTTTACCAGGAAGTTGTGGCTGACTCCGGTCTGGTCTCTACACTAGTTTACCATGTGACTGACTCCGGTCTGGTCTCTACACTAGTTTACCAGGAAGTTGTGACTGACTCCGGTCTGGTCTCTACACTAGTTTACCAGGAAGTTGTGACTGACTACGGTCTGGTCTCTACACTAGTTTACCAGGAAGTTGTGGCTGACTCCGGTCTGGTCTCTACACTAGTTTACCAGGAAGTTGTGTCTGACTCCGGTCTGGTCTCTACACTAGTTTACCTGGAAGTTGTGGCTGACTCCGGTCTGGTCTCTACACTAGTTTACCTGGAAGTTGTGGCTGACTCCAGTCTCCAGAGACTGAAAGCAGAGGTTGTAGTCTCCCTCATGGAGGTGTATTCTGGACTGCAGCAGGTGGACCTCAGCGATGGTCGGGTCTCTCTCCAGACAGAAATCCAGGAACTGCTGAGCTGACTGGCTGTCACCTGACAGAAGACATAACCCAGACAGCGAGATAAATCAAATCACATTTTATTGGTCACATACACATGGTTAGCAGATGTTAATGCGAGTGTAGAGAAATGCTTGTGCTTCTAGTTCCGACCGTGCAGGAATATCTAACAAGTAATCTAACAATTCCACAACAACTACCTTATACACACAAGTGTAAAGGAATGAATATGAATATGTACATATAAATATATGGATGAGCGATGGCCGAAAGGCATAGGCAAGATGCAGTAGATGGTATAGAGTACAGTATATACATATGAGATGAGTAATGTAGGGTATGTAAACATTATATAAAGTGGCATTGTTTAAAGTGGCTATTGATACATTAATTACATACATTTTTCAATTTTTCCAGATAGATGTTTAAAGAGAGTAATATTGTATGTAATAAAGTAAGTAAACCTTGTCCTAGCCGGGACGGCTCACAGGAGCAGGAGGCAACTAGTCTGTTGCAGGGCCTTACCCCAATCAATTTTATAATGGTAGTTTTTCATTCATCTCTGCTCATGAAGTTAACTTGTGAGTCATAATTCAGGTTGCCTTATCCATTGTCCATCAAGTTGGTCTCACCTGAGAGGAACTAGACATGGGCTGTGGATAAAAATGTATAGACATGGATAGACGCCTACGTCAGTTCTCCTAGCCTGCCACGTCAGTTCTCCTAGCCTGCCACGTCAGTTCTCCTAGCCTGCCACGTCAGTTCTCCTAACCTGCCACGTCACTTCTCCTAGCCTGCCACGTCAGTTCTCCTAACCTGCCACGTCAGTTCTCCTAGCCTGCCACGTCAGTTCTCCTAGCCTGCCACGTCAGTTCTCCTAACCTGCCACGTCAGTTCTCCTAACCTGCCACGTCAGTTCTCCTAACCTGCCACGTCAGTTCTCCTAGCCTGCCACGTCAGTTCTCCTAACCTGCCACGTCAGTTCTCCTACCCTGCCACGTCAGTTCTCCTAGCCTGCCACGTCAGTTCTCCTAGCCTGCCACGTCAGTTCTCCTAGCCTGCCACGTTAGTTCTCCTAACCTGCCACGTCAGTTCTCCTAACCTGCCACGTTAGTTCTCCTAACCTGCCACGTCAGTTATCCTAACCTGCCACGTCAGTTCTCCTAGCCTGCCACGTTAGTTCTCCTAACCTGCCACGTCAGTTCTCCTAACCTGCCACGTCACATCTCCTAGCCTGCCACGTCAGTTCTCCTAACCTGCCACGTCAGTTCTCCTAGCCTGCCACGTCAGTTCTCCTAGCCTGCCACGTCAGTTCTCCTAGCCTGCCACGTCAGTTCTCCTAACCTGCCACGTCAGTTCTCCTAACCTGCCACGTCAGTTCTCCTAACCTGCCACGTCAGTTCTCCTAGCCTGCCACGTCAGTTCTCCCAACCTGCCACGTCAGTTCTCCTAGCCTGCCACGTCAGTTCTCCTAGCCTGCCACGTCAGTTCTCCTAGCCTGCCACGTCAGTTCTCCTAGCCTGCCACGTTAGTTCTCCTAACCTGCCACGTCAGTTCTCCTAACCTGCCACGTTAGTTCTCCTAACCTGCCACGTCAGTTATCCTAACCTGCCACGTCAGTTCTCCTAACCTGCCACGTCAGTTCTCCTAACCTGCCACGTCAGTTCTCCTAACCTGCCACGTCAGTTCTCCTAGCCTGCCACGTCAGTTCTCCTAGCCTGCCACGTCAGTTCTCCTAGCCTGCCACGTTAGTTCTCCTAACCTGCCACGTCAGTTCTCCTAACCTGCCACGTCAGTTCTCCTAACCTGCCACGTCAGTTCCCCTAGCCTGCCACGTCAGTTCCCCTAGCCTGCCACGTCAGTTCCCCTAGCCTGCCACGTCAGTTCTCCTAGCCTGCCACGTTAGTTCTCCTAGCCTGCCACGTTAGTTCTCCTAGCCTGCCACGTCAGTTCTCCTAACCTGCCACGTCAGTTCTCCTAGCCTGCCACGTCACTTCTCCTAACCTGCCACGTCACTTCTCCTAGCCTGCCACGTCACTTCTCCAAGCCTGCCACGTCAGTTCTCCTAGCCTGCCACGTCAGTTCTCCTAACCTGCCACGTCAGTTCCCCTAGCCTGCCATGTCAGTTCTCCTAGCCTGCCACGTTAGTTCTCCTAGCCTGCTACGTCAGTTCTCCTAACCTGCCACGTCAGTTCCCCTAGCCTGCCACGTCAGTTCTCCTAGCCTGCCACGTTAGTTCTCCTAGCCTGCCACGTCAGTTCTCCTAGCCTGCCACGTCAGTTCTCCTAGCCTGCCACGTCAGTTCTCCTAACCTGCCACGTCAGTTCTCCTAGCCTGCCACGTCAGTTCTCCTAACCTGCCACGTCACTTCTCCTAGCCTGCCACGTCACTTCTCCTAGCCTGCCACGTCAGTTCTCCTAGCCTGCCACGTCAGTTCTCCTAGCCTGCCACGTCAGTTCTCCTAACCTGCCACGTCAGTTCTCCTAACCTGCCCCGTCAGTTCTCCTAACCTGCCACGTCAGTTCTCCTAGCCTGCCCCGTCAGTTCTCCTAACCTGCCACGTCAGTTCTCCTAGCCTGCCACGTCAGTTCTCCTAGCCTGCCACGTCAGTTCTCCTAGCCTGCCACGTCAGTTCTCCTAACCTGCCACGTCAGTTCTCCTAAACTGCCACGTCAGTTCCCCTAACCTGCCACGTCAGTTCCCCTAACCTGCCACGTCAGTTCCCCTAGCCTGCCACGTCAGTTCTCCTAGCCTGCCACGTCAGTTCTCCTAACCTGCCACGTCAGTTCTCCTAGCCTGCCACGTCAGTTCTCCTAGCCTGCCACGTCAGTTCTCCTAGCCTGCCACGTCAGTTCTCCTAGCCTGCCACGTCAGTTCTCCTAAACTGCCACGTCAGTTCTCCTAACCTGCCACGTCAGTTCTCCTAGCCTGCCACGTCAGTTCTCCTAGTCTGCCACGTTAGTTCTCCTAACCTGCCACGTCAATAATCCTAACCTGCCACGTCAGTTCTCCTAGCCTGCCACGTCAGTTCTCCTAGCCTGCCACGTCAATAATCCTAACCTGCCACGTCAGTTCTCCTAGCCTGCCACGTCAGTTCTCCTAGCCTGCCACGTCAGTTCTCCTAACCTGCCACGTCAGTTCCCCTAACCTGCCACGTCAGTTCCCCTAACCTGCCACGTCAGTTCACCTAACCTGCCACGTCAGTTCTCCTAACCTGCCACGTCAGTTCTCCTAGCCTGCCACGTCAGTTCTCCTAGCCTGCCACGTCAGTTCTCCTAGCCTGCCACGTCAGTTCTCCTAACCTGCCACGTCAGTTCTCCTAGCCTGCCACGTCAGTTCCCCTAACCTGCCACGTCAGTTCTCCTAGCCTGCCACGTCAGTTCTCCTAGCTTGCCACGTCAGTTCTCCTAACCTGCCACGTCAGTTCTCCTAACCTGCCACGTCAGTTCTCCTAGCCTGCCACGTCAGTTCTCCTAGCCTGCCACGTCGATAATCCTAACCTGCCACATCAGTTCTCCTAGCCTGCCACGTCAGTTCTCCTAGCCTGCCACGTCAGTTCTCCTAGCCTGCCACGTCAGTTCTCCTAGCCTGCCACGTCAGTTCTCCTAGCCTGCCACGTCAGTTCTCCTAGCCTGCCACGTCGATAATCCTAACCTGCCACGTCAGTTCTCCTAACCTGCCACGTCAGTTCTCCTAACCTGCCACGTTAATGATCATAACATGCCATGTTAATTCTCCTAACCTGCCTAGCTAAAATGCTACAAGGAAGCAGCCATGCAAAACGGTCTAGATTGGCAACTAATCTGTTAGGTTTTGATCCTCCCACCTGTTTCGCAACGCCCACTTTCAGACACACTACAGGTATGCAGTTACCATGACTACCTTTCAGACACACTACAGGTATGCAGTTACCATGACTACCTTTCAGACACACTACAGGTATGCAGTTACCATGACTACCTTTCAGACACACTACAGGTATGCAGTTACCATGACTACCTTTCAGACACACTACAGGTATGCAGTTACCATGACTACCTTTCAGACACACTACAGGTATGCAGTTACCATGACTACCTTTCAGGCACACTACAAAGCCTTTTCTCAATAAGATTTGCTCATCTCCTGCATCCTCTCTCCTCCGTCCTGAGGAGAGGCAGCGAGGAGAGGCAGCGAGGAGAGGGAATACATGACGTTTACAGGGGTGGATCTCAAAATAAATTATGTTTACAGGGGTGGATCCTAAAATATATGACGTTTACAGGGGTGGATCCCAAAATAAATTATGTTTACAGGGGTGGATCCTAAAATATATGACGTTTACAGGGGTGGATCCCAAAATATATGACGTTTACAGGGGTGGATCCCAAAATACATGCCGTTTACAGGGGTGGATCCCAAAATACATGACGTTTACAGGGGTGGATCCCAAAATACATGACGTTTACAGGGGTGGATCCCAAAATATATGACGTTTACAGGGGTGGATCCCAAAATACATTACGTTTACAGGGGTGGATCCCAAAATACATGACGTTTACAGGGGTGGATCCCAAAATACATGACGTTTACAGGGGTGGATCCCAAAATACATGATGTTTACAGGGGTGGATCCCAAAATACATGACGTTTACAGGGGTGGATCCCAAAATACATGACGTTTACAGGGGTGGATCCCAAAATATATGACGTTTACAGGGGTGGATGTCAAAATAAATGTATAAAGTGATAAAAACAAATGAAGCTAGTTAAGACATTTTACAGGTAAAACGACATGTAGCATATTGTTTTTTATTCATGGTTTTCACCTCCAATTATACAACAGCTGATTCAAAGAGAGTGTGGCAGATATCAATATTCTTCCTGGTAAAATTCACTTGTGCTTCCTCGCCAAATGAGGCTATCGAGGAGAGGACCATCTCTCGTTTGACTACCAACAAAATGACACACTCCTCGACCACCGGACCACTTATCGGTTTCTGGGTCACGGAGGAGGACGGAAAACGCAGATACCCATACTGATAGGCTCCTACCTGAAAGGAACGTGACATGGGCCATGTGGTAGGCTCCAGGCAGCAGGCCGGGGGCCATCTTGACCACAGGCTGCAGGACCATTCCAGAGTGACTCAGGCCAAAGGGGACGGGCTGACCTGCCGTCAGGGGTTTCTCCTGGGAGGGAGAGGAGTGGAGGAATGGGTCGTTAGAAACACTGCTAAAGAGCTTTCCCTCCTGCATGGAAACACTATAATCAAATCTAATGGTATTGGTCACATGGTTAGCAGATGTTATTGGTCACATGGTTAGCAGATGTTATTGGTCACATGGTTAGCAGATGTTATTGGTCACATGGTTAGCAGATGTTATTGGTCACATGGTTAGCAGATGTTATTGGTCACATGGTTAGCAGATGTTATTGGTCACATGGTTAGCAGATGTTATTGGTCACATGGTTAGCAGATGTTATTGGTCACATGGTTAGCAGATGTTATTGGTCACATGGTTAGCAGATGTTATTGGTCACATGGTTAGCAGATGGTATTGGTCACATGGTTAGCAGATGTTATTGTTCACATGGTTAGCAGATGATATTGGTCACATGGTTAGCAGATGTTATTGGTCACATGGTTAGCAGATGTTATTGGTCACATGGTTAGCAGATGGTATTGGTCACATGGTTAGCAGATGGTATTGGTCACATGGTTAGCAGATGGTATTGGTCACATGGTTAGCAGATGTTATTGGTCACATGGTTAGCAGATGGTATTGGTCACATGGTTAGCAGATGTTATTGGTCACATGGTTAGCAGATGGTATTGGTCACATGGTTAGCAGATGGTATTGGTCACATGGTTAGCAGATGGTATTGGTCACATGGTTAGCAGATGTTATTGGTCACATGGTTAGCAGATGTTATTGGTCACATGGTTAGCAGATGTTATTGGTCACATGGTTAGCAGATGTTATTGGTCACATGGTTAGCAGATGTTATTGGTCACATGGTTAGCAGATGATATTGGTCACATGGTTAGCAGATGTTATTGGTCACATACACATGGCTATCAGATGCTATTGGTCACATGGTTAGCAGATGTTATTGGTCACATGGTTAGCAGATGTTATTGGTCACATGGTTAGCAGATGTTATTGGTCACATGGTTAGCAGATGTTATTGGTCACATACACATGGTTAGCAGATGTTATTGGTCACATGGTTAGCAGATGTTATTGGTCACATGGTTAGCAGATGTTATTGGTCACATGGTTAGCAGATGTTATTGGTCACATGGTTAGCAGATGTTATTGGTCACATGGTTAGCAGATGTTATTGGTCACATGGTTAGCAGATGGTATTGGTCACATGGTTAGCAGATGTTATTGTTCACATGGTTAGCAGATGTTATTGGTCACATGGTTAGCAGATGTTATTGGTCACATGGTTAGCAGATGTTATTGTTCACATGGTTAGCAGATGTTATTGGCGAATGTAGTGAAATGCTTCTAGATCTGACAGTGCAGAAGAATCTAACAGGTAATATCTAACAATTCCACAACAAAACCTAATACACACAATCTAGTAAAGGAATGGGATGAGAATATATAAGTATAAAACATATGGATGAGCAGTGACAGAGCGGCTAAGATGCAATAGATAGTAAAGAATAGATAGTGAAGGATACAGTATATACTGTCATGACGTTGGATTGGGGGTAGGTTTATGACAGTCATTAATACCTCTTCCCCCCTTTCGCCCTCTCCCTACCATACTGATGTGACATTAGAAAACCCCTTGGTTAACATAGAGATTCTGGGGACATCAGAAGTTGGGGGGAAATGAATTATATTCTGGTAATCCGACCAACTGAACATATGTGGTGGTACTTAAGGTATATTATGTCAGTTCGGTTGTCATCTGGCACATTCTCATCAATGATAGAATGACATAAACTCTACTGTGGAAAGTCTCCACATCAAAGGTATCAGATTCACTTGGAATTGTTGTTTAATTCAAATGTTTGAATATTAAATTATTTGTGAAGAGATTAAATGTAATTTTAGCTTCCAAATGAGAGATTTGTGTTTTCATAAGTTTAGGGCTCTGCTCAACCAGTGGCCCGCCCCTGTGAAGAGGCATGGGTTACAAACTTTTCAGACACACCCCTCTCCCTCCACTATAAAAGCCATTGACAAAAATTTAACTTCCTGTTCCGAGGATGTGAGGACGACGGTCCTATGTCAGAATGGTTTAGATAACATGTCAACTACAGAACTAAGCCAACCTCAGCATGAGCTTTGGTTGCGACTGGTATGAACTTTGAACTCTTATTCACTACAGAAGTGATACGTCCTAGCCGTTGAGTTAGCAACAGCTGCTACAAACGCAGGTTAGGAAGGACAGTCAGAGTATCCCGTCTACTACACAACGACGTTACTACAACGTATCCAAATTACCAGCAGAGACATTCTTCAAAGGACAGAGGACTCGGTTGGGCAACACGGCCTTCCATCTACCACCAACCTACTGAAGTGCAGCTCAGAGTAAATATTTATTGCATTTTCCTTTTCCAGATGGGCGGTAATTTAGAATGCATAAGATACTGTATTTACGATAGCACAGCTTCGCCTCAGTCTTCCCGCTCTTTCACTCAAACCCAGCCCCTTTTCTTTTGTGTAACAAGCTGTCATATCTGTTCCGTCCGCTAGGGACGTTTTCCTCTATGATGTAATTTGTAATCAAGGTATGATTCATTCTGTGTATATGTAATTCTGTTTGATTAGTTAGGTATTTAGTAAATAAATAATTGAACCCAATTTTGTATTGCTGATTCAACTTGTTAGCCAGGGTTCGTGAAGATAACCAAGAATTTACAACTTTCAGATGAGACTGAAATAAGGTGACGATTAATATTGACTGCTATTGATGTAAAATATTATTAGGTCTTTAAGAGTTTATTCGGAAGATAACAGCTCTATAAATATTCTATAAATAATTACATTTACATGATCAGCTCAATCAGGTAATCTTAATTAAGGAGAAAGTATTTTATAGAATAGCATGTCATAACACTTAATCCGGCATAGCCAAAGACACGACAATACATATGAGATGAGTAATGCGCGATATGTAAACATTATTAAAGTGGCATTATTAAAGTGACTAGTGTTCCACTTATTAAAGTGGCCAATGATATCAAGTCTGCATGTAGGCAGCCGCCTCTCTGTGTTAGTGGTGGCTGTTTAACAATCTGATGGCCTTGAGATGGAAGCTGTTTTTCAATCTCTCGGTCCCAGCTCTGATGCACCTGTACTGACCTCACCTTCTGAATGGAAGTGGGATGAACAGGCAGTGGCTCGGGTGGTTGTTAGTAGAGGTCGACCGATTAAATCGGAATGGCCGGTTAATTAGGGCCGATTTCAATTTTGTTTTTACACCTTTATTTAACGAGGCAAGTCAGTTAAGAACACATTCTTATTTTCAATGACGGCCTAGGAACGGTGGGTTAACTGCCTTGTTCAGGGGCAGAACGACAGATTTTTACCTTGTCAGCTCAGGGATTCAATCTTGCAACCTTACGGTTAACTAGTCCAATGCTCTAACCACCTGCCTCACGAGGAGCCCGCCTGTTACGCGAATGCAGTAAGAAGCCACGGTAAGTTGCTAGCTAGCATTAATCTTATCTTACAAAAAACAATCAATCAATCAATCATAATCACTAGTTATAACTACACATGGTTGATGATATTACTAGTTTATCTAGCGTGTCCTGTGTTGCATATAATCGATGCAGTGCGCATTCGCGAAAAAGGACTGTCGTTGCTCCAACGTGTACCTAACCATAAACATCAATGCCTTTCTTAAAATCAATACACAGAAGTATATATTTTTAAACCTGCATATTTAACTAAAAGAAATCCAGGTTAGCAGGCAATATTAACCAGGTGAAATTGTGACACTTCTCTTGCGTTCATTGTACGCAGAGTCAGAGTATATGCAACAGTTTGGGCCACCTGGTTCATTGCGAACTAATTTGCCAGAATTTTACGTAATTATGACATAACATTGAAGGTTGTGCAATGTAACAGGAATATTTAGACTTATGGATGCCACCCGTTAGATAAAATACGGAACGGTTCCGTATTTCACAGAAAAAATAAACATTTTGTTTTCGAGATGATAGTTTCCGGATTCGACCATATTAATGACCTAAGGCTCGTATTTCTGTGTGTTATTATGTTATAGTTAAGTCTATGATTTGATAGAGCAGTCTGACTGAGCAGTGGTAGGCACCAACACGCTCGTAAGCATTCATTCAAACAGCACTTTCGTGCGTTTTGCCAGCAGCTTTTCGTCACTCGCTCTGAGACTTGGAGTAGTTGTTCCCCTTGCTCTGCATGGGTAACGCTGCTTCGAGCGTGGCTGTTGTCGATGTGTTCCTGGTTCGAGCCCAGGTAGCGGCGAGGAGAGGAATGGAAGCTATACTGTTACACTGGCAGTACTAAAGTGCCTATAAGAACATCCAATAGTCAAAGGTATATGAAGCCTAAAACTTCTTACCTGGGAATATTGAAGACTCATGTTAAAAGGAACCACCAGCTTTCATTTGTTCTCATGTTCTGAGCAAGGAACTTAAACGTTAGCTTTCTTACATGGCACATATTGCACTTTTACTTTCTTCTCCAACACTTTGTTTTTGCATTATTTAAACCAAATTGAACATGTTCCATTATTTATTTGAGGCTAAATGGATTTTATTGATGTATTATATTAAGTTAAAATAAGTGTTCATTCAGTATTGTTGTAATTGTCATTATTACAAATACATGTTTTTTTTATATATATTTTTATATATATATATACGTATATTTTTTTTAATAAATCGGTCGATTAATCGGTATCGGCTTTTTTGGGACCTCCAATAATCGGTATCGGCGTTGAAAAATCATAATCGGTTGACCTCTAGTTATTAGTACAGGAGAGGTTCTGAGAACGCATCCTTGTGGGACCCCCGTGTTGAGGATCAGTGAAGGAGGTGTTGTTTCCTACCTTCACCACCTGGGGGCGACCCGTCAGGAAGTCCAGGACCCAGTTTCACAGTGCGGGGTTCAGACCCAGGGCCCCGAGCTTAGTGATGCGTTTGGAGGGTACTATGGTGTTGAATGCTGAGATGTAGTCAATGAACAGCATTCAAAAATAGGCATTCCTCTTGTTTAGATAGGATAGGGCAGTGTGCAGTGTGATGGCGATTGCATCGTCTGTGGACCTATTGGGGCTGTAAGCAAATTGGAGTGGGTCTAGGGTAACAGGTAAGGTGGAGGTGATATGATCCTTGACATGTCTCTCAAAGCACTTCAATCCACAGTTTCTGGTTAGGGAAGGTTTTAATAGTCACAGTGGGTACAACATCTCCTATACACTTCCTTATAAACTCGCTCACCGAGTCAGCGTACATGTCAATGTTATTATCTGAGTCTACCCGGAACATATCCCAGTCCACGTGATCGAAGCAATCTTGATGCATGGATTCCGATTGGTCAAACCAGTGTTGGATAGACCTAAGCATGGGCACTTCTTTTTTTAGTTTCTGCTTATAGGAAGGGAGCAACAAGATGGAGTCATGGTCAGATTTGCCAAAAGGAGGGCGGGGGAGGGCCTTGTATGCATTGCTGAAGTAAGAGTAGCAGTGGTCGAGTGTGTTACTCGCTCGTGTACGGCAATCGATATGCTGATAGAATTTAGGTAGCCTTGTTCTCAGATTAGGTCAGGTGGCAAAAGGACGTGAGTTCTCATATGTTGTTACAATTACACCATGAGTGGTTAATCATGAAACATACACCCCCGCCCTTCTTCTTACCAGAGAGATGCTTGTTCCTGTCGGGGCGATGGACTGAAAATCCCATTGGCTGTACCGACTCCAACAACATGTCCCCAGCTAGCCATGTCTCCGTGAAACAGAGTGTGTTACAATCCCGGGTATCTCTTTGGAAAGAAACCCTTGTCCTAATTTGGTCGTCTTTGTTACCTGGGGACTGGACATTAGCGAGTAATATACTCGGAAGCGGTGGGTGGTGTGCACGCAACCGAAGCTTCACTGGAAGAATGGGTGTAGCTGATGTGGCTTTCAGTGATACTAACTCATGAGTCAACACATTAGTATGGAGGACTTGGTCAATAGATACTAACTCATGAGTCAACACATTAGTATGGAGGACTTGGTCAATAGATACTAACTCATGAGTCAACACATTAGTATGGAGGACTTGGTCAATAGATACTAACTCATGAGTCAACACATTAGTATGGAGGACTTGGTCAATAGATACTAACTCATGAGTCAACACATTAGTATGGAGGACTTGGTCAATAGATACTAACTCATGAGTCAACACATTAGTATGGAGGACTTGGTCAATAGATACTAACTCATGAGTCAACACATTAGTATGGAGGACTTGGTCAATAGATACTAACTCATGAGTCAACACATTAGTATGGAGGACTTGGTCAATAGATACTAACTCATGAGTCAACCCACTTGGTGGCCAGGGTTATGTGTGTCCCCTTGCTACAATACCATAGTGATAGGGAACAACTGAAACGTGTCTTCTGTTGTCTTCATTTCTATCACCAGAAAGGATAATCCAGCAGTAGGGTTTAAGGCAGGAGTATTAAACTGATCCTTCATTACCCATGTTGTCTAGACCAGGAGTATTAAAGTGATCCTTCATTACCCATGTTGTCTAGACCAGGGGTATTAAACTGATACTTCATTACCCATGTTGTCTAGACCAGGGGTATTAAACTGATCCTCATTACCCATGTTGTCTAGACCAGGAGTATTAAACTGATACTTCATTACCCATGTTGTCTAGACCAGGAGTATTAAACTGATACTTCATTACCCATGTTGTCTAGACCAGGGGTATTAAACTGATCCTTCATTACCCATGTTGTCTAGACCAGGAGTATTAAACTGATCCTTCATTACCCATGTTGTCTAGACCAGGGGTATTAAACTGATCCTTCATTACCCATGTTGTCTAGACCAGGGGTATTAAACTGATCCTCATTACCCATTTTGTCTAGACCAGGGGTATTAAACTGATCCTTCATTACCCATGTTGTCTAGACCAGGGGTATTAAACTGATACTTCATTACCCATGTTGTCTAGACCAGGGGTATTAAACTGATCCTTCATTACCCATGTTGTCTAGACCAGGAGTATTAAACTGATCCTTCATTACCCATGTTGTCTAGACCAGGAGTATTAAACTGATCCTCATTACCCATGTTGTCTAGACCAGGAGTATTAAACTGATCCTTCATTACCCATGTTGTCTAGACCAGGAGTATTAAACTGATCCTTCATTACCCATGTTGTCTAGACCAGGGGTATTAAACTGATCCTTCATTACCCATGTTGTCTAGACCAGGGGTATTAAACTGATCCTTCATTACCCATGTTGTCTAGACCAGGGGTATTAAACTGATCCTTCATTACCCATGTTGTCTAGACCAGGAGTATTAAACTGATCCTTCATTACCCATGTTGTCTAGACCAGGGGTATTAAACTGATCCTTCATTACCCATGTTGTCTAGACCAGGGGTATTAAACTGATCCTCATTACCCATGTTGTCTAGACCAGGGGTATTAAACTGATCCTTCATTACCCATGTTGTCTAGACCAGGGGTATTAAACTGATCCTCATTACCCATGTTGTCTAGACCAGGAGTATTAAACTGATCCTCATTACCCATGTTGTCTAGACCAGGGGTATTAAACTGATCCTTCATTACCCATGTTGTCTAGACCAGGGATATTAAACTGATCCTCATTACCCATGTTGTCTAGACCAGGGGTATTAAACTGATCCTCATTACCCATGTTGTCTAGACCAGGGGTATTACACTGATCCTCATTACCCATGTTGTCTAGACCAGGGGTATTAAACTGATCCTCATTACCCATGTTGTCTAGACCAGGAGTATTAAACTGATCCTCATTACCCATGTTGTCTAGACCAGGGGTATTAAACTGATCCTCATTACCCATGTTGTCTAGACCAGGGGTATTAAACTGATCCTTCATTACCCATGTTGTCTAGACCAGGGGTATTAAACTGATACTTCATTACCCATGTTGTCTAGACCAGGAGTATTAAACTGATACTTCATTACCCATGTTGTCTAGACCAGGGGTATTAAACTGATCCTTCATTACCCATGTTGTCTAGACCAGGAGTATTAAACTGATCCTTCATTACCCATGTTGTCTAGACCAGGGGTATTAAACTGATCCTTCATTACCCATGTTGTCTAGACCAGGGGTATTAAACTGATCCTCATTACCCATGTTGTCTAGACCAGGGGTATTAAACTGATCCTTCATTACCCATGTTGTCTAGACCAGGGGTATTAAACTGATCCTCATTACCCATGTTGTCTAGACCAGGAGTATTAAACTGATCCTCATTGCCCATGTTGTCTAGACCAGGGGTATTAAACTGATCCTTCATTACCCATGTTGTCTAGACCAGGGATATTAAACTGATCCTTCATTACCCATGTTTTCTAGACCAGGAGTATTAAACTGATCCTTCATTACCCATGTTGTCGAGACCACGGGTATTAAACTGATCCTTCATTACCCATGTTGTCGAGACCAGGGGTATTAAAGTGATCCTTCATTACCCATGTTGTCTAGACCAGGGGTATTAAACTGATCCTTCATTACCCATGTTGTCTAGACCAGGGGTATTAAACTGATCCTTCATTACCCATGTTGTCTAGACCAGGAGTATTAAACTGATCCTTCATTACCCATGTTGTCTAGACCAGGAGTATTAAACTGATCCTTCATTACCCATGTTGTCTAGACCAGGAGTATTAAACTGATCCTTCATTACCCATGTTGTCTAGACCAGGAGTATTAAACTGATCCTTCATTACCCATGTTGTCTAGACTAGGGGTATTAAACTGATCCTTCATTTCCCATGTTGTCTAGACCAGGAGTATTAAACTGATCCTTCATTACCCATGTTGTCTAGACCAGGAGTATTAAACTGATCCTTCATTACCCATGTTGTCTAGACCAGGAGTATTAAACTGATCCTTCATTACCCATGTTGTCTAGACCAGGAGTATTAAACTGATCCTTCATTACCCATGTTGTCTAGACCAGGAGTATTAAACTGATCCTTCATTACCCATGTTGTCTAGACCAGGAGTATTAAACTGATCCTTCATTACCCATGTTGTCTAGACCAGGAGTATTAAACTGATCCTTCATTACCCATGTTGTCTAGACCAGGAGTATTAAACTGATCCTTCATTACCCATGTTGTCTAGACCAGGAGTATTAAACTGATCCTTCATTACCCATGTTGTCTAGACCAGGAGTATTAAACTGATCCTCATTACCCATGTTGTCTAGACCAGGAGTATTAAACTGATCCTTCATTACCCATGTTGTCTAGACCAGGAGTATTAAACTGATCCTCATTACCCATGTTGTCTAGACCAGGGGTATTAAACTGATCCTTCATTACCCATGTGGTCTAGACCAGGAGTATTAAACTGATCCTCATTACCCATGTTGTCTAGACCAGGAGTATTAAACTGATCCTTCATTACCCATGTTGTCTAGACCAGGAGTATTAAACTGATCCTTCATTACCCATGTTGTCTAGACCAGGAGTATTAAACTGATCCTTCATTACCCATGTTGTCTAGACCAGGAGCATTAAACTGATCCTCATTACCCATGTTGTCTAGACCAGGAGTATTAAACTGATCCTTCATTACCCATGTTGTCTAGACCAGGGGTATTAAACTGATCCTCATTACCCATGTTGTCTAGACCAGGGGTATTAAACTGATCCTTCATTACCCATGTTGTCTAGACCAGGGATATTAAACTGATCCTCATTACCCATGTTGTCTAGACCAGGGGTATTAAACTGATCCTTCATTACCAATGTTGTCTAGACCAGGGATATTAAACTGATCCTCATTACCCATGTTGTCTAGACCAGGAGTATTAAACTGATCCTTCATTACCCATGTTGTCTAGACCAGGGGAATTAAACTGATCCTCATTACCCATGTTGTCTAGACCAGGGGTATTAAACTGATCCTTCATTACCCATGTTGTCTAGACCAGGAGTATTAAACTGATCCTTCATTACCCATGTTGTCTAGACCAGGAGTATTAAACTGATCCTTCATTACCCATGTTGTCTAGACCAGGAGCATTAAACTGATCCTCATTACCCATGTTGTCTAGACCAGGAGTATTAAACTGATCCTTCATTACCCATGTTGTCTAGACCAGGGGTATTAAACTGATCCTCATTACCCATGTTGTCTAGACCAGGGGTATTAAACTGATCCTTCATTACCCATGTTGTCTAGACCAGGGATATTAAACTGATCCTTCACTACCCATGTTGTCTAGACCAGGAGTATTAAACTGATCCTTCATTACCCATGTTGTCTAGACCAGGGGAATTAAACTGATCCTTCACTACCCATGTTGTCTAGACCAGGGGAATTAAACTGATCCTTCATTACCCATGTTGTCTAGACCAGGGGAATTAAACTGATCCTTCACTACCCATGTTGTCTAGACCAGGGGAATTAAACTGATCCTTCATTACCCATGTTGTCTAGACCAGGGGTATTAAACTGATCCTTCATTACCCATGTTGTCTAGACCAGGGGTATTAAACTGATCCTTCATTACCCATGTTGTCTAGACCAGGGGTATTAAACTGATCCTCATTACCCATGTTGTCTAGACCAGGGGTATTAAACTGATCCTTCATTACCCATGTTGTCTAGACCAGGGGAATTAAACTGATCCTTCATTACCCATGTTGTCTAGACCAGGGGAATTAAACTGATCCTTCATTACCCATGTTGTCTAGACCAGGGGAATTAAACTGATCCTTCATTACCCATGTTGTCTAGACCAGGGGTATTAAACTGATCCTTCATTACCCATGTTGTCTAGACCAGGGATATTAAACTGATCCTCATTACCCATGTTGTCTAGACCAGGGGTATTAAACTGATCCTTCATTACCCATGTTGTCTAGACCAGGGGAATTAAACTGATCCTTCATTACCCATGTTGTCGAGACCACGGGTATTAAACTGATCCTTCATTACCCATGTTGTCGAGACCAGGGGTATTAAAGTGATCCTTCATTACCCATGTTGTCTAGACCAGGGGTATTAAACTGATCCTTCATTACCCATGTTGTCTAGACCAGGGGTATTAAACTGATCCTTCATTACCCATGTTGTCTAGACTAGGGGTATTAAACTGATCCTTCATTACCCATGTTGTCTAGACCAGGAGTATTAAACTGATCCTTCATTACCCATGTTGTCTAGACCAGGAGTATTAAACTGATCCTTCATTACCCATGTTGTCTAGACCAGGAGTATTAAACTGATCCTTCATTAACCATGTTGTCTAGACTAGGCGTATTAAACTGATCCTTCATTACCCATGTTGTCTAGACTAGGGGTATTAAACTGATCCTTCATTTCCCATGTTGTCTAGACCAGGAGTATTAAACTGATCCTTCATTACCCATGTTGTCTAGACCAGGAGTATTAAACTGATCCTTCATTACCCATGTTGTCTAGACCAGGAGTATTAAACTGATCCTTCATTACCCATGTTGTCTAGACCAGGAGTATTAAACTGATCCTTCATTACCCATGTTGTCTAGACCAGGAGTATTAAACTGATCCTTCATTACCCATGTTGTCTAGACCAGGAGTATTAAACTGATCCTCATTACCCATGTTGTCTAGACCAGGAGTATTAAACTGATCCTTCATTACCCATGTTGTCTAGACCAGGAGTATTAAACTGATCCTTCATTACCCATGTTGTCTAGACCAGGAGTATTAAACTGATCCTTCATTACCCATGTTGTCTAGACCAGGAGCATTAAACTGATCCTCATTACCCATGTTGTCTAGACCAGGAGTATTAAACTGATCCTTCATTACCCATGTTGTCTAGACCAGGGGTATTAAACTGATCCTCATTACCCATGTTGTCTAGACCAGGGGTATTAAACTGATCCTTCATTACCCATGTTGTCTAGACCAGGGATATTAAACTGATCCTCATTACCCATGTTGTCTAGACCAGGGGTATTAAACTGATCCTTCATTACCAATGTTGTCTAGACCAGGGATATTAAACTGATCCTCATTACCCATGTTGTCTAGACCAGGAGTATTAAACTGATCCTTCATTACCCATGTTGTCTAGACCAGGGGAATTAAACTGATCCTCATTACCCATGTTGTCTAGACCAGGGGTATTAAACTGATCCTTCATTACCCATGTTGTCTAGACCAGGAGTATTAAACTGATCCTTCATTACCCATGTTGTCTAGACCAGGAGTATTAAACTGATCCTTCATTACCCATGTTGTCTAGACCAGGAGCATTAAACTGATCCTCATTACCCATGTTGTCTAGACCAGGAGTATTAAACTGATCCTTCATTACCCATGTTGTCTAGACCAGGGGTATTAAACTGATCCTCATTACCCATGTTGTCTAGACCAGGGGTATTAAACTGATCCTTCATTACCCATGTTGTCTAGACCAGGGATATTAAACTGATCCTTCACTACCCATGTTGTCTAGACCAGGAGTATTAAACTGATCCTTCATTACCCATGTTGTCTAGACCAGGGGAATTAAACTGATCCTTCACTACCCATGTTGTCTAGACCAGGGGAATTAAACTGATCCTTCATTACCCATGTTGTCTAGACCAGGGGAATTAAACTGATCCTTCACTACCCATGTTGTCTAGACCAGGGGAATTAAACTGATCCTTCATTACCCATGTTGTCTAGACCAGGGGTATTAAACTGATCCTTCATTACCCATGTTGTCTAGACCAGGGGTATTAAACTGATCCTTCATTACCCATGTTGTCTAGACCAGGGGTATTAAACTGATCCTCATTACCCATGTTGTCTAGACCAGGGGTATTAAACTGATCCTTCATTACCCATGTTGTCTAGACCAGGGGAATTAAACTGATCCTTCATTACCCATGTTGTCTAGACCAGGGGAATTAAACTGATCCTTCATTACCCATGTTGTCTAGACCAGGGGAATTAAACTGATCCTTCATTACCCATGTTGTCTAGACCAGGGGTATTAAACTGATCCTTCATTACCCATGTTGTCTAGACCAGGGATATTAAACTGATCCTCATTACCCATGTTGTCTAGACCAGGGGTATTAAACTGATCCTTCATTACCCATGTTGTCTAGACCAGGGGAATTAAACTGATCCTTCATTACCCATGTTGTCGAGACCACGGGTATTAAACTGATCCTTCATTACCCATGTTGTCGAGACCAGGGGTATTAAAGTGATCCTTCATTACCCATGTTGTCTAGACCAGGGGTATTAAACTGATCCTTCATTACCCATGTTGTCTAGACCAGGGGTATTAAACTGATCCTTCATTACCCATGTTGTTTAGACTAGGGGTATTAAACTGATCCTTCATTACCCATGTTGTCTAGACCAGGAGTATTAAACTGATCCTTCATTACCCATGTTGTCTAGACCAGGAGTATTAAACTGATCCTTCATTACCCATGTTGTCTAGACCAGGAGTATTAAACTGATCCTTCATTAACCATGTTGTCTAGACTAGGCGTATTAAACTGATCCTTCATTACCCATGTTGTCTAGACTAGGGGTATTAAACTGATCCTTCATTTCCCATGTTGTCTAGACCAGGAGTATTAAACTGATCCTTCATTACCCATGTTGTCTAGACCAGGAGTATTAAACTGATCCTTCATTACCCATGTTGTCTAGACCAGGAGTATTAAACTGATCCTTCATTACCCATGTTGTCTAGACCAGGAGTATTAAACTGATCCTTCATTACCCATGTTGTCTAGACCAGGAGTATTAAACTGATCCTTCATTACCCATGTTGTCTAGACCAGGAGTATTAAACTGATCCTTCATTACCCATGTTGTCTAGACCAGGAGTATTAAACTGATCCTTCATTACCCATGTTGTCTAGACCAGGAGTATTAAACTGATCCTCATTACCCATGTTGTCTAGACCAGGAGTATTAAACTGATCCTTCATTACCCATGTTGTCTAGACCAGGAGTATTAAACTGATCCTCATTACCCATGTTGTCTAGACCAGGGGTATTAAACTGATCCTTCATTACCCATGTTGTCTAGACCAGGAGTATTAAACTGATCCTCACTACCCATGTTGTCTAGACCAGGAGTATTAAACTGATCCTTCATTACCCATGTTGTCTAGACCAGGAATATTAAACTGATCCTTCATTACCCATGTTGTCTAGACCAGGAGTATTAAACTGATCCTTCATTACCCATGTTGTCTAGACCAGGAGCATTAAACTGATCCTCATTACCCATGTTGTCTAGATCAGGAGTATTAAACTGATCCTTCATTACCCATGTTGTCTAGACCAGGGGTATTAAACTGATCCTCATTACCCATGTTGTCTAGACCAGGGGTATTAAACTGATCCTTCATTACCCATGTTGTCTAGACCAGGGATATTAAACTGATCCTCATTACCCATGTTGTCTAGACCAGGGGTATTAAACTGATCCTTCATTACCAATGTTGTCTAGACCAGGGATATTAAACTGATCCTCATTACCCATGTTGTCTAGACCAGGAGTATTAAACTGATCCTTCATTACCCATGTTGTCTAGACCAGGGGAATTAAACTGATCCTCATTACCCATGTTGTCTAGACCAGGGGTATTAAACTGATCCTTCATTACCCATGTTGTCTAGACCAGGAGTATTAAACTGATCCTTCATTACCCATGTTGTCTAGACCAGGAGTATTAAACTGATCCTTCATTACCCATGTTGTCTAGACCAGGAGCATTAAACTGATCCTCATTACCCATGTTGTCTAGACCAGGAGTATTAAACTGATCCTTCATTACCCATGTTGTCTAGACCAGGGGTATTAAACTGATCCTCATTACCCATGTTGTCTAGACCAGGGGTATTAAACTGATCCTTCATTACCCATGTTGTCTAGACCAGGGATATTAAACTGATCCTTCACTACCCATGTTGTCTAGACCAGGAGTATTAAACTGATCCTTCATTACCCATGTTGTCTAGACCAGGGGAATTAAACTGATCCTTCACTACCCATGTTGTCTAGACCAGGGGAATTAAACTGATCCTTCATTACCCATGTTGTCTAGACCAGGGGAATTAAACTGATCCTTCACTACCCATGTTGTCTAGACCAGGGGAATTAAACTGATCCTTCATTACCCATGTTGTCTAGACCAGGGGTATTAAACTGATCCTTCATTACCCATGTTGTCTAGACCAGGGGTATTAAACTGATCCTTCATTACCCATGTTGTCTAGACCAGGGGTATTAAACTGATCCTCATTACCCATGTTGTCTAGACCAGGGGTATTAAACTGATCCTTCATTACCCATGTTGTCTAGACCAGGGGAATTAAACTGATCCTTCATTACCCATGTTGTCTAGACCAGGGGAATTAAACTGATCCTTCATTACCCATGTTGTCTAGACCAGGGGAATTAAACTGATCCTTCATTACCCATGTTGTCTAGACCAGGGGTATTAAACTGATCCTTCATTACCCATGTTGTCTAGACCAGGGGTATTAAACTGATCCTCATTACCCATGTTGTCTAGACCAGGGGTATTAAACTGATCCTTCATTACCCATGTTGTCTAGACCAGGGGAATTAAACTGATCCTTCATTACCCATGTTGTCTAGACCAGGGGTATTAAACTGATCCTTCATTACCCATGTTGTCTAGACCAGGGATATTAAACTGATCCTTCATTACCCATGTTGTCGAGACCAGGGGTATTAAAGTGATCCTTCATTACCCATGTTGTCGAGACCACGGGTATTAAACTGATCCTTCATTACCCATGTTGTCTAGACCAGGGGTATTAAACTGATCCTTCATTACCCATGTTGTCTAGACCAGGGGTATTCAACCCCCCTTGCCTTGCTCAAGGGCACCGATGTTTCAGCTATTAGGCTCTGGGATTTGAACCAGGGATTTGAACCAGCAACCTTTTGGTTACTGGCCCAACGCTCTTAACTGCTAGTCTACCTACGAATTACAACTGTTTTTCTGTTCTACCTGATAATTACTTGCACCCACATGGTGTCCCAGGTCTAAATCAGTCCCAGATTAGAGGGGAATCACCCACCTGGTGTCCCAGATCTAAACCAGTCCCAGATTAGAGGGGAAGAATTTAAGAAAGCAGTGGAACTTGCTTTGAGGTCCAGAGTTGAATTTGAGGGGTCTAAGTGTTTACCTGGAAGAAGGAAAGGTAGAGGTTGACCACTTGGAAAATAAAGTCAGGATGGAGCCTGTGGAAGTAGTCTGGTCCCATTGGTCGCCCTCGCAGGTCCAGGAAGTGAAGGTCGGTGGCCTCCTTCAGTAAGGGTGAGATCACGGCCAGCCCCGCTCCTCTCTTGTGGAGCAGGAGAGCCTGCAGAAGGACCAGCTCCTACAGTAAAGACAGGGGAAGATTCAGTTCGCTTTACTATACTTTTCTTGCCACGTTCCTAATCAAACAAAATCTCAACACCCGCCCGACCTCGTTCAATTTACGGGACCTTGTGACCTCAGAGATAGATCAGTGTAATGTGATTGGTCTCTCAGGAGAATGCTGCGTGTCATACCGCTGACTGGCCAATGGACTGGTGGATCTCTCTGAGAAACTCTAGCTGATTGGCTGCTTCCTGTAGCTGTCCGTCCATCAGCTGGCAGCGGATCAGTCCTGGAAAAACACCTCAGTGGCCTCACCACAACACTCAACATACAGCAAGTTCAAGGATATTGCCTTAAAACGCATAGGAAATACACTATATATACACAAAAGTATGTGGACACCACTTCAAATTAGTGGATTCGGCTATTTCAGCCACACCCGTTGCTGACAGGTGTGTAAAATGGAGCACACAACCATGCAATCTCCATAGACAAACATTGGCAGTAGAATGGACCGGAATGAAGAGCTCAGCGACATTCCGGCATCGTCATTGGATGCCACCTTTCCAACAAGTCAGTTTTGTCAAATTTCTGCCCTGATAGAGCTGCCCCGGTCAACTGTAAGTGCTGTTATTGTGAAGTGGAGACGTCTAGGAGCAACAATGGCTCATCGGGTGAAGTGGTAGGACACACAAGCTCATACAACGGGACCGCCGAGTGCTGAAACGCGTAGCGTGTAAAATTCGTCTGTCGTCTGTCGTCAGTTGCACCACTCAATACTGAGTTCCAAACTGCCTCTGGAAACAATGTCAGCACAATAACTGTTTGTCGGGAGCTTCAGGAAATGAGTTTCCATGGCCGCACACAAGCCTAAGTGGTGTAAAGCTCGCCGCCATTGGACTCTGGAGGAGTGGAAACGCGTTCTCTGGAGTGATAAATCACGCTTCACCATCTGCCAGTCCGACGGACGAATCTGAGTTTTGTGCGAATGCCAGGAGAACGCTACCTGACCGAATGCATAGTGCCAACTGTAAAGTTTGGTGGAGTAGGAATAATGGTCTGGGGCTGTTTTTCATGGTTCGGACCCTTTAGTTCCAGTGAAGGAGAATCTTAATGCTACAGCAAACAATGACATTCTAGATGATTCTGTTGTTCCAACATTGTGGCAACAGTTTGGGGAACGCCATTTCCTGTTTCAGCATGACAATGCCCCCGTGCACAAAGAGAGGTCCATACAGAAATGGTTTGTCCAGATCGGTGTGGAATAACTTGAATGGCCTGCACAGAGTCCTGACCTCAACCCCATCGAATACCTTTGGGATAAATTGGAATGCCGAAAGGCCAGCCAGGCCTAATCTCCTAACATCAGTGCCCGACCTCACTAATGCTCGTGGCTGAATGGAAGCAAGTCCCTGCAGCAATGTTCCAACATCTAGGGGAAAGCCTTCCCAGAAGAGTGGAGGCTGTTACAGCAGCAATGTTCCAACATCTAGTGGAAAGCCTTCCCAGAAGAGTGGAGGCTGTTACAGCAGCAATGTTCCAACATCTAGTGGAAAGCCTTCCCAGAAGAGTGGAGGCTGTTATAGCAGCAATGTTCAACATCTAGTGGAAAGCCTTCCCAGAAGAGTGTAGGCTGTTATAGAAGCAATGTTCCAACATCTAGTGGAAAGCCTTCCCAGAAGAGTGGAGGCTGTTATAACAGCAATGGTCCAACATCTAGTGGAAAGCCTTCCCAGAAGAGTGGAGGCTGTTATAGCAGCAATGTTCCAACATCTAGTTGAAAGCCTTCCCAGAAGAGTGGAGGCTGTTACAGCAGCAATGTTCCAACATCTAGTCGAAAGCCTTCCCAGAAGAGTGGAGGCTGTTATAGTAGCAATGTTCCAACATCTAGTGGAAAGCCTCCCCAGAAGAGTGGAGGCTGTTACAGCAGCAATGTTCCAACATCTAGTGGAAAGCCTTCCCAGAAGAGTGGAGGCTGTTATAGCAGCAATGTTCTAACATCTAGTGGAAAGCCTTCCCAGAAGAGTGGAGGCTGTTATAACAGCAATGGTCCAACATCTAGTGGAAAGCCTTCCCAGAAGAGTGGAGGCTGTTATAGCAGCAATGTTCCAACATATAGTGGAAAGCCTTCCCAGAAGAGTGGAGGCTGTTATAACAGCAATGTTCCAACATCTAGTGGAAAGCCTTCCCAGAAGAGTGGAGGCTGTTATAGTAGCAATATTCCAACATCTAGTGAAAGCCTTCCCAGAAGAGTGGAGGCTGTTACAGCAGCAATGTTCCATAATCTAGTGGAAAGCCTTCCCAGAAGAGTGGAGGCTGTTATAGCAGCAATGTTCCAACATCTAGTGGAAAGCCTTCCCAGAAGAGTGGAGGCTGTTATAGCAGCAATGTTCCAACATCTAGTGGAAAGCCTTCCCAGAAGAGTGGAGGCTGTTATAGCAGCAATGTTCCAACATCTAGTGGAAAGCCTTCCCAGAAGAGTGGAGGCTGTTATAGCAGCAATGTTCAACATCTAGTGGAAAGCCTTCCCAGAAGAGTGTAGGCTGTTATAGCAGCAATGTTCCAACATCTAGTGGAAAGCCTTCCCAGAAGAGTGGAGGCTGTTATAGCAGCAATGTTCCAACATCTAGTTGAAAGCCTTCCCAGAAGAGTGGAGGCTGTTACAGCAGCAATGTTCCAACATCTAGTCGAAAGCCTTCCCAGAAGAGTGGAGGCTGTTATAGTAGCAATGTTCCAACATCTAGTGGAAAGCCTTCCCAGAAGAGTGGAGGCTGTTACAGCAGCAATGTTCCAACATCTAGTGGAAAGCCTTCCCAGAAGAGTGGAGGCTGTTATAGCAGCAATGTTCCAACATCTAGTGGAAAGCCTTCCCAGAAGAGTGGAGGCTGTTACAGCAGCAATGTTCCATAATCTAGTGGAAAGCCTTCCCAGAAGAGTGGAGGCTGTTATAGCAGCAATGTTCCAACATCTAGTCGAAAGCCTTCCCAGAAGAGTGGAGGCTGTTATAGTAGCAATGTTCCAACATCTAGTGGAAAGCCTTCCCAGAAGAGTGGAGGCTGTTATAGTAGCAATGTTCCAACATCTAGTGGAAAGCCTTCCCAGAAGAGTGGAGGCTGTTATAGAGCAAAGGGGGGACCAACTCCATATTAATGCCCATGATTTCAGAATGAGATGTTCGACGAGCAGGTGTCCACATACTTTTGGACATGTCATGTATTACTCACCAGAGCTATCACATTTTAAAAAAGCAAAGGAGATGCACATCAACACACTGGGAAAGCAGGAGGGCTGTGTGTATGAATGTGTAGATACTAGCCCACAGTACCTACCTGCCAGGGCTGGGACACTGCTGGTGTCAAGGTTGAGAGCAGCAGAGTACCACCTGGTGGCCTCCTTAGTCTTCTTCTGTAGGGACAGAAGGTAGCCCATCTCATTGGCCACATCAGCATTCCCGGGGCCTTTAGAGTACGCCCTCTCTGTAAATGGAGTCAGCAGCTGGAGGATGTCTGGGTTGCCTCCACACTACAGACAGACAGAGGATATAACTCTATATCCAAATGGGACAGTCATATATAGATGTCTGGGTTGCCTCCACACTACAGACAGACAGAGGATATAATTCTATATCCAAATGGGACAGTCATATATAGATGTCTGGGTTGCCTCCACACTACAGACAGACAGAGGATATAATTCTATATCCAAATGGGACAGTACAGTCATATATAGATGTCTGGGTTGCCTCCACACTACAGACAGACAGAGGATATAATTCTATTTCCAAATGGGACAGTCATATATAGATGTCTGGGTTGCCTCCACACTACAGACAGACAGAGGATATAATTCTATATCCAAATGGGACAGTCATATATAGATGTCTGGGTTGCCTCCACACTACAGACAGACAGAGGATATAATTCTATATCCAAATGGGACAGTACAGTCATACATAGATCTCTCTGGAACAGTAGATTTCATTGGGAGGCTGACATACCGATATACTTCAAAATGTGAATATACTCAACATATCCCCCCCCTCGAAGTCATGTGTTAACACAAAAACCCTGACACACAAAGACCCAGAACGTTGTGCTCCAAGGGACTGGGCTGGCCGACCCCCAGCTGGCTAAAACAACTGGTTCTATGGAAACAGAGGCCAAGGGACTGGGCTGGGCCGACCCCCAGCTGGCTAAAACAACTGGTTCTATGGAAACAGAGGCCAAGGGACTGGGCTGGGCCGACCCCCAGCTGGCTAAAACAACTGGTTCTATGGAAACAGAGACCAAGGGACTGGGCTGGCCGACCCCCAGCTGGCTAAAACAACTGGTTCTATGGAAACAGAGGCCAAGGGACTGGGCTGGGCCGACCCCCAGCTGGCTAAAACAACTGGTTCTATGGAAACAGAGGCCAAGGGACTGGGCTGGGCCGACCCCCAGCTGGCTAAAACAACTGGTTCTATGGAAACAGAGGCCAAGGGACTGGGCTGGGCCGACCCCCAGCTGGCTAAAACAACTGGTTCTATGGAAACAGAGGCCAAGGGACTGGGCCGACCCCCAGCTGGCTAAAACAACTGGTTCTATGGAAACAGAGGCCAAGGGACTGGGCTGGCCGACCCCCAGCTGGCTAAAACAACTGGTTCTATGGAAACAGAGGCCAAGGGACTGGGCCGACCCCCAGCTGGCTAAAACAACTGGTTCTATGGAAACAGAGACCAAGGGACTGGGCTGGCCCCCAGCTGGCTAAAACAACTGGTTCTATGGAAACAGAGGCCAAGGGACTGGGCTGGCCGACCCCCAGCTGGCTAAAACAACTGGTTCTATGGAAACAGAGGCCAAGGGACTGGGCCGACCCCCAGCTGGCTAAAACAACTGGTTCTATGGAAACAGAGGCCAAGGGACTGGGCTGGGCCGACCCCCGACTAGCTTACCTGGTTAAATAAAGGTGAAATAAAAAATACATTAAAATAAAATAAAAAAGTCGCTCTTTATGTAGTGTTGTCTCTCTCGTCATGATGTGTGTTTTGTCCGATTAATCGGTATCGGCGTTGAAAAATCCTAATCGGTGGACCTCTAGTTGTTACACCCCCTCCCACCCCCCTGTAGTATTTATTTTGTGTAATTAAATAGGCAGAAATTATCCTGTAGCTAATTGACCTTGGAATATGTGTTTTATTACCACAAATATTACAAAATCATGATTTAAGCGTGTTTGGTGGCTGCGTTTATACATATCTGCAGACGTTATCTGTCCCCCCAGTTATAATACAAGCCTACTGCTAGTGTTTACACAGTTGCAGCATAATCCTCAAAATGGCAGACTAAAATCCCAATTCTGCTATATTACACGTAACTAAAGGTCATATAAAATAAATAAATAAAACACATTTCATGCTAAATATTAATTTGTGGTCTAGGCTGCCACCCTTTGGACTGTTTTGGAACTGCACTGTGCACACAGCATTCCTAGCTCACATTAGTTATAGGCTTTTTAAAATTAATTGTCAATCAAATATTGGACATGGTTTATGAAAGCATTGGAACAGAATAATGACAATTTTTCTTCAATTTTTATAATTGTTATTAACACCACAAAGACTCAATCGTGGACACTTACGGCTGCTTTGTGTGATGTATTGTTGTCTCTACCTTCTTGCCCTTTGTGCTGTTGTCTGTGCCCAATAATGTTTGTACCATGTTTTGTGCTGCTACCATGTCGTGTTGCTGCCATGTTGTGTTGCTGCCATGTCGTGCTGCTGCCATGTTGTGTTGCTGCCATGTTGTGTTGCTGCCATGTTGTGTTGCTGCCATGTTGCTGCCATGTTGCTGCCATATTGTGTTGCTACCATGTTGTGTTGCTACCATGTTGTGTTGCTGCCATGTTGTGTTGCTGCCATGTTGTGTTGCTGCCATGTTGTGTTGCTGCCATGTTGTGTTGCTGCCATGTTGTGTTATTGCCATGTTGTGTTGCTACCATGTTGCTGCCATGTTGTGTTGCTGCCATGTTGTGTTGCTACCATGTTGCTGCCATGTCGTGCTGCTGCCATGTTGTGTTGCTGCCATGTTGTGTTGCTACCATGTTGCTGCCATGTCGTGCTGCTGCCATGTTGTGTTGCTGCCATGTTGTGTTGCTACCATGTTGCTGCCATGTCGTGCTGCTGCCATGTTGTGTTGCTGCCATGTTGTGTTGCTGCCATGTTGTGTTGCTACCATGTTGTGTTGCTGCCATGTTGTGTTGCTACCATGTTGCTGCCATGTTGTGTTGCTACCATGTTGTGTTGCTACCATGTTGCTGCCATGTTGTGTTGCTACCATGTTGTGTTGCTACCATGTTGTGTTGCTACCATGTTGTGTTGCTGCCATGTTGTGTTGCTACCATGTTGCTGCCATGTTGTGTTGCTACCATGTTGCTACCATGTTGTGTTGCTACCATGTTGTGTTGCTACCATGTTGCTGCCATGTCGTGCTGCTGCCATGTTGTGTTGCTGCCATGTTGTGTTGCTGCCATGTTGTGTTGCTACCATGTCGTGCTGCTGCCATGTTGTGTTGCTGCCATGTTGTGTTGCTGCCATGTCGTGTTGCTGCCATGTTGTATTGCTGCCATGTCGTGCTGCTACCATGTTGCTGCCATGTTGTGTTGCTACCATGTTGCTGCCATGTTGCTGCCATGTTGCTGCCATGTTGCTGCCATGTTGCTGCCATGTCGTGCTGCTGCCATGTTGTGTTGCTGCCATGTTGTGTTGCTGCCATGTTGTGTTGCTGCCATGTCGTGCTGCTGCCATGTCGTGCTGCTGCCATGTCGTGTTGCTGCCATGTTGTGTTGCTGCCATGTTGTGTTGCTGCCATGTTGCTGCCATGTTGCTGCCATATTGTGTTGCTACCATGTTGTGTTGCTACCATGTTGTGTTGCTACCATGTTGTGTTGCTACCATGTTGTGTTGCTACCATGTTGTGTTGCTACCATGTTGCTGCCATGTCGTATTGCTGCCATGTCGTGCTGCTGCCATGTTGTGTTGCTGCCATGTTGTGTTGCTACCATGTTGCTGCCATGTTGCTGCCATATTGTGTTGCTACCATGTTGTGTTGCTACCATGTTGCTGCCATGTTGCTGCCATGTTGTGTTGCTACCATGTTGCTGCCATGTCGTGCTGCTGCCATGTTGTGTTGCTGCCATGATGTGTTGCTACCATGTTGCTGCCATGTTGCTGCCATGTTGTGTTGCTGCCATATTGTGTTGCTACCATGTTGTGTTGCTACCATGTTGCTGCCATGTTGCTGCCATGTTGTGTTGCTACCATGTTGCTGCCATGTCGTATTGCTGCCATGTTGTGTTGCTACCATGTTGCTGCCATGTTGTGTTGCTGCCATGTTGTGTTGCTGCCATGTTGTGTTGCTGCCATGTTGTGTTGCTGCCATGTTGTGTTGCTGCCATGTTGCTGCCATGTTGCTGCCATGTCGTGCTGCTGCCATGTTGTGTTGCTACCGTGTTGCTGCCGTGTTGCTGCCATGTTGCTGCCGTGTTGCTGCCATGTTGCTGCCATGTTGCTGCCATGCTGTGTTGTCTTAGGTCTCCCTTTATGTAGTGTTGTCTCGTCATAATGTGTGTCTTGTCCCATTTTTAATCCCAGCCCCCGTCTCTGCAGTAGGCCTTTTGGTAGGCCGTCATTGTAAATAAAAATTTGTTCTTAACTGATTTGCCAAGTTACAGTTGAAGTCGGAAGTTTACATAAACCTTAGCCAAATAGATTTAAACTCAGTTTCACAATTCCTGACATTTAATCCTAGTAAAAATTCAGTCTTAGGTCAGTTAGGATCATCACTTTATTTTAAGAATGTGAAATGTCAGAATAATAGTAGAGAGAATGATTTATTTCAGCTTTTATTTCTTTCATCACATTCCCAGTGGGTCAGAAGTTTACATTCACTCAATTAGTATTTGGTGGCATTGCCTTTAAATTGTTTAACTTGGGTCAACTGTTTTGGGTAGCCTTCCACAAGCTTCCCACAATAAGTTGGATGAATTTTGGCCCATTCCTCCTGACAGAGCTGATGTAACTGAGTCAGGTTTGTAGGCCTCCTTGCTCGCACACACTTTTTCAGTTCTGCCCACAAATTTTCTATAGGATTGAGGTCAGGGATTTGTGATGGCCAATCCAATACCTTGACTTTGTTGTCCTTAAGCCATTTTTCCCCATCTTTGGAAGTATGCTTGGGGTCATTGTCCATTTGGAAGACCCATTTGCGACCAAGCTTTAACTTCCTGACTGATGTCTTGAGATGTTGCTTCAATATATCCACATAATTTTACTTCCTCATGATGCCATCTATTTTGTGAAGTGCACCAGTCCCTCCTGCAGCAAAGCACCCCCACAACATGATGCTGCCACCCCTGTGCATCACGGTTGGGATGGTGTTCTTTGGCTTGCAAGCATCCCCCTTTTTTCTCCAAACATAACTGGCCAAACAGTTCTATTTTTGTTTCTTCAGACCAGAGGACATTTCTCCAAAAAGTACGATCTTTGTCCTCATGTGCGTTGCAAACTGTAGTCTGGCTTTTTTATGGCGGTTTTGGAGCAGTGGCTTCTTCCTTGCTGAGCGGCCTTTCAGGTTATGTCGATATAGGACTCGTTTTACTGTGGATATAGATACTTTTGTACCTGTTTCCTCCAGCATCTTTACAAGGTCCTTTGCTGGTGTTCTGGGATTGATTTGCACTTTTCGCACCAAAGTACGTTCATCGCTAGGAGACAGAACGCGTCACCTTCCTGAGCGGTATGAAGGCTGCCTGGTCCCATGGTAATTATACTTGCATACTATTGTTTGTACAGATGAACGTGGTACCTTCAGGCGTTTGGAAATTGCTCCCAAGTATGAACCAAACTTGTGGAGGTCTTGTGGCTGATTACTTTTGATTTCAAGCAAAGAGGCACTGAGTTTGAAGGTAGGCCTTGAAATACAACCACAGGTACACCTCCAATTGACTCAAATTAGGTCAGAAGTTTACATACACTAAGTTGACTGTGCCTTTAAACAGCCTGGAAAATTCCAGAAAATGATGTCATGGCTTTAGAAGCTTCTGATAGGCTAATTGACATAATTTATCAGAAGCTTCTAAGCCGTGACATCATTTTCTGGAATTCTCCAAGCTGTTTAAAGGCACAGTCAACTTAGTGTGTGTAAACTTCTGACCCCTTGGAATTGTGATACAGTGAATTATAAGTAAAATAAACTGTCTGTAAACAATTGTTGTAAAAATTACTTGTGTCATGCACAAAGTAGATGTCCTAACTGACTTGCCAAAACTATAGTTTGTTAACAAGAAATTTGAGGAGTGGTTGAAAAACAAATTTAATGACTCCAACCTAAGTGTATGTAAACTTCCGAATTCAACTGTAAATAAAGGTTAAATAAAATAAAAATATTCCATGGAATTAATATTAAGAAGTGTTGATTATTTGGCGTCAGGAGAGTACAGAGCATGGAGATATGCAACACAGCCTTATGTTCCTGCAACCCCCCCCCCCCCCCCCGGTCAGCCCCCCCCCCCTCCCCGTCAGCCCACCAGTCAGCCCCCCAGTCAGCCTCCCCCCCCCAGTCAGCCCCCCAGTCAGCCCCCCCCCCAGTCAGCCCCAGGTCTTCAGGGCTAAGCCCCAGACGTTCTGAATGTCAAGTGACGTCCCATCGCACCCCAATAAACTCAGATAAATACTTACCAGTCTGCTGATGGGCTGGGTGAGACTGACGTGGAGACTGGGAGAGCAGGGCTCGGAGACCTCTGCTGCACTAACCAGGGCCTGCAGATGTTCCTTGGCCTACAAACATAACATAACCATCAGAGCCTAATATTGACATCTGCCAAATGCCGGCAGAATTTAGCAGATGTATATTAGATGTATATTTCACCAGCTAGCGGTTGGTCAGGGCTCCAAGCGATTCACTTACATTATTTGTGAATAAAAAGTCAACTTTGATCACATGTATGGTCAAATAAATGCTGCAGTAGCTGTTTTCAAAGTATTTCTGACGTTTTGTTTCATAGCTGCTAAATTAAAATCGCACCATGTCAAAGAACGAGGAATGGTATAGACTACCCCACCTCGCGCTGCAACTCTGCCTGACTGGGAGACTCCTTTTTAGAAGAGCTGCACGCATAAAACTTGGTCTAATTTACTTTAACCTGAATTGTATCTTTGCTATTTATTGGTTGTTTTTCAACGTTTGAGTTTCAACTGCTTGGGAAGAGAAGACCACGCTTCTACCCAGACCCAATCACGCAGACACAAACATGACTCGAGTCACACTGCCACGGTAACGCCGTTCCCCTCAGGGATCGGTGTTCCCGCCCGCGGGACGGTTGAGCTAACGTAGGCTAATGTGATTAGCATGAGGTTGTAAGTATCAATAATATTTCCCAGGACATAGACATATCGGATATTGGCAGAAAGCTTAAATTATTGTTAATCTAACTGCACTATCCAATTTACAGTAGCTATTACAGTGAAATAATACCATGCTATTGTTTCAGCAGAGTGCACAGTTACGTATATATTAACCAAACAGGCACATTTGGGCAGTCTTGATACAACATTTTGAACAAATGCAATGGTTCATCAGATCAGTCTAAAACTTTGCACATATACTGCTGCCATCTAGTGGTCAAAATCTAAATTCGGCCTGGGCTGGAATAATACATTATGGCCTTTCTCTTGCATTTCAAAGATGACCTCATGTTTTTTCTTTGTATTATCTTTTACCAGATCTATTGTGTTATATTCTCCTACATTAATTTCACATCTCCACAAACTAAAATGTGTTTTATTTCAAATGGTATCAATAATATGCATATCCGTGCTTCAGGTCCTGAGCTACAGGCAGTTAGATTTGGGTCATTTTAGGCGAAAATTGAAAAAAAAGGGTTGGATACTTAAGAGGTTATTAAAGGGGCAGGTGAACATTTTTCTCATCTGTGATATTTTGGTTAAAAGGCTCGGTTCACATTTTTTTAAATTAAACATAAACTGGGTGGTTCGAGCCCTGAGTGCTGATTGGCTGACAGCCGTGGTATATCAAACCGTATACCACAGGTATGACAAAACATTTATTTGTACTGGTCTAATTACGTTGGTAACCAGTTAATAACAGCAATAAGGCACCTCGGAGGTTTGTGGTATATGGCCAATATACCACGGCTAATGGCTGTATCCAGGCACCTCAGGTGGTGTGATATATGGCCAATATACCACGGCTAAGGGCTGTATCCAGGCACCTCAGGGGGTGTGATATATGGCCAATATACCACGGCTAAGGGCTGTATCCAGGCACCTCAGGGGGTGTGATATATGGCCAATATACCACGGCTAAGGGCTGTATCCAGGCACCTCAGGGGGTGTGGTATATGGCCAATATACCACGGCTAATGGCTGTATCCAGGCACCTCAGGTGGTGTGATATATGGCCAATATACCACGGCTAAGGGCTGTATCCAGGCACCTCAGGGGGTGTGGTATATGGCCACTATACCACGGCTAAGGGCTGTATCCAGGCACCTCAGGTGGTGTGATATATGGCCAATATACCACGGCTAAGGGCTGTATCCAGGCACCTCAGGGGGTGTGGTATATGGCCACTATACCACGGCTAAGGGCTGTATCCAGGCACCTCAGGGGGTGTGGTATATGGCCAATATACCACGGCTAAGGGCTGTATCCAGGCACCTCAGGGGGTGTGATATATGGCCAATATACCACGGCTAAGGGCTGTATCCAGGCACCTCAGGTGGTGTGATATATGGCCAATATACCACGGCTAATGGCTGTATCCAGGCACCTCAGGGGGTGTGATATATGGCCAATATACCACGGCTAAGGGCTGTATCCAGGCACCTCAGGGGGTGTGGTATATGGCCAATATACCACGGCTAATGGCTGTATCCAGGCACCTCAGGGGGTGTGATATATGGCCAATATACCACGGCTAAGGGCTGTATCCAGGCACCTCAGGTGGTGTGATATATGGCCAATATACCACGGCTAAGGGCTGTATCCAGGCACCTCAGGGGGTGTGGTATATGGCCACTATACCACGGCTAAGGGCTGTATCCAGGCACCTCAGGGGGTGTGGTATATGGCCAATATACCACGGCTAAGGGCTGTATCCAGGCACCTCAGGGGGTGTGGTATATGGCCACTATACCACGGCTAAGGGCTGTGTCCAGGCACCTCAGGGGGTGTGGTATATGGCCACTATACCACGGCTAAGGGCTGTATCCAGGCACCTCAGGTGGTGTGATATATGGCCACTAGACCACGGCTAAGGGCTGTATCCAGGCACCTCAGGTGGTGTGATATATGGCCAATATACCACGGCTAAGGGCTGTATCCAGGCACCTCAGGGGGTGTGATATATGGCCACTATACCACGGCTAAGGGCTGTATCCAGGCACCTCAGGGGGTGTGATATATGGCCAATATACCACGGTTAAGGGCTGTATCCAGGCACCTCAGGTGGTGTGATATATGGCCAATATACCACGGCTAAGGGCTGTGTACAGGCACCTCAGGTGGTGTGATATATGGCCAATATACCACGGCTAATGGCTGTATCCAGGCACCTCAGGGGGTGTGATATATGGCCAATATACCACGGCTAAGGGCTGTATCCAGGCACCTCAGGTGGTGTGATATATGGCCACTATACCACGGCTAAGGGCTGTGTCCAGGCACCTCAGGGGGTGTGGTATATGGCCACTATACCACGGCTAAGGGCTGTGTCCAGGCACCTCAGGGGGTGTGGTATATGGCCACTATACCACGGCTAAGGGCTGTGTCCAGGCACCTCAGGGGGTGTGGTATATGGCCACTATACCACGGCTAAGGGCTGTGTCCAGGCACCTCAGGTGGTGTGGTATATGGCCAATATACCACGGCTAAGGGCTGTGTCCAGGCACCTCAGGGGGTGTGGTATATGGCCACTATACCACGGCTAAGGGCTGTGTCCAGGCACCTCAGGGGGTGTGGTATATGGCCACTATACCACGGCTAAGGGCTGTGTCCAGGCACCTCAGGGGGTGTGGTATATGGCCACTATACCACGGCTAAGGGCTGTGTCCAGGCACCTCAGGTGGTGTGATATATGGCCAATATACCACGGCTAAGGGCTGTATCCAGGCACCTCAGGTGGTGTGATATATGGCCAATATACCACGGCTAAGGGCTGTATCCAGGCACCTCAGGTGGTGTGATATATGGCCACTATACCACGGCTAAGGGCTGTATCCAGGCACCTCAGGGGGTGTGGTATATGGCCACTATACCACGGCTAAGGGCTGTATCCAGGCACCTCAGGTGGTGTGGTATATGGCCACTATACCACGGCTAAGGGCTGTATCCAGGCACCTCAGGTGGTGTGGTATATGGCCACTATACCACGGCTAAGGGCTGTATCCAGGCACCTCAGGTGGTGTGATATATGGCCACTAGACCACGGCTAAGGGCTGTATCCAGGCACCTCAGGTGGTGTGGTATATGGCCAATATACCACGGCTAAGGGCTGTATCCAGGCACCTCAGGGGGTGTGATATATGGCCACTAGACCACGGCTAAGGGCTGTGTCCAGGCACCTCAGGTGGTGTGATATATGGCCACTATACCACGGCTAAGGGCTGTATCCAGGCACCTCAGGTGGTGTGATATATGGCCACTAGACCACGGCTAAGGGCTGTATCCAGGCACCTCAGGTGGTGTGGTATATGGCCACTATACCACGGCTAAGGGCTGTGTCCAGGCACCTCAGGAGGTGTGATATATGGCCACTATACCACGGCTAAGGGCTGTATCCAGGCACCTCAGGGGGTGTGGTATATGGCCAATATACCACGGCTAAGGGCTGTATCCAGGCACCTCAGGGGGTGTGATATATGGCCACTATACCACGGCTAATGGCTGTGTCCAGGCACCTCAGGGGGTGTGATATATGGCCAATATACCACGGCTAATGGCTGTATCCAGGCACCTCAGGGGGTGTGGTATATGGCCACTATACCACGGCTAAGGGCTGTATCCAGGCACCTCAGGGGGTGTGGTATATGGCCACTATACCACGGCTAATGGCTGTGTCCAGGCACCTCAGGGGGTGTGATATATGGCCAATATACCACGGCTAAGGGCTGTATCCAGGCACTCCGTGTTGTGTCGTGATTAAGAACAGCCCTTAGCCGTGGTATATTGGCCATATATCACACCTCCTCGGGCCTTATTGCTTAATTATGCCACATTACTTTTATTGTTTTAGAAACATTAGCAGGCTCATCAGGGTTTCCTTGTGTTTGTTTGGTGTAATTTTAGCGGAAGAAAAATAATTTGACTTGTAAAAAAATGTGGCTGGTAGTTTACCTTCCACAGTGGTTGGTGGGCCAAAAATGAAATTGTATCTACTGTATTACCAGTCTCGTACAACCACCAGGAAGTCTTGCCAGCTTCCATTCTGTTTGGCTACAGCATTCATCAGTCTGGTTATACGATGCTACTGCATGTAGCATCCTTTCTGTTACCATATACTGAACTCACCTTGACCAGATCCCCATCCCTCACAATGGTATGGATGGCGAGAACTTGGATAGCTTTCAGATTCCGCCCATCTTGTTGTAAAATCCTGAAAAAAATATACAATATATCCTGAAAAAAATATACAAGTCAAACGTTTGCCTAGAGTGTGAAAAGCTGTCATCTAGACAAAGGGTGATTACTTTGAAGTATCTCAAATAAATATATATTTGGATTTGTTTAACACTTTTTTGGTTACTACATGATTCCATATGTGTTATTTCATAGTTTTAATGTCTTCACTATTATTCTACAATGTAGAAAATAGTACAAATTAAAGAAAAACCCTGGAATGAGTAGGTGTGTCCAAACATTTGACTGGTCCTGTATAACAGAGATGTATTCATCACTAAGAACAGTTGTTTATGATATACCAATATACCAATATAGTATAACTACACTGCTCAAAAAAATAAAGGGAACACTAAAATAACACATCCTAGATCTGAATGAATGAAATATTCTTATTAAATACTTTTTTCTTTACTAAATTGAATGTGCTGACAACAAAATCACACATAAATGATCAATGGAAATCAAATTTATCAACCCATGGAGGTCTGGATTTGGAGTCACACTCAAAATTAAAGTGGAAAACCACACTACAGGCTGATCCAACTTTGATGTAATGTCCTTAGAACAAGTCAAAATGAGGCTCAGGAGTGTGTGTGGCCTCCACGTGCCTGTATGACCTCCCTACAACGCCTGGGCATGCTCCTGATGAGGTGGCGGAAGGTCTCCTGAGGGATCTCCTCCCAGACCTGGACTAAAGCATCCGCCAACTCCTGGACAGTCTGTGGTGCAACGTGGCGTTGGTGGATGGAGCGAGACATGATGTCCCAGATGCGCTCAATTGGATTCAGGTCTGGGGAACGGGCGGGCCAGTCCATAGCATCAATGCCTTCCTCCTGCAGGAACTGCTGACACACTCCAGCCACATGAGGTCTAGCATTGTCTTGCATTAGGAGGAACCCAGGACCAACCGCACCAGCATATGGTCTCACAAGGGGTCTGAGGATCTCATCTCGGTACCTAATGGCAGTCAGGCTACCTCTGGCGAGCACATGGAGGGCTGTGCGGCCCCCCAAAGAAATGCCACCCCACACCATGACTGACCCACCGCCAAACCGGTCATGCTGGAGGATGTTGCAGGCAGCAGAACGTTCTCCACGGCGTCTCCAGACTCTGTCACGTCTGTCACATGTGCTCATGTGCTCAGTGTGAACCTGCTTTCATCTGTGAAGAGCACAGGGCGCCAGTGGCGAATTTGCCAATCTTGGTGTTCTCTGGCAAATGCCAAACGTCCTGCACGGTGTTGGGCTGTAAGCACAACCCCCACCTGTGGACGTCAGGCCCTCATACCACCCTCATGGAGTCTGTTTCTGACCGTTTGAGCAGACACATGCACATTTGTGGCCTGCTGGAGGTCATTTTGCAGGGCTCTGGCAGTGCTCCTCCTTGCACAAAGGCGGAGGTAGCGGTCCTGCTGCTGGGTTGTTGCCCTCCTACGGCCTCCTCCACGTCTCCTGATGTACTGGCCTGTCTCCTGGTAGCGCCTAGCGGGTTAAGGGTTATGGTTCTAGTTACCTAGCAGCTTTATCCAGGGCCTGCTCCCAGTCCTGTAGGGTTAGGGGTTATGGTTCTAGTTACCTAGCAGCTGTATCCAGGGCCTGCTCCCAGTCCTGTAGGGTTAGGGGTTATGGTTCTAGTTACCTAGCAGCTGTATCCAGGGCCTGCTCCCAGCCCCGTAGGGTTAGGGGTTATGGTTCTAGTTACCTAGCAGCTGTATCCAGGGCCTGCTCCCAGTCCTGTAGGGTTAGGGGTTATGGTTCTAGTTACCTAGCAGCTGTATCCAGGGCCTGCTCCCAGTCCCGTAGGGTTAGGGGTTATGGTTCTAGTTACCTAGCAGCTGTATCCAGGGCCTGCTCCCAGTCCTGTAGGGTTAAGGGTTATGGTTCTAGTTACCTAGCAGCTGTATCCAGGGCCTGTTCCCAGTCCCGTAGGGTTAGGGGTTATGGTTCTAGTTACCTAGCAGCTGTATCCAGGGCCTGCTCCCAGTCCTGTAGGGTTAGGGGTTATGGTTCTAGTTACCTAGCAGCTGTATCCAGGGCCTGCTCCCAGTCCTGTAGGGTTAGGGGTTATGGTTCTAGTTACCTAGCAGCTGTATCCAGGGCCTGTTCCCAGTCCTGTAGGGTTAGGGGTTATGGTTCTAGTTACCTAGCAGCTGTATCCAGGGCCTGTTCCCAGTCCTGTAGGGTTAGGGGTTATGGTTCTAGTTACCTAGCAGCTGTATCCAAGGCCTGTTCCCAGTCCTGTAGGGTTAGGGGTTATGGTTCTAGTTACCTAACAGCTGTATCCAGGGCCTGTTCCCAGTCCTGTAGGGTTAGGGGTTATGGTTCTAGTTACCTAGCAGCTGTATCCAGGGCCTGCTCCCAGCCCCGTAGGGTTAGGGGTTATGGTTCTAGTTACCTAGCAGCTGTATCCAGGGCCTGCTCCCAGTCCTGTAGGGTTAGGGGTTATGGTTCTAGTTACCTAGCAGCTGTATCCAGGGCCTGCTCCCAGTCCCGTAGGGTTAGGGGTTATGGTTCTAGTTACCTAGCAGCTGTATCCAGGGCCTGCTCCCAGTCCCGTAGGGTTAAGGGTTATGGTTCTAGTTACCTAGCAGCTGTATCCAGGGCCTGCTCCCAGTCCTGTAGGGTTAGGGGTTATGGTTCTAGTTACCTAGCAGCTGTATCCAGGGCCTGTTCCCAGTCCTGTAGGGTTAGGGGTTATGGTTCTAGTTACCTAGCAGCTGTATCCAGAGCCTGCTCCCAGTCCCGTAGGGTTAGGGGTTATGGTTCTAGTTACCTAGCAGCTGTATCCAAGGCCTGCTCCCAGTCCCGTAGGGTTAGGGGTTATGGTTCTAGTTACCTAGCAGCTGTATCCAGGGCCTGTTCCCAGTCCTGTAGGGTTAGGGGTTATGGTTCTAGTTACCTAGCAGCTGTATCCAGGGCCTGTTCCCAGTCCCGTAGGGTTAGGGGTTATGGTTCTAGTTACCTAGCAGCTGTATCCAGGGCCTGCTCCCAGTCCTGTAGGTTTAGGGGTTATGGTTCTAGTTACCTAGCAGCTGTATCCAGGGCCTGCTCCCAGTCCTGTAGGGTTAGGGGTTATGGTTCTAGTTACCTAGCAGCTGTATCCAGGGCCTGCTCCCAGTCCCGTAGGGTTAGGGGTTATGGTTCTAGTTACCTAGCAGCTGTATCCAGGGCCTGCTCCCAGTCCTGTAGGTTTAGGGGTTATGGTTCTAGTTACCTAGCAGCTGTATCCAGGGCCTGCTCCCAGTCCTGTAGGGTTAGGGGTTATGGTTCTAGTTACCTAGCAGCTGTATCCAGGGCCTGCTCCCAGTCCTGTAGGGTTAAGGGTTATGTTTCTAGTTACCTAGCAGCTGTATCCAGGGCCTGCTCCCAGTCCTGTAGGGTTAGGGGTTATGGTTCTAGTTACCTAGCAGCTGTATCCAGGGCCTGCTCCCAGTCCTGTAGGGTTAAGGGTTATGGTTCTAGTTACCTAGCAGCTGTATCCAGGGCCTGCTCCCAGTCCTGTAGGGTTAAGGGTTATGGTTCTAGTTACCTAGCAGCTGTATCCAGGGCCTGCTCCCAGTCCTGTAGGGTTAAGGGTTATGGTTCTAGTTACCTAGCAGCTGTATCCAGGGCCTGCTCCCAGTCCCGTAGGGTTAGGGGTTATGGTTCTAGTTACCTAGCAGCTGTATCCAGGGCCTGCTCCCAGTCCCGTAGGGTTAGGGGTTATGGTTCTAGTTACCTAGCAGCTGTATCCAGGGCCTGCTCCCAGTCCTGTAGGGTTAGGGGTTATGGTTCTAGTTACCTAGCAGCTGTATCCAGGGCCTGCTCCCAGTCCCGTAGGGTTAGGGGTTATGGTTCTAGTTACCTAGCAGCTGTATCCAGGGCCTGCTCCCAGTCCTGTAGGGTTAGGGGTTATGGTTCTAGTTACCTAGCAGCTGTATCCAGGGCCTGCTCCCAGTCCTGTAGGGTTAGGGGTTATGGTTCTAGTTACCTAGCAGCTGTATCCAGGGCCTGCTCCCAGTCCTGTAGGGTTAGGGGTTATGGTTCTAGTTACCTAGCAGCTGTATCCAGGGCCTGCTCCCAGTCCCGTAGGGTTAGGGGTTATGGTTCTAGTTACCTAGCAGCTGTATCCAGGGCCTGCTCCCAGTCCCGTAGGGTTAGGGGTTATGGTTCTAGTTACCTAGCAGCTGTATCCAGGGCCTGCTCCCAGTCCCGTAGGGTTAGGGGTTATGGTTCTAGTTACCTAGCAGCTGTATCCAGGGCCTGCTCCCAGTCCCGTAGGGTTAGGGGTTATGGTTCTAGTTACCTAGCAGCTGTATCCAGGGCCTGCTCCCAGTCCCGTAGGGTTAGGGGTTATGGTTCTAGTTACCTAGCAGCTGTATCCAGGGCCTGCTCCCAGTCCCGTAGGGTTAGGGGTTATGGTTCTAGTTACCTAGCAGCTTTATCCAGGGCCTGCTCCCAGTCCTGTAGGGTTAGGAGTTATGGTTCTAGTTACCTAGCAGCTGTATCCAGGGCCTGTTCCCAGTCCCGTAGGGTTAGGGGTTATGGTTCTAGTTACCTAGCAGCTGTATCCAGGGCCTGCTCCCAGTCCCGTAGGGTTAGGGGTTATGGTTCTAGTTACCTAGCAGCTTTATCCAGGGCCTGCTCCCAGTCCCGTAGGGTTAGGGGTTATGGTTCTAGTTACCTAGCAGCTGTATCCAGGGCCTGCTCCCAGTCCCGTAGGGTTAGGGGTTATGGTTCTAGTTACCTAGCAGCTGTATCCAGGGCCTGCTCCCAGTCCCGTAGGGTTAGGGGTTATGGTTCTAGTTACCTAGCAGCTGTATCCAGGGCCTGCTCCCAGTCCCGTAGGGTTAGGGGTTATGGTTCTAGTTACCTAGCAGCTTTATCCAGGGCCTGCTCCCAGTCCTGTAGGGTTAGGGGTTATGGTTCTAGTTACCTAGCAGCTGTATCCAGGGCCTGCTCCCAGTCCCGTAGGGTTAGGGGTTATGGTTCTAGTTACCTAGCAGCTGTATCCAGGGCCTGCTCCCAGTCCTGTAGGGTTAGGGGTTATGGTTCTAGTTACCTAGCAGCTGTATCCAGGGCCTGCTCCCAGTCCCGTAGGGTTAGGGGTTATGGTTCTAGTTACCTAGCAGCTGTATCCAGGGCCTGCTCCCAGTCCCGTAGGGTTAGGGGTTATGGTTCTAGTTACCTAGCAGCTGTATCCAGGGCCTGCTCCCAGTCCCGTAGGGTTAGGGGTTATGGTTCTAGTTACCTAGCAGCTGTATCCAGGGCCTGCTCCCAGTCCCGTAGGGTTAGGGGTTATGGTTCTAGTTACCTAGCAGCTTTATCCAGGGCCTGCTCCCAGTCCTGTAGGGTTAGGAGTTATGGTTCTAGTTACCTAGCAGCTGTATCCAGGGCCTGTTCCCAGTCCCGTAGGGTTAGGGGTTATGGTTCTAGTTACCTAGCAGCTGTATCCAGGGCCTGCTCCCAGTCCCGTAGGGTTAGGGGTTATGGTTCTAGTTACCTAGCAGCTTTATCCAGGGCCTGCTCCCAGTCCCGTAGGGTTAGGGGTTATGGTTCTAGTTACCTAGCAGCTGTATCCAGGGCCTGCTCCCAGTCCCGTAGGGTTAGGGGTTATGGTTCTAGTTACCTAGCAGCTGTATCCAGGGCCTGCTCCCAGTCCCGTAGGGTTAGGGGTTATGGTTCTAGTTACCTAGCAGCTGTATCCAGGGCCTGCTCCCAGTCCCGTAGGGTTAGGGGTTATGGTTCTAGTTACCTAGCAGCTTTATCCAGGGCCTGCTCCCAGTCCTGTAGGGTTAGGAGTTATGGTTCTAGTTACCTAGCAGCTGTATCCAGGGCCTGCTCCCAGTCCTGTAGGGTTAGGGGTTATGGTTCTAGTTACCTAGCAGCTGTATCCAGGGCCTGTTCCCAGTCCTGTAGGGTTAGGGGTTATGGTTCTAGTTACCTAGCAGCTGTATCCAGGGCCTGTTCCCAGTCCTGTAGGGTTAGGGGTTATGGTTCTAGTTACCTAGCAGCTGTATCCAAGGCCTGTTCCCAGTCCTGTAGGGTTAGGGGTTATGGTTCTAGTTACCTAACAGCTGTATCCAGGGCCTGTTCCCAGTCCTGTAGGGTTAGGGGTTATGGTTCTAGTTACCTAGCAGCTGTATCCAGGGCCTGCTCCCAGCCCCGTAGGGTTAGGGGTTATGGTTCTAGTTACCTAGCAGCTGTATCCAGGGCCTGCTCCCAGTCCTGTAGGGTTAGGGGTTATGGTTCTAGTTACCTAGCAGCTGTATCCAGGGCCTGCTCCCAGTCCCGTAGGGTTAGGGGTTATGGTTCTAGTTACCTAGCAGCTGTATCCAGGGCCTGCTCCCAGTCCTGTAGGGTTAGGGGTTATGGTTCTAGTTACCTAGCAGCTGTATCCAGGGCCTGTTCCCAGTCCTGTAGGGTTAGGGGTTATGGTTCTAGTTACCTAGCAGCTGTATCCAGAGCCTGCTCCCAGTCCCGTAGGGTTAGGGGTTATGGTTCTAGTTACCTAGCAGCTGTATCCAAGGCCTGCTCCCAGTCCCGTAGGGTTAGGGGTTATGGTTCTAGTTACCTAGCAGCTGTATCCAGGGCCTGTTCCCAGTCCTGTAGGGTTAGGGGTTATGGTTCTAGTTACCTAGCAGCTGTATCCAGGGCCTGTTCCCAGTCCCGTAGGGTTAGGGGTTATGGTTCTAGTTACCTAGCAGCTGTATCCAGGGCCTGCTCCCAGTCCTGTAGGTTTAGGGGTTATGGTTCTAGTTACCTAGCAGCTGTATCCAGGGCCTGCTCCCAGTCCTGTAGGGTTAGGGGTTATGGTTCTAGTTACCTAGCAGCTGTATCCAGGGCCTGCTCCCAGTCCCGTAGGGTTAGGGGTTATGGTTCTAGTTACCTAGCAGCTGTATCCAGGGCCTGCTCCCAGTCCCGTAGGTTTAGGGGTTATGGTTCTAGTTACCTAGCAGCTGTATCCAGGGCCTGCTCCCAGTCCTGTAGGGTTAGGGGTTATGGTTCTAGTTACCTAGCAGCTGTATCCAGGGCCTGCTCCCAGTCCTGTAGGGTTAAGGGTTATGTTTCTAGTTACCTAGCAGCTGTATCCAGGGCCTGCTCCCAGTCCTGTAGGGTTAGGGGTTATGGTTCTAGTTACCTAGCAGCTGTATCCAGGGCCTGCTCCCAGTCCTGTAGGGTTAAGGGTTATGGTTCTAGTTACCTAGCAGCTGTATCCAGGGCCTGCTCCCAGTCCTGTAGGGTTAAGGGTTATGGTTCTAGTTACCTAGCAGCTGTATCCAGGGCCTGCTCCCAGTCCTGTAGGGTTAAGGGTTATGGTTCTAGTTACCTAGCAGCTGTATCCAGGGCCTGCTCCCAGTCCCGTAGGGTTAGGGGTTATGGTTCTAGTTACCTAGCAGCTGTATCCAGGGCCTGCTCCCAGTCCCGTAGGGTTAGGGGTTATGGTTCTAGTTACCTAGCAGCTGTATCCAGGGCCTGCTCCCAGTCCCGTAGGGTTAGGGGTTATGGTTCTAGTTACCTAGCAGCTGTATCCAGGGCCTGCTCCCAGTCCCGTAGGGTTAGGGGTTATGGTTCTAGTTACCTAGCAGCTGTATCCAGGGCCTGCTCCCAGTCCCGTAGGGTTAGGGGTTATGGTTCTAGTTACCTAGCAGCTGTATCCAGGGCCTGCTCCCAGTCCTGTAGGGTTAGGGGTTATGGTTCTAGTTACCTAGCAGCTGTATCCAGGGCCTGCTCCCAGTCCTGTAGGGTTAGGGGTTATGGTTCTAGTTACCTAGCAGCTGTATCCAGGGCCTGCTCCCAGTCCCGTAGGGTTAGGGGTTATGGTTCTAGTTACCTAGCAGCTGTATCCAGGGCCTGCTCCCAGTCCCGTAGGGTTAGGGGTTATGGTTCTAGTTACCTAGCAGCTGTATCCAGGGCCTGCTCCCAGTCCCGTAGGGTTAGGGGTTATGGTTCTAGTTACCTAGCAGCTGTATCCAGGGCCTGCTCCCAGTCCCGTAGGGTTAGGGGTTATGGTTCTAGTTACCTAGCAGCTGTATCCAGGGCCTGCTCCCAGTCCCGTAGGGTTAGGGGTTATGGTTCTAGTTACCTAGCAGCTGTATCCAGGGCCTGCTCCCAGTCCCGTAGGGTTAGGGGTTATGGTTCTAGTTACCTAGCAGCTTTATCCAGGGCCTGCTCCCAGTCCTGTAGGGTTAGGAGTTATGGTTCTAGTTACCTAGCAGCTGTATCCAGGGCCTGTTCCCAGTCCCGTAGGGTTAGGGGTTATGGTTCTAGTTACCTAGCAGCTGTATCCAGGGCCTGCTCCCAGTCCCGTAGGGTTAGGGGTTATGGTTCTAGTTACCTAGCAGCTTTATCCAGGGCCTGCTCCCAGTCCCGTAGGGTTAGGGGTTATGGTTCTAGTTACCTAGCAGCTGTATCCAGGGCCTGCTCCCAGTCCCGTAGGGTTAGGGGTTATGGTTCTAGTTACCTAGCAGCTGTATCCAGGGCCTGCTCCCAGTCCCGTAGGGTTAGGGGTTATGGTTCTAGTTACCTAGCAGCTGTATCCAGGGCCTGCTCCCAGTCCCGTAGGGTTAGGGGTTATGGTTCTAGTTACCTAGCAGCTTTATCCAGGGCCTGCTCCCAGTCCCGTAGGGTTAGGGGTTATGGTTCTAGTTACCTAGCAGCTGTATCCAGGGCCTGCTCCCAGTCCCGTAGGGTTAGGGGTTATGGTTCTAGTTACCTAGCAGCTGTATCCAGGGCCTGCTCCCAGTCCTGTAGGGTTAGGGGTTATGGTTCTAGTTACCTAGCAGCTGTATCCAGGGCCTGCTCCCAGTCCCGTAGGGTTAGGGGTTATGGTTCTAGTTACCTAGCAGCTGTATCCAGGGCCTGCTCCCAGTCCCGTAGGGTTAGGGGTTATGGTTCTAGTTACCTAGCAGCTGTATCCAGGGCCTGCTCCCAGTCCCGTAGGGTTAGGGGTTATGGTTCTAGTTACCTAGCAGCTGTATCCAGGGCCTGCTCCCAGTCCCGTAGGGTTAGGGGTTATGGTTCTAGTTACCTAGCAGCTTTATCCAGGGCCTGCTCCCAGTCCTGTAGGGTTAGGAGTTATGGTTCTAGTTACCTAGCAGCTGTATCCAGGGCCTGTTCCCAGTCCCGTAGGGTTAGGGGTTATGGTTCTAGTTACCTAGCAGCTGTATCCAGGGCCTGTTCCCAGTCCCGTAGGGTTAGGGGTTATGGTTCTAGTTACCTAGCAGCTGTATCCAGGGCCTGCTCCCAGTCCCGTAGGGTTAGGGGTTATGGTTCTAGTTACCTAGCAGCTTTATCCAGGGCCTGCTCCCAGTCCCGTAGGGTTAGGGGTTATGGTTCTAGTTACCTAGCAGCTGTATCCAGGGCCTGCTCCCAGTCCCGTAGGGTTAGGGGTTATGGTTCTAGTTACCTAGCAGCTGTATCCAGGGCCTGCTCCCAGTCCCGTAGGGTTAGGGGTTATGGTTCTAGTTACCTAGCAGCTGTATCCAGGGCCTGCTCCCAGTCCCGTAGGGTTAGGGGTTATGGTTCTAGTTACCTAGCAGCTTTATCCAGGGCCTGCTCCCAGTCCTGTAGGGTTAGGAGTTATGGTTCTAGTTACCTAGCAGCTGTATCCAGGGCCTGTTCCCAGTCCCGTAGGGTTAGGGGTTATGGTTCTAGTTACCTAGCAGCTGTATCCAGGGCCTGCTCCCAGTCCCGTAGGGTTAGGGGTTATGGTTCTAGTTACCTAGCAGCTTTATCCAGGGCCTGCTCCCAGTCCTGTAGGGTTAGGGGTTATGGTTCTAGTTACCTAGCAGCTGTATCCAGGGCCTGCTCCCAGTCCTGTAGGGTTAGGGGTTATGGTTCTAGTTACCTAGCAGCTGTATCCAGGGCCTGCTCCCAGTCCTGTAGGGTTAGGGGTTATGGTTCTAGTTACCTAGCAGCTGTATCCAGGGCCTGCTCCCAGTCCTGTAGGGTTAGGGGTTATGGTTCTAGTTACCTAGCAGCTGTATCCAAGGCCTGCTCCCAGTCCCGTAGGGTTAGGGGTTATGGTTCTAGTTACCTAGCAGCTGTATCCAGGGCCTGTTCCCAGTCCTGTAGGGTTAGGGGTTATGGTTCTAGTTACCTAGCAGCTGTATCCAGGGCCTGTTCCCAGTCCTGTAGGGTTAGGGGTTATGGTTCTAGTTACCTAGCAGCTGTATCCAGGGCCTGCTCCCAGTCCTGTAGGTTTAGGGGTTATGGTTCTAGTTACCTAGCAGCTGTATCCAGGGCCTGCTCCCAGTCCTGTAGGGTTAGGGGTTATGGTTCTAGTTACCTAGCAGCTGTATCCAGGGCCTGCTCCCAGTCCTGTAGGGTTAAGGGTTATGGTTCTAGTTACCTAGCAGCTGTATCCAGGGCCTGCTCCCAGTCCTGTAGGGTTAGGGGTTATGGTTCTAGTTACCTAGCAGCTGTATCCAGGGCCTGCTCCCAGTCCTGTAGGGTTAGGGGTTATGGTTCTAGTTACCTAGCAGCTGTATCCAGGGCCTGCTCCCAGTCCTGTAGGGTTAGGGGTTATGGTTCTAGTTACCTAGCAGCTGTATCCAGGGCCTGCTCCCAGTCACGTAGGGTTAGGGGTTATGGTTCTAGTTACCTAGCAGCTGTATCCAGGGCCTGCTCCCAGTCCTGTAGGGTTAGGGGTTATGGTTCTAGTTACCTAGCAGCTGTATCCAGGGCCTGCTCCTAGTCCTGTAGGGTTAGGGGTTATGGTTCTAGTTACCTAGCAGCTGTATCCAGGGCCTGTTCCCAGTCCTGTAGGGTTAGGGGTTATGGTTCTAGTTACCTAGCAGCTGTATCCAGGGCCTGCTCCCAGTCCTGTAGGGTTAGGGGTTATGGTTCTAGTTACCTAGCAGCTGTATCCAGGGCCTGCTCCCAGTCCTGTAGGGTTAGGGGTTATGGTTCTAGTTACCTAGCAGCTGTATCCAGGGCCTGCTCCCAGTCCTGTAGGGTTAGGGGTTATGGTTCTAGTTACCTAGCAGCTGTATCCAGGGCCTGCTCCCAGTCCCGTAGGGTTAGGGGTTATGGTTCTAGTTACCTAGCAGCTGTATCCAGGGCCTGCTCCCAGTCCCGTAGGGTTAGGGGTTATGGTTCTAGTTACCTAGCAGCTTTATCCAGGGCCTGCTCCCAGTCCCGTAGGGTTAGGGGTTATGGTTCTAGTTACCTAGCAGCTGTATCCAGGGCCTGCTCCCAGTCCCGTAGGGTTAGGGGTTATGGTTCTAGTTACCTAGCAGCTGTATCCAGGGCCTGCTCCCAGTCCTGTAGGGTTAGGGGTTATGGTTCTAGTTACCTAGCAGCTGTATCCAGGGCCTGCTCCCAGTCCCGTAGGGTTAGGGGTTATGGTTCTAGTTACCTAGCAGCTGTATCCAGGGCCTGCTCCCAGTCCCGTAGGGTTAGGGGTTATGGTTCTAGTTACCTAGAAGCTGTATCCAGGGCCTGCTCCCAGTCCCGTAGGGTTAGGGGTTATGGTTCTAGTTACCTAGCAGCTGTATCCAGGGCCTGCTCCCAGTCCCGTAGGGTTAGGGGTTATGGTTCTAGTTACCTAGCAGCTTTATCCAGGGCCTGCTCCCAGTCCTGTAGGGTTAGGAGTTATGGTTCTAGTTACCTAGCAGCTGTATCCAGGGCCTGTTCCCAGTCCCGTAGGGTTAGGGGTTATGGTTCTAGTTACCTAGCAGCTGTATCCAGGGCCTGCTCCCAGTCCCGTAGGGTTAGGGGTTATGGTTCTAGTTACCTAGCAGCTTTATCCAGGGCCTGCTCCCAGTCCCGTAGGGTTAGGGGTTATGGTTCTAGTTACCTAGCAGCTGTATCCAGGGCCTGCTCCCAGTCCCGTAGGGTTAGGGGTTATGGTTCTAGTTACCTAGCAGCTGTATCCAGGGCCTGCTCCCAGTCCCGTAGGGTTAGGGGTTATGGTTCTAGTTACCTAGCAGCTGTATCCAGGGCCTGCTCCCAGTCCCGTAGGGTTAGGGGTTATGGTTCTAGTTACCTAGCAGCTTTATCCAGGGCCTGCTCCCAGTCCTGTAGGGTTAGGAGTTATGGTTCTAGTTACCTAGCAGCTGTATCCAGGGCCTGCTCCCAGTCCTGTAGGGTTAGGGGTTATGGTTCTAGTTACCTAGCAGCTGTATCCAGGGCCTGTTCCCAGTCCTGTAGGGTTAGGGGTTATGGTTCTAGTTACCTAGCAGCTGTATCCAGGGCCTGCTCCCAGTCCCGTAGGGTTAGGGGTTATGGTTCTAGTTACCTAGCAGCTGTATCCAGGGCCTGCCCCCAGTCCCGTAGGGTTAGGGGTTATGGTTCTAGTTACCTAGCAGCTTTATCCAGGGCCTGCTCCCAGTCCTGTAGGGTTAGGGGTTATGGTTCTAGTTACCTAGCAGCTGTATCCAGGGCCTGCTCCCAGTCCTGTAGGGTTAGGGGTTATGGTTCTAGTTACCTAGCAGCTGTATCCAAGGCCTGCTCCCAGTCCCGTAGGGTTAGGGGTTATGGTTCTAGTTACCTAGCAGCTGTATCCAGGGCCTGTTCCCAGTCCTGTAGGGTTAGGGGTTATGGTTCTAGTTACCTAGCAGCTGTATCCAGGGCCTGTTCCCAGTCCTGTAGGGTTAGGGGTTATGGTTCTAGTTACCTAGCAGCTGTATCCAGGGCCTGCTCCCAGTCCTGTAGGTTTAGGGGTTATGGTTCTAGTTACCTAGCAGCTGTATCCAGGGCCTGCTCCCAGTCCTGTAGGGTTAGGGGTTATGGTTCTAGTTACCTAGCAGCTGTATCCAGGGCCTGCTCCCAGTCCTGTAGGGTTAAGGGTTATGGTTCTAGTTACCTAGCAGCTGTATCCAGGGCCTGCTCCCAGTCCTGTAGGGTTAGGGGTTATGGTTCTAGTTACCTAGCAGCTGTATCCAGGGCCTGCTCCCAGTCCTGTAGGGTTAGGGGTTATGGTTCTAGTTACCTAGCAGCTGTATCCAGGGCCTGCTCCCAGTCCTGTAGGGTTAGGGGTTATGGTTCTAGTTACCTAGCAGCTGTATCCAGGGCCTGCTCCCAGTCACGTAGGGTTAGGGGTTATGGTTCTAGTTACCTAGCAGCTGTATCCAGGGCCTGCTCCCAGTCCTGTAGGGTTAGGGGTTATGGTTCTAGTTACCTAGCAGCTGTATCCAGGGCCTGCTCCTAGTCCTGTAGGGTTAGGGGTTATGGTTCTAGTTACCTAGCAGCTGTATCCAGGGCCTGTTCCCAGTCCTGTAGGGTTAGGGGTTATGGTTCTAGTTACCTAGCAGCTGTATCCAGGGCCTGCTCCCAGTCCTGTAGGGTTAGGGGTTATGGTTCTAGTTACCTAGCAGCTGTATCCAGGGCCTGCTCCCAGTCCTGTAGGGTTAGGGGTTATGGTTCTAGTTACCTAGCAGCTGTATCCAGGGCCTGCTCCCAGTCCTGTAGGGTTAGGGGTTATGGTTCTAGTTACCTAGCAGCTGTATCCAGGGCCTGCTCCCAGTCCCGTAGGGTTAGGGGTTATGGTTCTAGTTACCTAGCAGCTGTATCCAGGGCCTGCTCCCAGTCCCGTAGGGTTAGGGGTTATGGTTCTAGTTACCTAGCAGCTTTATCCAGGGCCTGCTCCCAGTCCCGTAGGGTTAGGGGTTATGGTTCTAGTTACCTAGCAGCTGTATCCAGGGCCTGCTCCCAGTCCCGTAGGGTTAGGGGTTATGGTTCTAGTTACCTAGCAGCTGTATCCAGGGCCTGCTCCCAGTCCTGTAGGGTTAGGGGTTATGGTTCTAGTTACCTAGCAGCTGTATCCAGGGCCTGCTCCCAGTCCCGTAGGGTTAGGGGTTATGGTTCTAGTTACCTAGCAGCTGTATCCAGGGCCTGCTCCCAGTCCCGTAGGGTTAGGGGTTATGGTTCTAGTTACCTAGAAGCTGTATCCAGGGCCTGCTCCCAGTCCTGTAGGGTTAGGGGTTATGGTTCTAGTTACCTAGCAGCTGTATCCAGGGCCTGCTCCCAGTCCCGTAGGGTTAGGGGTTATGGTTCTAGTTACCTAGCAGCTTTATCCAGGGCCTGCTCCCAGTCCTGTAGGGTTAGGAGTTATGGTTCTAGTTACCTAGCAGCTGTATCCAGGGCCTGTTCCCAGTCCCGTAGGGTTAGGGGTTATGGTTCTAGTTACCTAGCAGCTGTATCCAGGGCCTGCTCCCAGTCCCGTAGGGTTAGGGGTTATGGTTCTAGTTACCTAGCAGCTTTATCCAGGGCCTGCTCCCAGTCCCGTAGGGTTAGGGGTTATGGTTCTAGTTACCTAGCAGCTGTATCCAGGGCCTGCTCCCAGTCCCGTAGGGTTAGGGGTTATGGTTCTAGTTACCTAGCAGCTGTATCCAGGGCCTGCTCCCAGTCCCGTAGGGTTAGGGGTTATGGTTCTAGTTACCTAGCAGCTGTATCCAGGGCCTGCTCCCAGTCCCGTAGGGTTAGGGGTTATGGTTCTAGTTACCTAGCAGCTTTATCCAGGGCCTGCTCCCAGTCCTGTAGGGTTAGGAGTTATGGTTCTAGTTACCTAGCAGCTGTATCCAGGGCCTGCTCCCAGTCCTGTAGGGTTAGGGGTTATGGTTCTAGTTACCTAGCAGCTGTATCCAGGGCCTGTTCCCAGTCCTGTAGGGTTAGGGGTTATGGTTCTAGTTACCTAGCAGCTGTATCCAGGGCCTGCTCCCAGTCCCGTAGGGTTAGGGGTTATGGTTCTAGTTACCTAGCAGCTGTATCCAGGGCCTGCCCCCAGTCCCGTAGGGTTAGGGGTTATGGTTCTAGTTACCTAGCAGCTTTATCCAGGGCCTGCTCCCAGTCCTGTAGGGTTAGGGGTTATGGTTCTAGTTACCTAGCAGCTGTATCCAGGGCCTGCTCCCAGTCCTGTAGGGTTAGGGGTTATGGTTCTAGTTACCTAGCAGCTGTATCCAGGGCCTGCTCCCAGTCCTGTAGGGTTAGGGGTTATGGTTCTAGTTACCTAGCAGCTGTATCCAGGGCCTGCTCCCAGTCCTGTAGGGTTAGGGGTTATGGTTCTAGTTACCTAGCAGCTGTATCCAGGGCCTGCTCCCAGTCCTGTAGGGTTAGGGGTTATGGTTCTAGTTACCTAGCAGCTGTATCCAGGGCCTGCTCCCAGTCCCGTAGGGTTAGGGGTTATGGTTCTAGTTACCTAGCAGCTGTATCCAGGGCCTGCTCCCAGTCCCGTAGGGTTAGGGGTTATGGTTCTAGTTACCTAGCAGCTGTATCCAGGGCCTGCTCCCAGTCCTGTAGGGTTAGGGGTTATGGTTCTAGTTACCTAGCAGCTTTATCCAGGGCCTGCTCCCAGTCCTGTAGGGTTAGGGGTTATGGTTCTAGTTACCTAGCAGCTGTATCCAGGGCCTGCTCCCAGTCCTGTAGGGTTAGGGGTTATGGTTCTAGTTACCTAGCAGCTGTATCCAGGGCCTGCTCCCAGTCCTGTAGGGTTAGGGGTTATGGTTCTAGTTACCTAGCAGCTGTATCCAGGGCCTGCTCCCAGTCCTGTAGGGTTAGGGGTTATGGTTCTAGTTACCTAGCAGCTGTATCCAGGGCCTGCTCCCAGTCCTGTAGGGTTAGGGGTTATGGTTCTAGTTACCTAGCAGCTGTATCCAGGGCCTGTTCCCAGTCCTGTAGGGTTACGGGTTATGGTTCTAGTTACCTAGCAGCTGTATCCAGGGCCTGCTCCCAGTCCTGTAGGGTTAGGGGTTATGGTTCTAGTTACCTAGCAGCTGTATCCAAGGCCTGTTCCCAGTCCTGTAGGGTTAGGGGTTATGGTTCTAGTTACCTAGCAGCTGTATCCAGGGCCTGTTCCCAGTCCCGTAGGGTTAGGGGTTATGGTTCTAGTTACCTAGCAGCTGTATCCAGGGCCTGCTCCCAGTCCCGTAGGGTTAGGGGTTATGGTTCTAGTTACCTAGCAGCTGTATCCAGGGCCTGCTCCCAGTCCTGTAGGGTTAGGGGTTATGGTTCTAGTTACCTAGAAGCTGTATCCAGGGCCTGCTCCCAGTCCTGTAGGGTTAGGGGTTATGGTTCTAGTTACCTAGCAGCTGTATCCAGGGCCTGTTCCCAGTCCTGTAGGGTTAGGGGTTATGGTTCTAGTTACCTAGCAGCTGTATCCAGGGCCTGCTCCCAGTCCTGTAGGGTTAGGGGTTATGGTTCTAGTTACCTAGCAGCTGTATCCAGGGCCTGCTCCCAGCCCCGTAGGGTTAGGGGTTATGGTTCTAGTTACCTAGCAGCTGTATCCAGGGCCTGCTCCCAGTCCTGTAGGGTTAGGGGTTATGGTTCTAGTTACCTAGCAGCTGTATCCAGGGCCTGCTCCCAGTCCCGTAGGGTTAGGGGTTATGGTTCTAGTTATCTAGCAGCTGTATCCAGGGCCTGTTCCCAGTCCTGTAGGGTTAAGGGTTATGGTTCTAGTTACCTAGCAGCTGTATCCAGGGCCTGCTCCCAGTCCTGTAGAGCCAGGAACAGCTTCATCTTCAGCATCAGACCAGGGAGGAAGTCTGAGTGGGAGGTCACTATCTGATTCACCACCTGCTGGGATCCAGTGAAGTTATGCTTGTTCATGAAGTACTTGGCCTGTGAAACAAGGAAACCATCAGGTTAAATTCATTCATCAACAATAGGTCACTTTTCCTTGGACTGCTGTGCCTACAGCCAACCATCACAGCTGCCTCTCAAACAAATACTTTTAGAACAACAGTTTAGAATCAGCGAACCAAAGGGAGAGCTGCTGCTGTGCATTGTGGTACCTTTCCCATCATGCCGAACACATCCCTGGAGTGCTGCCCTCCTCCATCCAGGTAGCAGATAGCGTTGTTCCTCTGAAACTCATCCTCTGAGTTCATATCCACCCAGCCCTTCAGGATGGACCCCTGGCAACGAGAGGAACAACTAGAGTTTCACCACAATGTCTTCTGACCAAGCACGGGATTGCTTTGGATCTACAGAAAATATCATTCATAGATTTGTCATGCACTTATTAGTAAAGCTGAAAATTCAGGTTTACTATGTTTGAAATCATACTGTATAGCTTCATATCAATCAATCAATCAAGTTTATTTTATATAGCCCTTCGTACATCAGCTAATATCTCGAAGTGCTGTACAGAGACCCAGCCTAAAACCCCAAACAGCAAGCAATGCAGGTGTAGAAGCATATGAGCCGAAGTGACAGCTGAATAATGCTGGTGTCGTGCATTGGAACGGACCTCTTTTGAGGACTTGGATATCTTCAGGATCTTGTCAATGTAGTCTTTGGCCTTGTCAACGTGGCCCGTGAGCCACAGGAACAGGGCTCCGTAGAACAGGGGCTGCTCTCCTGCTGTCTTACGGATATTCCTCACGTGGGTCTTCAGCGCTGACACAGCCTCGTCATCTGCAGACAAGAGATAAACACATTTTACATAACACATAGCCGAATACTCTACTATTCCATGTCACATCAAACAAAAGGATGGGAGGCTAAGGACAACTAGAAGAGTAGCCTATTGGAACAGACCAATTAAATCTAGGCCTATCCACCCACTCACCAATCATGTCACTTTGCTTGTGTGCACAGATAAGAGCCATGCGGGAACATATGGCCACAGTCGGTTTGTCCTTCACCTGCTCCAGCTCTCTCATGGCCTCCTGGGTTCGACCTACCATTGAGTAATGCATAACGGTAGTGATCACGCTCCTCTCGTGTATAGCCTAGTCTCAGACAATCTGCCATCAACAATGTTGAGTCAATACACGAAAGAGACCAATATACGGTTGTACCTTCCATTAGTATCCCAAAGCCTTTAAAAAAGAGCAGTACAGGATCATCGTGGTACGTCTTCAGGTAGTACTCAGCTGTGTGTATGGACTGCCTGTAGAACTTCTCGCCCATGAAGTAAACCAGTGAAGCCTGAGGATGAGAGTAGACGTTAAAGCTTACTTTCAGTAATAGATACAGTATCATTGTAAGAAGCTCTGTTTTACCCCCCCCCCCCAACATAAACCCGTTAGACACAACTAGCTAACGTTAAATATCTAGCTAGCCAGACAGTTAACACTAACCAACTGCCAGGCAACTTCATCGCTCCACCAGCCTTGACAAATAAATCATATCCAAGTTTAAAATTCTAGCTAGCTAATAAACGTATTACCTATTTAAAAAGAACTTACTAAACAAACGGGATCTGTGTCAGCCATGTTTTCCTGATAAACTTCTCAACTTCGAGAGTGTTGCTAATGTTATTGTCCCCGTTTCCAGTTGCTTTCCATTCGTCAGTGATGCTAACCGTCCCAGAGAGAGAGACTTTCCTGTTGCCTAGCAACCCACGAAGGAGCCGCTTTAAGGATGGCTAATCACACACAGAGCGGACGTCTCATCTCTGATCCATGCTGTGAAAACACGACGCTCGATAAACTTCCACCTAGGAATAGCTAAAACGAGCTCAGAATAGTGACATCTCATTTTGCAGTGAAACTCGCAGTGATCGATACATGGCTCTTCTTAAGTACAAAATGTAACGAATACACCTGGTGTAATATGTCCATGACAGTCAAATTCAGAAGTGATCTGTTTCTCATTTATCCCCTACTTTTACAGTATGTACAAGAGCATAAAGAACTGAAGAACTTGATCATAGACTCGTTTAACTCGAATGATTTAGAATCAACGCATGGAAGTAACTGGGAAATATTTAACGTCAAAGTAAGATCTATTACTGCAGTAATGAACTAAAGAAGCAAAAAATGTTTTAAAGATGAGCTTGTGAATAAATTGAATGTTCTTTTAGCTGAGGAAGAAAGAGATGTCAATACATTTTATTTTATTTTTTATTTATTTCACCTTTACTTAACCAGGTAGGCTAGTTGAGAACAAGTTCTCATTTACAACTGCGACCTGGCCAAGATAAAGCATAGCAGTGTGAACAGACAACAACACAGAGTTACACATGGAGTAAACAATAAACAAGTCAATAACATGGTAGAAAAAAAAGAGAATCTATATACAATGTGTGCAAAAGGCATGAGGAGGTTGGCAATAAATAGGCCATAGGAGCGAATAATTACAATTTAGCAGATTAACACTGGAGTGATAAATCATCAGATGATCATGTGCAAGTAGAGATATTGGTGTGCAAAAGAGCAGAAAAGTAAATAAATAAAAACAGTAAGGAGATGAGGTAGGTAAATTGGGTGGGCTGTTTACAGATGGACTATGTACAGCTGCAGCGATCGGTTAGCTGCTCAGATAGCAGATGTTTCATATTGAATAGAACTAGATCAAATGTACATTGATTTAGCTAAAGGGGCCTTTATATTAAATGTAGAGCAAGACGGGTCGACGAGGGTGAGAAAAACACAAGATATTTTATTGCTCTTTAAAAAATGAACTATAAGAGAAAATCTGTAAAGACCCTGACTTCATCTCGAACTGTGTATTCTTTCAATTAACATTGATCCATCTAATTTAATGGAACTGAATGTGAACATTTTATAAAACATTATTATAATTATAAAACAATTATTTCTGATGAGTTCAAGTCCTTATGTGAAGAGGAGAGATGCACTTATACAGTGGGGCAAAAAAGTATTTAGTCAGCCACCAATTGTGCAAGTTCTCCCACTTAAAAAGATGAGAGAGGCCTGTAATTTTCATCATAGGTACACTTCAACTATGACAGACAAAATGAGAAAAAAAAATCCAGAAAATCACATTGTAGGATTTTTAATGAATTTAATTTGCAAATTATGGTGGAAAATAAGTATTTGGTCACTTACAAACAAGCAAGATTTCTGGCACCACACCTGCATTGCTTGCTGTTTGGGGTTTTAGGCTGGGTTTCTGTACAGCACTTTGTGACATCAGCTGATGTAAGAAGAGCTTTATAAATAATTTTGATTTGAAGGGCAAAGCACCTGGAACAGATGGTCTTTCTGTGGAATTTTATTGACACTTTTGGGAGCATTTAGAGGAACCAGTATTCAACATGTTCCAAGAATGCCTAGCTAATGGTGAGATGATTACTACCATGGAGGAAGGGCTAAAGATCCCCTGGCCATGGTTCATTAAAGACCTATTACATTATTAAATACAGATTATACATTTATCATTTTAGCACATGCTAACAGACTTAAAATGGGTCTAAAGCACCTTATTAATGAAATGTAAAGTGGTTTCAGGAAAGGTCACCACACCAGCTGTAACATTGGGTTAGTCTGGACTGATTACGCTCATTCAGTTGACTCCAACTGTAGTATTTTACTCCTCTACTTTCATAAAGCATTTGATACAATAGAACACACGTTCCTAATACATTTGACGTACACTTTTGGTTTAGAAAGATACCACAAAAGCTCTGTCTCTGTTTTCAATATCTTTTATAAAGATATGAATAGAATTATTTTATGATTAATCGTAAGACATCTAAAATATATAATATTCACCGTAGTGTACGCCAGGGTTGTCCTGTTTTAGCTTTCTTATTCCTTTTAGTTGTAGAATATCTCTTAGCATTTTGAACAACGCGGAATGAAAAGGTATTTCTATATCAGCAGATGATACAACTCTGTTTCTAAAAGACAAGGATTAAGTTGCTATTTGCACTTAATACTATCAAATCATTCTCTCTCATTTATTTAGTTTATTTATTTAACCTTTTATTTAATTAGGTAGACTCTTCAGCTTCTGGTCTGGAACTTAAATAAATGTGAAATATAACCCTGCATATCTCAAATGACCAATCTGTTGAGAATATTCCAGGGAAAGATAATGTGAATATTTAGTGGTGCACAAAAACATATTGTCCGTTCTCTCAAAGATGAAAGAAAACTAAATCCATCTTTAATAACTGTCTCCACCGTGACCTCTGTATTACTGGAAGGGTTTTATTGTCCAAAGCAGAGGGCCTGTCACGTTGGTCTACCTTGCCCTATCCCTATCTGTAGCTGATCCAACCAGCCAGGATATCAACAACACTTTCCTAGACTTTATATGGGGAAATAAACAGGACAAACATAAGAAGTCTGTAATATAAAGAGCTGATGGTGGGTTTGAAGTACTAGATTTCATTGATATCAACAGTAAACTGGATATAAAGATGTGTCCTTAGGGAATGAATCTATATGGTACTTCATTCCCTGTCATGTTTTTATGTAATCGGGTGGTCTTTAATTTTTGTGTAGGTGCAACTATTCTCTGGCAAATTACCCATCAAACTGTAGATATTTCACGAACAAACTCTTTTAGCCTGGAAACGATGTCCACAACTTCTCCCCACACAAAACACTTCGGTGGAACAACAAATATATTGTTGTTAAAAACAAGTGAAACAAGTGGTTTGAAAGAAATGATTATATTTGTGCTTGATTTATTTGATAAAGAAGGAAATATACTCTCTTATAGGAAGTTATTAGAAACGTATAGCTTCCCAGTACATTATAAATCATTTCATTCTATATGCAAAGCAATACCTTCAGAACTCAATTAATGAAATCTCATTTTTGTTTCGGAGACGATGTCAAGATAGATGCTCAACTCATGTTAGAAGGTTGCCCCCTGCTGGATAACAAATGTAATAATAAGAACATTTGAACTCCTAGAGGGAAATTCTTCTTGAATGCATATATTACTGAAATTGAATGGAAGAAAGCTTTGTTGCTCCCTCACAAATGTTGTAGACCAAATAAAGTAAAAGAAATTCACTTTAAAATCTTGCACAAAATGTACCCTTGAAATAACTTCTAAACTGCCAAAATTCATGGACTTAGAGGACATATGCCTTTTATGTGATAAAGAAGGGGAAACTATTGGTCACATTGTTTTAGTGTGTGACTGTGAAGTTATTTTAGAGTGAGTATTTACATGTTTGATTTCATCAATAAGACCCATGTATTGATGTATTTAATGAAAGATGTAATAAATTCAGCAAAAATAGAAACGTCAATTTTTCAGGACTTAGTCTTTCAAAGATCATTCGTAAAAATCCAAAATCGCTTCAAAGATATTCATTGTAAAGGGTTTAAACACTGTTTCCCATGCTTGTTCAATGAACCATAAACAATTAATGAACATGCACCTGTGGAACGGTCGATAAGACACTAACAGCTTACAGACGGTAGGCAATTAAGGTCACAGTTATGAAAACTTAGGACACTAAAGAGGCCTTTCTACTGACTCTGAAAAACACCAAAAGAAAGATGCTCAGGAACCCTGCTCATCTGCGTAAACGTGCCTTAGGCATGCTGCAAGGAGGCATGAGGACTGCAGATGTGGCCAGGACAATAAATTGCAACGTCTGTACTGTGAGACGCCTAAGACAGTGCTACAGGGAGACAGGACGGACAGCTGATCGTCCTCGCAGTGGCAGACCACGTGTAACAACACCTGCACAGGATCGGTACATCTGAACATCACACCTGCGGGACAGGTACAGGATGGTAACAACAACTGCCCGAGTTACACCAGGAACGCACAATCCCCCCATTGGTGATCAGACTGTTCGCAATAGGCTGAGAGAGGCTGGACTGAGGGCTTGTAGGCCTGTTGTAAGGCAGGTCCTCACCAGACATCACCGTCAACAACGTCACCTATGGGCACAAACCCACCGCCGCTGGACCAGACAGGACTGGCAAAAAGTGCTATGCTTTTTTTGTTTTTATATTGTAATTTGGAGAAAACATTTTTTAAATTTAATTTAATTTTGACATGAAAAAAAATAACAATGCTCGATGCATCTGTCATCTTTATTTATACGTTTTGCTTGGCTGGCATACAGCAGTTTCCGTGCGAGGTGGAGACACATTGCTAGCTCCTCGGCTTAAAGATTTATTCAAGTTACCTTAGTAATTTAAAAAAAAAAAAAGTTTTTTAATAATTAAAACTGTCGACTGTAGTTTGTGATGGGAACAACTTCAACGTCAATAGGGGGAACTTGTAGTACTGGATACTATGTCCATGGGGTAGCTTGCTGGGGTAGCTTGCTGGGGTAGCTTGCTAGGGTAGCTTGCTGGGGTAGCTTGCTGGGGTAGCTTGCTGGGGTAGCTTGCTAGCTAGCCAGCTGTAATACACAATGAATTGTTACACTGCTACACCTTGATATCAGCGGAGCTTTGTCTGGCAGCGAAACAGTTCATTCAGCCTCATTTACTGCCTTTAAAAAAAACAGCCGATATGGTTGACTTGCTTAAACAAAATGTGATTTCTACTAACAATTAAGATGTGCAAACTATGACATACGGGGACGACGAGCGGGTAAGAGGCAATCCATAGTTTAGTTTAAGACATTAATGAGCGAGCATGGATGGACATAGTCATTATAACTATTTGCACTTTTGAAATGTACACTGACAGAATTCAGGAAATGGGCCGTTCTTACAGTATTCTACCTGTACACCAAGTCAGAACCGCTGGATAAAAAAGGGGCATATAAGCAGACAATGAAAGCTCTTACAATATTCAATGATGACATTTCTCTAAAACATGCTATAGGCTACATGTGCACCACCAAGTCAGAACAGTAGGATAAATTATGAAGGGAAAATGGACCAAATTATTAGGGTGACGCACATGGGCTGCTAATATCTTACTACACAACATACACTCAGTATTATTTTCTTAGCTAGAGTATACACATCTCCCTGGCACATTACATAATTTATGCAGCAGCATACAGGACATTTTTGGACTCACCTTGTTGTGCTGTGCTCACTCGAACAGGAAGGTGGTGCGGCGATCCTTCGTGGGCAAATTTTGTCATCAAAGTCTGGCATTCTCTGGATTTATGGTGCTTTTAAGACAACTGGGAACTAGAAGAAAAACAAGGTTGAATCATGATGACGTCAGTGATCTTCAGGTTGGAGCTCTAGAAAGAGTTAGCAACTTGTTCCCGACTTGCAATTCTGATGACCGTTCAAAACAAACTTTTCCAGTCGGAGCTCGTTTTTTCCGAGTTCCCAATTGTCTTGAACTCACGGAAATCTGAGATTTCCCAGTTCTAAGTTTTCAGTTGTTTTGAGCGCGGCAGAAATCATGCTGGATTGACAGCAAGACCAATGTTGAATGTTTATCCTTTTAAGCTTGGAAATGAGACCCTTAAACCCAGACTTGGACCACACACCCACTCCACTGAATAGCAGGCTAGTGATTGCTTTGCAAGGCTTGCAGTTAGACACTGATTCCTTCCAAACCACTCATTGTTGAATTTGCGATTTCCAACTTGCGATTTCCAACTTGTTGAGTTATGGTTATGTCCAATGGCCGATGAGCACCGATACATTTGATCTATAATTTCACTTCATTATTTATCTTCATATGACAAGGATTGAAAAGGATTTGCCAGTAAATTGTCGACTTGAATCATGATGACTGCTAGCTTGCTAGCTAAGATGATGAAAGTATGATGTTGACATGATCAGTCCAATCAAAGCTGCTGTAGATATAACGTGATTTAACGTAATTTTATCTGTGACCAATGACCTTGAGCCTTCTTGGATGGGCACTTCTAATGTAACTCTATGGCAGCACCCAAGGGGCTTGAATTTTTAAGCTCCACCTGCAGATTTTGCAGTGACGTAGAGTCCCCATGAGTAACAAAGCACTGAGCCGATCACGGCGCAACTAGAGAACATTACCAACCCTTACGCTCCGTATTTTCCGCTGGCTGCCCCACCACAGAAAGCACTGAGCTGAAACATCTGCATTTTGTATGTGGCTTTATTGACTCAATGTTTTCAAACTGATTTGCAAAACGTATTAATGCTAATACAAAACATACAAAACAGGCAAGAAAAAAAAATATATATATATAAAGTACCAGTCAAAGGTTTGGACACAGCTACTCCAGGGTTTTTCTTCATTTTTTACTATTTTCTACATTGTAGAATAATAGTGAAGATATCAAAACTATGAAATAACATATATGGAATCATGTAGTAACCACAAAAGTGTTAAACAAATCAAAATATATTTTATATTTGAGATTCTTCAAAGTATCCACCCTTTGCCTTGATGACAGCTTTGTACACGCTTGGCATTGTCTCAACCAGCTTCATGAGGAATTATTTTCCAACAGTCTTGAAGGAGTTCCCACATATGCTGAGCACTGGTTGGCTGCTTTTCCTTCACTCTGCGGTCCAACTCATCCCAAACCATCTCAATTGGGTTGAGGTCGGGGATTGTGGTGTTGCTAGAGATGGTGAATATGAAGTAGAGGAATAAGTATTTCACAGCTTTAGATGTGAGTGCTACTGAGTGGTAGTCATTTAGACAGGTTACCTTGGCGTTCGTGGGCACAGGGACTATGGCGGTCTGCTTGAAATATGTAGGTATTCCAGACTGGTACAGGAAGAGTTTGAAAATGTCAGTGAATACACTTGCTGTAAGGCTGATGTGAGAGAGGATACAGGCTGAAGTCAGTTATAAAAAGGTAGAAATGCTGTTATTGGATAAGGTTTAAAGAGGAAGGTTGTCATTGGATAAAGTTTAAAGAGGAAGGTTGTCATTGGATAAAGTTTAAAGAGGAAGGTTGTCATTGGATAGGTTTTATCATGGAATGTTAAGATTTGATTTTACATCCGTGAAAGCGATCAGCTAAATACTGGCTTTGGCAAGTTGCTGCACGGGGTGCTGAACTGTTGGTCGGGGTAGGGGTAGTCAGGTGGAAAGCATGGCCAGCCGTAGAAAAATGCTTATTGAAATGATCGATTATCGTAGATTTATTGGTGATGACAGTGTTTCCTAGCCTCAGTGCAATGGGCAGCTGAAAGGAGGTGCTCTTATTCTCCATGGACTTTACAGTGTCCCAGAAATGTTGGGAATTGGTGCTGCAAGATGCAAATTTCTGTTTGAAAAAGCTAGCCTTAGCTTTCCTAACTGATTGAGTCTATTGGGTCTTGACTTCCCTGAAAGATCGCGGGGTTCGATGCTAATGCAGAACGCCACATGATGTTTATGTGCTGGTCAAGTCTGGGGTGAACCAAGGGCTATATCTGTTCTTAGTTCTACATTTTTTTAATGGGGCATGCTTATTTAAGATGGTGAGGAAAGCACTTTTAAAGAACAACCAGGCATCCTCTACTGACGGGATGAGGTCAAAATCCTTCCAGGATACCCGGGCCAGGTCGATTAGAGAGGCCTACTCGCTGAAGTGTTTTAGGGAGCGTTTGACAGTGATGAGGGGTGGTCGTTTGACCGCAGACCCATTTCGGACGCAGGCAATGAGGCAGTGATCGCTGAGATCTTGATTGAAAACAGCAGAGGTGCATTTGGAGGACAAGTTGGTCAGGATGATATCTAAGAGGGTGCCCATGGTTACGGATTTAGGGTTGTACCTGGTAGGTTCCTTGAACATTTGTGTGAGATTGAGGGCATCTAGCTTAGATTGTAGGACGGCCGGGGTGTTAAGAATATCCCGGTTTAGGTCACCTAACAGTAAAAACTCTGAATACAGATGGGGGGCAATCAGTTCACATATGGTGTCCAGGGCACAGCTGGGGGCTGAAGAGGGTCAATAACAAGCGGCAGCGGTGAGAGACTTATTTCTGGAAAGGTGGATTTTTAAAAGTAGAAGCTCGAATTGTTTGGGCACAGACCTGGATAGTAAGACAGAACTCTGCAGGCTATCTCTGCAGTAGATTGCAACTCCGCCCCCTTTGGCAGCTCTATCTTGTCGGAAAATGTTGTAGTTGGGGATGGAAATGTTTAGATTTTTTGGTGGCCTTCCTAAGCCAGGATTCAGACACGGCTAGGACATCAGGGTTGGCGGAGTGTGCTAAAGCAGTGAATAAAACAAACTTAGGGAGGAGGCTTCTAATGTTAAAATGCATTTATCATCAACACTTATGATTTTAGATTTCTAAACTTGTATTTAAATGTTTAATCTGTTCAAGAGAACATTGTAATATGCTGCTTTTCATCTCATGTTCTAAAAAAATAATTTGATGAGTTTGTGTGTCTGAATTCCGTCTGTTTAAATTAAGGCATATCGTCACAGAAGGTGAAGGTGATTTTCCTCTGTGTGGAAATCTAGTGGCCGTATAGAAAGACAACGTGGTTCCCTGAAGCTGTACAGTTCTTATGCTTATTCGTTATGTGAATATATTATAGTGTTACACATTCCTTATCATACGTCTGGCATAGGTCTGAACCGACAAATCTACTTCCTCAGTGATCTGGCAGAAGGGGGAGTGCAGGCTTGGCGCTGACAGTCTAAATCTGTAGGCACGGTGGTAGAGACAGACCACATTACCCTCAGGCTTGGTGTTAGATAGATAGACAGGTGTTGCATCACCAACCTTTGAAGCCTTTTTCTTTTGTGTTCAATAGTCTTTCTCTCTCCCTCTCTCTCTCTCGCTACCTCTGTCTCTCTCTCTCTCTCTCTCTCTCTCTCTCTGTCTCTCTCTCTCTCTGTATCTCTCTCTCTGTCTCTCTCTCGCTCTCTCCCTCTGTCTCTCTCTCTCCCTCTGTAAATCCTTCCCCCAGACCTCATGTTTTATAACGTCTCACTGAAATCTGGATGTTACATACCGTCTCTTATATTGCCTTCTGATTGAAGAAATAGCCTCCACTGTAGTCATGAACACATATTTACACTTACATTCCATGTATACAATATATTCAGGTGAACTTACGTTTGTTTCAGTCGTGTTTTAATTAACGATTTAAATGGAAATTGTTTGATTTGATTTCAATGGGAAATTATATCACCTCTTTTGATTCTATGCATTAAATCTGGAGACCTGATAGAATGAAAGTCTATGGTAGATGGTGTGAGATGCTCATGTGAAAGAGAACACAGCATAATACTCAGTGAAATTGATTGACTGATTGATTGAACAAGACCATTTCATTTCCTGTCAACAAACATTGAAGATATTCTGCATATGTTTTCTCTTGCTTTGGCTTCTTGCTATCTTTCATCAGACAGAAGCACTTCTAGTTGTCCTCCACTAGGGGCAGTAAACACCAGGCTGACTCTAAACCCCTAGTTGTCCTCCATCAGGGGGCAGTAAACACCAGGCTGACTCTAAACCCCTAGTTGTCCTCCATCAGGGGGCAGTAAACACCAGGCTGACTCTAAACCCCTAGTTGTCCTCCATCAGGGGGCAGTAAACACCAGGCTGACTCTAAACCCCTAGTTGTCCTCCATCAGGGGGCAGGAAACACCAGGCTGACTCTAAACCCCTAGTTGTCCTCCATCAGGGGGAAGTAAACACCAGGCTGACTCTAAACTCCTAGTTGTCCTCCACTAGGGGGCAGTAAACACCAGGCTGACTCTAAACCCCTAGTTGTCCTCCATCAGGGGGCAGTAAACACCAGGCTGACTCTAAACCCCTAGTTGTTCTCCATCAGGGGGCAGTAAACACCAGGCTGACTCTAAACCCCTAGTTGTCCTCCATGAGAGGGCAGTAAACACCAGGCTGACTCTAAACCCCTAGTTGTCCTCCACTAGGGGCAGTAAACACCAGGCTGACTCTAAACCCCTAGTTGTCCTCCACTAGGGGGCAGTAAACACCAGGCTGACTCTAAACCCCTAGTTGTCCTCCATCAGGGGGCAGTAAACACCAGGCTGACTCTAACCCCCTAGTTGTCCTCCACTAGGGGCAGTAAACACCAGGCTGACTCTAAACCCCTAGTTGTCCTCCATCAGGGGGCAGTAAACACCAGGCTGACTCTAAACACCAGGCTGACTCTAAACACCAGGCTGACTCTAAACACCAGGCTGACTCTAAACCCCTAGTTGTCCTCCACTAGGGGGCAGTAAACACCAGGCTGACTCTAAACCCCTAGTTGTCCTCCATCAAGGGGCAGTAAACACCAGGCTGACTCTAAACCCCTAGTTGTCCTCCATCAGGGGGCAGTAAACACCAGGCTGACTCTAAACACCAGGCTGACTCTAAACACCAGGCTGACTCTAAACACCAGGCTGACTCTAAACCCCTAGTTGTCCTCCACTAGAGGACAGTAAACACAAGGCTGACTCTAAACCCCTAGTTGTCCTCCACTAGAGGGCAGTAAACACCAGGCTGAATCTAAACCCCCTAGTTGTCCTCCACTAGAGGGCAGTAAACACCAGGCTGACTCTAAACCCCTAGTTGTCCTCCACTAAGGGGGCAGGAAATACCAGGCTGACTCTAAACCCCTAGTTGTCCTCCACTAGAGGGCAGTAAACACCAGGCTGACTCTAAACCCATAGTTGTCCTCCATCAGGGGGCAGTAAACACCAGGCTGACTCTAAACCCCTAGTTGTCCTCCACTAGGGGGCAGTAAACACCAGGCTGACTCTACACCCCTAGTTGTCCTCCACTAGGGGGCAGTAAACACCAGGCTGACTCTAAACTCCTAGTTGTCCTCCATCAGGGGGCAGTAAACACCAGGCTGACTCTAAACCCCTAGTTGTCCTCCATCAGGGGGCAGTAAACACCAGGCTGACTCTAAACCCCTAGTTGTCCTCCACTAGGGGGCAGTAAACACCAGGCTGACTCTAAACCCCTAGTTGTCCTCCACCAGGGGGCAGTAAACACCAGGCTGACTCTAAACCCCTAGTTGTCCTCCATCAGGGGGCAGTAAACACCAGGCTGACTCTAAACCCCTAGTTGTCTTCCACTAGGGGGCAGTAAACACCAGGCTGACTCTAAACCCCTAGTTGTCCTCCACTAGGGGGCAGGAAACACCAGGCTGACTCTAAACCCCTAGTTGTCCTCCATCAGGGGGCAGTAAACACCAGGATGACTCTAAACCCCTAGTTGTCTTCCACTAGGGGGCAGTAAACCCCAGGCTGACTCTAAACCCCTAGTTGGCCTCCACTAGGGGGCAGTAAACACCAGGCTGACTCTAAACCCCTAGTTGTCCTCCACTAGGGGGCAGTAAACACCAGGATGACACTAAACCCCTAGTTGTCTTCCACTAGGGGGCAGTAAACACCAGGCTGACTCTAAACCCCTAGTTGTCCTCCATCAGGGGGCAGTAAACACCAGGCTGACTCTAAACCCCTAGTTGTCCTCCATCAGGGGGCAGTAAACACCAGGCTGACTCTAAACCCCTAGTTGTCCTCCACTAGGGGGCAGTAAACACCAGGCTGACTCTAAACCCCTAGTTGTCCTCCATCAGGGGGCAGTAAACACCAGGCTGACTCTAAACCCCTAGTTGTCTTCCACTAGGGGGCAGAAAACACCAGGCTGACTCTAAACCCCTAGTTGTCCTCAATCAGGGGGCAGTAAACACCAGGCTGACTCTAAACCCCTAGTTGTCCTCCATCAGGGGGCAGTAAACACCAGGCTGACTCTAAACCCCTAGTTGTCCTCCACTAGGGGGCAGTAAACACCAGGCTGACTCTAAACCCCTAGTTGTCCTCCATCAGAGGGCAGTAAACACCAGGCTGACTCTAAACCCCTAGTTGTCCTCCATGAGAAGGCAGTAAACACCAGGCTGACTCTAAACCCCTAGTTGTCCTCCACTAAGGGGCAGTAAACACCAGGCTGACTCTAAACCCCTAGTTGTCCTCCATGAGAAGGCAGTAAACACCAGGCTGACTCTAAACCCCTAGTTGTCCTCCACTAGGGGGCAGTAAACACCAGGCTGACTCTAAACCCCTAGTTGTCCTCTACCAGGGGGCAGTAAACACCAGGCTGACTCTAAACCCCTAGTTGTCCTCCACTAGGGGCAGTAAACACCAGGCTGACTCTAAACCCCTAGTTGTCCTCCACTAGGGGCAGTAAACACCAGGCTGACTCTAAACCCCAGGCTGACTCTAAACACCAGGCTGATTCTAAACCCCTAGTTGTCCTCCATCAGAGGGCAGTAAACACCAGGCTGACTCTAAACCCCTAGTTGTCCTCTACCAGGGGGCAGTAAACACCAGGCTGACTCTAAACCCCTAGTTGTCCTCCACTAGGGGCAGTAAACACCAGGCTGACTCTAAACCCCTAGTTGTCCTCCATCAGGGGGCAGTAAACACCAGGCTGACTCTAAACCCCTAGTTGTCCTCCACTAGGGGGCAGGAAACACCAGGCTGACTCTAAACCCCTAGTTGTCCTCCATCAGGGGGCAGTAAACACCAGGCTGACTCTAAACCCCTAGTTGTCCTCCATGAGAGGGCAGTAAACACCAGGCTGACTCTAAACCCCTAGTTGTCCTCCACTAGGGGGCAGGAAACACCAGGCTGACTCTAAACCCCTAGTTGTCCTCCATCAGGGGGCAGTAAACACCAGGCTGACTCTAAACCCCTAGTTGTCCTCCATTAGGGGGCAGTAAACACCAGGCTGACTCTAAACCCCTAGTTATCCTTCACTAGGGGGCAGTAAACACCAGGCTGACTCTAAACCCCTAGTTGTCCTCCATCAGGGGGCAGTAAACACCAGGCTGACTCTAAACCCCTAGTTGTCCTCCATCAGGGGGCAGTAAACACCAGGCTGACTCTAAACCCCTAGTTGTCCTCCATCAGGGGGCAGTAAACACCAGACTGACTCTAAACCCCTAGTTGTCTTCCACTAGGGGGCAGTAAACACCAGGCTGACTCTAAACCACTAGTTGTCCTCCACTAGGGGGCAGTAAACACCGGCTGACTCTAAACCCCTAGTTGTCCTCCATCGGGGGGCAGTAAACACCAGGCTGACTCTAAACTCCTAGTTGTCCTCCATCAGGGGGCAGTAAACACCAGGCTGACTCTAAACCCCTAGTTGTCCTCCACTAGGGGGCAGTAAACACCAGGCTGACTCTAAACCCCTAGTTGTCCTCCACTAGGGGGCAGTAAACACCAGGCTGATTCTAAACCCCTAGTTGTCTTCCACTAGGGGGCAGTAAACACCAGGCTGACTCTAAACCCCTACTTGTCTTCCACTAGGGGGCAGTAAACACCAGGCTGACTCTAAACCCCTAGTTGTCCTCCATCAGGGGGCAGTAAACACCAGGCTGACTCTAAACCCCTAGTTGTCTTCCACTAGGGGGCAGTAAACACCAGGCTGACTCTAAACCCCTAGTTGTCCTCCATCAGGGAGCAGTAAATACCAGGCTGACTCTAAACCCCTAGTTGTCCTCCACTAGGGGGCAGTAAACACCAGGCTGACTCTAAACCCCTAGTTGTCCTCCATCAGGGGGCAGTAAACACCAGGCTGACTCTAAACCCCTAGTTGTCCTCCACTAGGGGGCAGTAAACACCAGGCTGACTCTAAACCCCTAGTTGTCCTCCACTAGGGGGCAGTAAACACCAGGCTGACTCTAAACCCCTAGTTGTCCTCCATCAGGGGGCAGTAAACACCAGGCTGACTCTAAACCCCTAGTTGTCCTCCATCAGGGGGCAGTAAACACCAGGCTGACTCTAAACCAATAGTTGTCCTCCACTAGGGGGCAGTAAACACCAGGCTGACTCTAAACCCCTAGTTGTCCTCCATCAGGGGGCAGTAAACACCAGGCTGACTCTAAACCCCTAGTTGTCCTCCACTAGGGGGCAGTAAACACCAGGCTGACTCTAAACCCCTAGTTGTCCTCCATCAGGGGGCAGTAAACACCAGGCTGACTCTAAACCCCTAGTTGTCCTCCACTAGGGGGCAGTAAACACCAGACTGACTCTAAACCTCTAGTTGTCCTCCACTAGGGGGCAGTAAACACCAGGCTGACTCTAAACCCCTAGTTGTCCTCTACCAGGGGGCAGTAAACACCAGGCTGACTCTAAATCCCTAGTTGTCCTCCACTAGGGGCAGTAAACACCAGGCTGACTCTAAACCCCTAGTTGTCCTCCATCAGGGAGCAGTAAACACCAGGCTGACTCTAAACCCCTAGTTGTCCTCCACTAGGGGGCAGGAAACACCAGGCTGACTCTAAACCCCTAGTTGTCCTCCATCAGGGGGCAGTAAACACCAGGCTGACTCTAAACCCCTAGTTGTCCTCCATGAGAGGGCAGTAAACACCAGGCTGACTCTAAACCCCTAGTTGTCCTCCACTAGGGGGCAGGAAACACCAGGCTGACTCTAAACCCCTAGTTGTCCTCCATCAGGGGGCAGTAAACACCAGGCTAACTCTAAACCCCTAGTTGTCCTCCATTAGGGGGCAGTAAACACCAGGCTGACTCTAAACCCCTAGTTGTCCTCCACTAGGGGGCAGTAAACACCAGGCTGACTCTAAACCCCTAGTTGTCCTCCATCACGGGGCAGTAAACACCAGGCTGACTCTAAACCCCTAGTTGTCCTCCATCAGGGGGCAGTAAACACCAGGCTGACTCTAAACCACTAGTTGTCCTCCACTAGGGGGCAGTAAACACCGGCTGACTCTAAACCCCTAGTTGTCCTCCATTGGGGGGCAGTAAACACCAGGCTGACTCTAAACTCCTAGTTGTCCTCCATCAGGGGGCAGTAAACACCAGGCTGACTCTAAACCCCTAGTTGTCCTCCACTAGGGGGCAGTAAACACCAGGCTGACTCTAAACCCCTAGTTGTCCTCCACTAGGGGGCAGTAAACACCAGGCTGATTCTAAACCCCTAGTTGTCTTCCACTAGGGGGCAGTAAACACCAGGCTGACTCTAAACCCCTACTTGTCTTCCACTAGGGGGCAGTAAACACCAGGCTGACTCTAAACCCCTAGTTGTCCTCCATCAGGGGGCAGTAAACACCAGGCTGACTCTAAACCCCTAGTTGTCTTCCACTAGGGGGCAGTAAACACCAGGCTGACTCTAAACCCCTAGTTGTCCTCCATCAGGGGGCAGTAAATACCAGGCTGACTCTAAACCCCTAGTTGCCCTCCACTAGGGGGCAGTAAACACCAGGCTGACTCTAAACCCCTAGTTGTCCTCCATCAGGGGGCAGTAAACACCAGGCTGACTCTAACCCCCTAGTTGTCCTCCACTAGGGGGCAGTAAACACCAGGCTGACTCTAAACCCCTAGTTGTCCTCCACTAGGGGGCAGTAAACACCAGGCTGACTCTAAACCCCTAGTTGTCCTCCATCAGGGGGCAGTAAACACCAGGCTGACTCTAAACCCCTAGTTGTCCTCCATCAGGGGGCAGTAAACACCAGGCTGACTCTAAACCCCTAGTTGTCCTCCACTAGGGGGCAGTAAACACCAGGCTGACTCTAAACCCCTAGTTGTCCTCCATCAGGGGGCAGTAAACACCAGGCTGACTCTAAACCCCTAGTTGTCCTCCACTAGGGGGCAGTAAACACCAGGCTGACTCTAAACCCCTAGTTGTCCTCCATCAGGGGGCAGTAAACACCAGGCTGACTCTAAACCCCTAGTTGTCCTCCATCAGGGTGCAGTAAACACCAGGCTGACTCTAAACCCCTAGTTGTCCTCCACTAGGGGGCAGTAAACACCAGGCTGACTCTAAACCTCTAGTTGTCCTCCACTAGGGGGCAGTAAACACCAGGCTGACTCTAAACCCCTAGTTGTCCTCCACCAGGGGGCAGTAAACACCAGGCTGACTCTAAACCCCTAGTTGTCCTCTACCAGGGGGCAGTAAACACCAGGCTGACTCTAAACACCTAGTTGTCCTCCACTAGGGGGCAGTAAACACCAGGCTGACTCTAAACCCCTAGTTGTCCTCCATCAGGGGGCAGTAAACACCAGGCTGACTCTAAACCACTAGTTGTCCTCCACTAGGGGGCAGTAAACACCGGCTGACTGTAAACCCCTAGTTGTCCTCCATTGGGGGGCAGTAAACACCAGGCTGACTCTAAACTCCTAGTTGTCCTCCATCAGGGGGCAGTAAACACCAGGCTGACTCTAAACCCCTAGTTGTCCTCCACTAGGGGGCAGTAAACACCAGGCTGACTCTAAACCCCTAGTTGTCCTCCACTAGGGGGCAGTAAACACCAGGCTGATTCTAAACCCCTAGTTGTCTTCCACTAGGGGGCAGTAAACACCAGGCTGACTCTAAACCCCTACTTGTCTTCCACTAGGGGGCAGTAAACACCAGGCTGACTCTAAACCCCTAGTTGTCCTCCATCAGGGGGCAGTAAACACCAGGCTGACTCTAAACCCCTAGTTGTCTTCCACTAGGGGGCAGTAAACACCAGGCTGACTCTAAACCCCTAGTTGTCCTCCATCAGGGGGCAGTAAATACCAGGCTGACTCTAAACCCCTAGTTGTCCTCCACTAGGGGGCAGTAAACACCAGGCTGACTCTAAACCCCTAGTTGTCCTCCATCAGGGGGCAGTAAACACCAGGCTGACTCTAAACCCCTAGTTGTCCTCCACTAGGGGGCAGTAAACACCAGGCTGACTCTAAACCCCTAGTTGTCCTCCACTAGGGGGCAGTAAACACCAGGCTGACTCTAAACCCCTAGTTGTCCTCCATCAGGGGGCAGTAAACACCAGGCTGACTCTAAACCCCTAGTTGTCCTCCATCAGGGGGCAGTAAACACCAGGCTGACTCTAAACCCCTAGTTGTCCTCCACTAGGGGGCAGTAAACACCAGGCTGACTCTAAACCCCTAGTTGTCCTCCATCAGGGGGCAGTAAACACCAGGCTGACTCTAAACCCCTAGTTGTCCTCCACTAGGGGGCAGTAAACACCAGGCTGACTCTAAACCCCTAGTTGTCCTCCATCAGGGGGCAGTAAACACCAGGCTGACTCTAAACCCCTAGTTGTCCTCCATCAGGGTGCAGTAAACACCAGGCTGACTCTAAACCCCTAGTTGTCCTCCACTAGGGGGCAGTAAACACCAGGCTGACTCTAAACCTCTAGTTGTCCTCCACTAGGGGGCAGTAAACACCAGGCTAACTCTAAACCCCTAGTTGTCCTCCACTAGGGGGCAGTAAACACCAGGCTGACTCTAAACCCCTAGTTGTCCTCTACCAGGGGGCAGTAAACACCAGGCTGACTCTAAACACCTAGTTGTCCTCCACTAGGGGGCAGTAAACACCAGGCTGACTCTAAACCCCTAGTTGTCCTCCACTAGGGGCAGTAAACACCAGGCTGACTCTAAACCCCTAGTTGTCTTCCACTAGGGGGCAGTAAACACCAGGCTGACTCTAAACCCCTAGTTGTCCTCCATCAGGGGGCAGTAAACACCAGGCTGACTCTAAACCCCTAGTTGTCTTCCACTAGGGGGCAGTAAACACCAGGCTGACTCTAAACCCCTAGTTGTCCTCCATCAGGGGGCAGTAAATACCAGGCTGACTCTAAACCCCTAGTTGCCCTCCACTAGGGGGCAGTAAACACCAGGCTGACTCTAAACCCCTAGTTGTCTTCCACTAGGGGGCAGTAAACACCAGGCTGACTCTAAACCCCTAGTTGTCCTCCATCAGGGGGCAGTAAACACCAGGCTGACTCTAAACCCCTAGTTGTCTTCCACTAGGGGGCAGTAAACACCAGGCTGACTCTAAACCCCTAGTTGTCCTCCATCAGGGGGCAGTAAATACCAGGCTGACTCTAAACCCCTAGTTGTCCTCCACTAGGGGGCAGTAAACACCAGGCTGACTCTAAACCCCTAGTTGTCCTCCATCAGGGGGCAGTAAACACCAGGCTGACTCTAAACCCCTAGTTGTCCTCCACTAGGGGGCAGTAAACACCAGGCTGACTCTAAACCCCTAGTTGTCCTCCACTAGGGGGCAGTAAACACCAGGCTGACTCTAAACCCCTAGTTGTCCTCCATCAGGGGGCAGTAAACACCAGGCTGACTCTAAACCCCTAGTTGTCCTCCATCAGGGGGCAGTAAACACCAGGCTGACTCTAAACCCCTAGTTGTCCTCCACTAGGGGGCAGTAAACACCAGGCTGACTCTAAACCCCTAGTTGTCCTCCATCAGGGGGCAGTAAACACCAGGCTGACTCTAAACCCCTAGTTGTCCTCCACTAGGGGGCAGTAAACACCAGGCTGACTCTAAACCCCTAGTTGTCCTCCATCAGGGGGCAGTAAACACCAGGCTGACTCTAAACCCCTAGTTGTCCTCCATCAGGGTGCAGTAAACACCAGGCTGACTCTAAACCCCTAGTTGTCCTCCACTAGGGGGCAGTAAACACCAGGCTGACTCTAAACCTCTAGTTGTCCTCCACTAGGGGGCAGTAAACACCAGGCTAACTCTAAACCCCTAGTTGTCCTCCACTAGGGGGCAGTAAACACCAGGCTGACTCTAAACCCCTAGTTGTCCTCTACCAGGGGGCAGTAAACACCAGGCTGACTCTAAACACCTAGTTGTCCTCCACTAGGGGGCAGTAAACACCAGGCTGACTCTAAACCCCTAGTTGTCCTCCACTAGGGGCAGTAAACACCAGGCTGACTCTAAACCCCTAGTTGTCCTTCATCAGGTGGCAGTAAACACAAGGCTGACTCTAAACCCCTAGTTGTCCTCCACTAGGGGCAGTAAACACCAGGCTGACTCTAAACCCCTAGTTGTCCTCCACTAGGGGGCAGTAAACACCAGGCTGACTCTAAACCCCTAGTTGTCTTCCACTAGGGGCAGTAAACACCAGGCTGACTCTAAACCCCTAGTTGTCCTCCATCAGGGGGCAGTAAACACCAGGCTGACTCTAAACCCCTAGTTGTCCTCCATCAGGGGGCAGTAAACACCAGGCTGACTCTAAACCCCTAGTTGTCCTCCATCAGGGGGCAGTAAACACCAGGCTGACTCTAAACTCCTAGTTGTCCTCCACTAGGGGGCAGTAAACACCAGGCTGACTCTAAACCCCTAGTTGTCCTCCACTAGGGGCAGTAAACACCAGGCTGACTCTAAACCCCTAGTTGTCCTCCACTAGGGGGCAGTAAACACCAGGCTGACTCTAAACCCCTAGTTGTCCTCCACTAGAGGGCAGTAAACACCAGGCTGACTCTAAACCCCTAGTTGTCCTCCACTAGGGGGCAGTAAACACCAGGCTGACTCTAAACCCCTAGTTGTCCTCCATCAGGGGGCAGTAAACACCAGGCTGACTCTAAACCCCTAGTTGTCCTCCACTAGGGGGCAGTAAACACCAGGCTGACTCTAAACCCCTAGTTGTCCTCCACTAGGGGGCAGTAAACACCAGGCTGACTCTAAACCCCTAGTTGTCCTCCATCAGGGGGCAGTAAACACCAGGCTGACTCTAAAACCCTAGTTGTCCTCCATCAGGGGGCAGTAAACACCAGGCTGACTCTAAACCCCTAGTTGTCCTCCACTAGGGGGCAGTAAACACCAGGCTGACTCTAAACCCCTAGTTGTCCTCCATCAGGGGGCAGTAAACACCAGGCTGACTCTAAACCCCTAGTTGTCCTCCACTAGGGGGCAGTAAACACCAGGCTGACTCTAAACCCCTAGTTGTCCTCCATCAGGGGGCAGTAAACACCAGGCTGACTCTAAACCCCTAGTTGTCCTCCACTAGGGGGCAGTAAACACCAGGCTGACTCTAAACCCCTAGTTGTCCTCCATCAGGGGGCAGTAAACACCAGGCTGACTCTAAACCCCTAGTTGTCCTCCATCAGGGTGCAGTAAACACCAGGCTGACTCTAAACCCCTAGTTGTCCTCCACTAGGGGGCAGTAAACACCAGGCTGACTCTAAACCTCTAGTTGTCCTCCACTAGGGGGCAGTAAACACCAGGCTAACTCTAAACCCCTAGTTGTCCTCCACTAGGGGGCAGTAAACACCAGGCTGACTCTAAACCCCTAGTTTGTCCTCTACCAGGGGGCAGTAAACACCAGGCTGACTCTAAACACCTAGTTGTCCTCCACTAGGGGGCAGTAAACACCAGGCTGACTCTAAACCCCTAGTTGTCCTCCACTAGGGGCAGTAAACACCAGGCTGACTCTAAACCCCTAGTTGTCCTTCATCAGGTGGCAGTAAACACCAGGCTGACTCTAAACCCCTAGTTGTCCTCCACTAGGGGCAGTAAACACCAGGCTGACTCTAAACCCCTAGTTGTCCTCCACTAGGGGCAGTAAACACCAGGCTGACTCTAAACCCCTAGTTGTCTTCCACTAGGGGCAGTAAACACCAGGCTGACTCTAAACCCCTAGTTGTCCTCCATCAGGGGGCAGTAAACACCAGGCTGACTCTAAACCCCTAGTTGTCCTCCATCAGGGGGCAGTAAACACCAGGCTGACTCTAAACCCCTAGTTGTCCTCCATCAGGGGGCAGTAAACACCAGGCTGACTCTAAACTCCTAGTTGTCCTCCACTAGGGGGCAGTAAACACCAGGCTGACTCTAAACCCCTAGTTGTCCTCCACTAGGGGCAGTAAACACCAGGCTGACTCTAAACCCCTAGTTGTCCTCCACTAGGGGGCAGTAAACACCAGGCTGACTCTAAACCCCTAGTTGTCCTCCACTAGAGGGCAGTAAACACCAGGCTGACTCTAAACCCCTAGTTGTCCTCCACCAGGGGGCAGTAAACACCAGGCTGACTCTAAACCCCTAGTTGTCCTCCACTAGGGGGCAGTAAACACCAGGCTGACTCTAAACCCCTAGTTGTCCTCCACTAGGGGGCAGTAAACACCAGGCTGACTCTAAACCCCTAGTTGTCCTCCACTAGGGGGCAGTAAACACCAGGCTGACTCTAAACCCCTAGTTGTCCTCCATCAGGGGGCAGTAAACACCAGGCTGACTCTAAACCCCTAGTTGTCCTCCATCAGGGGGCAGTAAACACCAGGCTGACTCTAAACCCCTAGTTGTCCTCCACTAGGGGGCAGTAAACACCAGGCTGACTCTAAACCCCTAGTTGTCCTCCATCAGGGGGCAGTAAACACCAGGCTGACTCTAAACCCCTAGTTGTCCTCCACTAGGGGGCAGTAAACACCAGGCTGACTCTAAACCCCTAGTTGTCCTCCATCAGGGGGCAGTAAACACCAGGCTGACTCTAAACCCCTAGTTGTCCTCCATCAGGGTGCAGTAAACACCAGGCTGACTCTAAACCCCTAGTTGTCCTCCACTAGGGGGCAGTAAACACCAGGCTGACTCTAAACCTCTAGTTGTCCTCCACTAGGGGGCAGTAAACACCAGGCTGACTCTAAACCCCTAGTTGTCCTCCACCGGGGGGCAGTAAACACCAGGCTGACTCTAATCCCCTAGTTGTCCTCCATCAGGGGGCAGTAAACACCAGGCTGACTCTAAACACCTAGTTGTCCTCCACTAGGGGGCAGTAAACACCAGGCTGACTCTAAACCCCTAGTTGTCCTCCACTAGGGGCAGTAAACACCAGGCTGACTCTAAACCCCTAGTTGTCCTTCATCAGGTGGCAGTAAACACCAGGCTGACTCTAAACCCCTAGTTGTCCTCCACTAGGGGCAGTAAACACCAGGCTGACTCTAAACCCCTATTTGTCCTCCACTAGGGGGCAGTAAACACCAGGCTGACTCTAAACCCCTAGTTGTCCTCCACTAGGGGCAGTAAACACCAGGCTGACTCTAAACCCCTAGTTGTCCTCCATCAGGGGGCAGTAAACACCAGGCTGACTCTAAACCCCTAGTTGTCCTCCATCAGGGGGCAGTAAACACCAGGCTGACTCTAAACCCCTAGTTGTCCTCCATCAGGGGGCAGTAAACACCAGGCTGACTCTAAACTCCTAGTTGTCCTCCACTAGGGGGCAGTAAACACCAGGCTGACTCTAAACCCCTAGTTGTCCTCCACTAGGGGCAGTAAACACCAGGCTGACTCTAAACCCCTAGTTGTCCTCCACCAGGGGGCAGTAAACACCAGGCTGACTCTAAACCCCTAGTTGTCCTCCACTAGGGGGCAGTAAACACCAGGCTGACTCTAAACCCCTAGTTGTCCTCCGTCAGGGGGCAGTAAACACCAGGCTGACTCTAAACCCCTAGTTGTCCTCCATCAGGGGGCAGTAAACACCAGGCTGACTCTAAACCCCTAGTTGTCCTCCGTCAGGGGGCAGTAAACACCAGGCTGACTCTAAACCCCTAGTTGTCCTCCATCAGGGGGCAGTAAACACCAGGCTGACTCTAAACTCCTAGTTGTCCTCCATTAGGGGGCAGTAAACACCAGACTGACTCTAAACCCCTAGTTGTCCTCCATCGGGGGGCAGTAAACACCAGGCTGACTCTAAACCCCTAGTTGTCCTCCACTAGGGGGCAGTAAACACCAGGCTGACTCTAAACCCCTAGTTGTCCTCCATCAGGGGGCAGTAAACACCAGGCTGACTCTAAACCCCTAGTTGTCCTCCATCAGAGGGCAGTAAACACCAGACTGCCTCTAAACCCATAGTTGTCCTCCACTAGGGGGCAGTAAACACCAGGCTGACTCTAAACCCCTAGTTGTCCTCCATCATGGGGTAGTAAACACCAGGCTGACTCTAAACTCCTAGTTGTCCTCCATCAGGGGGCAGTAACACCAAGCTGACTCTAAACCCCTAGTTGTCCTCCACTAGGGGGCAGTAAACACCAGGCTGACTCTAAACTCCTAGTTGTCCTCCATCAGGGGGCAGTAAACACCAGGCTGACTCTAAACTCCTAGTTGTCCTCCATCAGGGGGCAGTAAACACCAGGCTGACTCTAAACCCCTAGTTGTCCTCCACTAGGGGGCAGTAAACACCAGGCTGACTCTAAACCCCTAGTTGTCCTCCACTAGGGGGCAGTAAACACCAGGCTGACTCTAAACCCCTAGTTGTCCTCCACTAGGGGGCAGTAAACACCAGGCTGACTCTAAACCCCTAGTTGTCCTCCATCAGGGAGCAGTAAACACCAGGCTGACTCTAAACCCCTAGTTGTCTTCCACTAGGTGGCAGAAAACACCAGGCTGACTCTAAACCCCTAGTTGTCCTCCATCAGGGGGCAGTAAACACCAGGCTGACTCTAAACCCCTAGTTGTCCTCCATCAGGGGGCAGTAAACACCAGGCTGACTCTAAACCCCTAGTTGTCATCTACTAGGGGCAGTAAACACCAGGCTGACTCTAAACCCCTAGTTGTCCTCCATCAGAGGGCAGTAAACACCAGGCTGACTCTAAACCCCTATTTGTCCTCTACCAGGGGGCAGTAAACACCAGGCTGACTCTAAACCCCAGGCTGACTCTAAACACCAGGCTCACTCTAAACCCCTAGTTGGTCTCCATCAGAGGGCAGTAAACACCAGGCTGACTCTAAACCCCTAGTTGTCCTCTACCAGGGGGCAGTAAACACCAGGCTGACTCTAAACCCCTAGTTGTCCTCCACTAGGGGCAGTAAACAACCAGGCTGACTCTAAACCCCTAGTTGTCCTCCATCAGGGGGCAGTAAACACCAGGCTGACTCTAAACCCCTAGTTGTCTTCCACTAGGGGGCAGGAAACACCAGGCTGACTCTAAACCCCTAGTTGTCCTCCATCAGGGGGCAGTAAACACCAGGCTGACTCTAAACCCCTAGTTGTCCTCCATCAGGGTGCAGTAAACACCAGGCTGACTCTAAACCCCTAGTTGTCCTCCACTAGGGGGCAGGAAACACCAGGCTGACTCTAAACCCCTAGTTGTCCTCCATCAGGGGGCAGGAAACACCAGGCTGACTCTAAACCCCTAGTTGTCCTCCATGAGAAGGCAGTAAACACCAGGCTGACTCTAAACCCCTAGTTGTCCTCCACTAGGGGGCAGTAAACACCAGGCTGACTCTAAACCCCTAGTTGTCCTCCATCAGGGGGCAGTAAACACCAGGCTGACTCTAAACCCCTAGTTGTCCTCCATCAGGGGGCAGTAAACACCATGCTGACTCTAAACCCCTAGTTGTCCTCCACTAGGGGGCAGGAAACACCAGGCTGACTCTAAACCCCTAGTTGTCCTCCATCAGGGGGCAGGAAACACCAGGCTGACTCTAAACCCCTAGTTGTCCTCCATGAGAGGGCAGTAAACACCAGGCTGACTCTAAACCCCTAGTTGTCCTCCACTAGGGGGCAGTAAACACCAGGCTGACTCTAAACCCCTAGTTGTCCTCCATCAGGGGGCAGTAAACACCAGGCTGACTCTAAACCCCTAGTTGTCCTCCATCAGGGGGCAGTAAACACCAGGCTGACTCTAAACCCCTAGTTGTCCTCCATCAGAGGGCAGTAAACACCAGGCTGACTCTAAACCCCTAGTTGTCCTCCACTAGGGGCAGTAAACAACCAGGCTGACTCTAAACCCCTAGTTGTCCTCCATCAGGGGGCAGTAAACACCAGGCTGACTCTAAACCCCTAGTTGTCTTCCACTAGGGGGCAGGAAACACCAGGCTGACTCTAAACCCCTAGTTGTCCTCCATCAGGGGGCAGTAAACACCAGGCTGACTCTAAACCCCTAGTTGTCCTCCATCAGGGTGCAGTAAACACCAGGCTGACTCTAAACCCCTAGTTGTCCTCCACTAGGGGGCAGGAAACACCAGGCTGACTCTAAACCCCTAGTTGTCCTCCATCAGGGGGCAGGAAACACCAGGCTGACTCTAAACCCCTAGTTGTCCTCCATGAGAAGGCAGTAAACACCAGGCTGACTCTAAACCCCTAGTTGTCCTCCACTAGGGGGCAGTAAACACCAGGCTGACTCTAAACCCCTAGTTGTCCTCCATCAGGGGGCAGTAAACACCAGGCTGACTCTAAACCCCTAGTTGTCCTCCATCAGGGGGCAGTAAACACCATGCTGACTCTAAACCCCTAGTTGTCCTCCACTAGGGGGCAGGAAACACCAGGCTGACTCTAAACCCCTAGTTGTCCTCCATCAGAGGGCAGTAAACACCAGGCTGACTCTAAACCCCTAGTTGTCCTCTACCAGGGGGCAGTAAACACCAGGCTGACTCTAAACCCCTAGTTGTCCTCCACTAGGGGCAGTAAACACCAGGATGACTCTAAACCCCTAGTTGTCCTCCACTAGGGGCAGTAAACACCAGGCTGACTCTAAACCCCAGGCTGACTCTAAACACCAGGCTGACTCTAAACCCCTAGTTGTCCTCCATCAGAGGGCAGTAAACACCAGGCTGACTCTAAACCCCTAGTTGTCCTCTACCAGGGGGCAGTAAACACCAGGCTGACTCTAAACCCCTAGTTGTCCTCCACTAGGGGCAGTAAACACCAGGCTGACTCTAAACCCCTAGTTGTCTTCCACTAGGGGGCAGTAAACACCAGGCTGACTCTAAACCCCTAGTTGTCCTCCATCAGGGGGCAGTAAACACCAGGCTGACTCTAAACCCCTAGTTGTCCTCCATCAGGGGGCAGTAAACACCAGGCTGACTCTAAACCCCTAGTTGTCCTCCACTGGGGGGCAGGAAACACCAGGCTGACTCTAAACCCCTAGTTGTCCTCCATCAGGGGGCAGTAAACACCAGGCTGACTCTAAACCCCTAGTTGTCCTCCATCAGGGGGCAGTAAACACCAGGCTGACTCTAAACCACTAGTCGTCTTCCACTAGGGGGCAGTAAACACCAGGCTGACTCTAAACCCCTAGTTGTCCTCCATCAGGGGGCAGTAAACACCAGGCTGACTCTAAACCCCTAGTTGTCCTCCATCAGGGGGCAGTAAACACCAGGCTGACTCTAAACCCCTAGTTGTCCTCCACTGGGGGGCAGGAAACACCAGGCTGACTCTAAACCCCTAGTTGTCCTCCATCAGGGGGCAGTAAACACCAGGCTGACTCTAAACCCCTAGTTGTCCTCCATCAGGGGGCAGTAAACACCAGGCTGACTCTAAACCCCTAGTTGTCCTCCACTAGGGGGCAGGAAACACCAGGCTGACTCTAAACCCCTAGTTGTCCTCCATCAGGGGGCAGTAAACACCAGAATGACTCTAAACCCCTAGTTGTCCTCCATCAGGGGGCAGTAAACACCAGGCTGACTCTAAACCCCTAGTTGTCCTCCACTAGGGGGCAGTAAACACCAGGCTGACTCTAAACCCCTAGTTGTCCTCCACTAGGGGGCAGTAAACACCAGGCTGATTCTAAACCCCTAGTTGTCTTCCACTAGGGGGCAGTAAACACCGGCTGACTCTAAACCCCTAGTTGTCCTCCATCGGGGGGCAGTAAACACCAGGCTGACTCTAAACTCCTAGTTGTCCTCCATCAGGGGGCAGTAAACACCAGGCTGACTCTAAACCCCTAGTTGTCCTCCACTAGGGGGCAGTAAACACCAGGCTGACTCTAAACCCCTAGTTGTCCTCCACTAGGGGGCAGTAAACACCAGGCTGACTCTAAACCCCTAGTTGTCCTCCATCAGGGGGCAGTAAACACCAGGCTGACTCTAAACCCCTAGTTGTCCTCCACTAGGGGGCAGTAAACACCAGGCTGACTCTAAACTCCTAGTTGTCCTCCACTATGGGGCAGTAAACACCAGGCTGACTCTAAACCCCTAGTTGTCCTCCATCAGGGGGCAGTAAACACCAGGCTGACTCTAAACCCCTAGTTGTCCTCTACCAGGGGGCAGTAAACACCAGGCTGACTCTAAACCCCTAGTTGTCCTCCACTAGGGGCAGTAAACACCAGGATGACTCTAAACCCCTAGTTGTCCTCCACTAGGGGCAGTAAACACCAGGCTGACTCTAAACCCCAGGCTGACTCTAAACACCAGGCTGACTCTAAAACCCTAGTTGTCCTCCATCAGAGGGCAGTAAACACCAGGCTGACTCTAAACCCCTAGTTGTCCTCTACCAGGGGGCAGTAAACACCAGGCTGACTCTAAACCCCTAGTTGTCCTCCACTAGGGGCAGTAAACACCAGGCTGACTCTAAACCCCTAGTTGTCTTCCACTAGGGGGCAGTAAACACCAGGCTGACTCTAAACCCCTAGTTGTCCTCCATCAGGGGGCAGTAAACACCAGGCTGACTATAAACCCCTAGTTGTCCTCCATCAGGGGGCAGTAAACACCAGGCTGACTCTAAACCCCTAGTTGTCCTCCATGAGAGGGCAGTAAACACCAGGCTGACTCTAAACCCCTAGTTGTCCTCCACTAGGGGGCAGTAAACACCAGGCTGACTCTAAACCCCTAGTTGTCCTCCATCAGGGGGCAGTAAACACCAGGCTGACTCTAAACCCCTAGTTGTCCTCCATCAGGGGGCAGTAAACACCAGGCTGACTCTAAACCCCTAGTTGTGCTCCATCAGAGGGCAGTAAACACCAGGCTGACTCTAAACCCCTAGTTGTCCTCTACCAGGGGGCAGTAAACACCAGGCTGACTCTAAACCCCTAGTTGTCCTCCACTAGGGGCAGTAAACACCAGGATGACTCTAAACCCCTAGTTGTCCTCCACTAGGGGCAGTAAACACCAGGCTGACTCTAAACCCCAGGCTGACTCTAAACACCAGGCTGACTCTAAACCCCTAGTTGTCCTTCATCAGAGGGCAGTAAACACCAGGCTGACTCTAAACCCCTAGTTGTCCTCTACCAGGGGGCAGTAAACACCAGGCTGACTCTAAACCCCTAGTTGTCCTCCACTAGGGGCAGTAAACACCAGGCTGACTCTAAACCCCTAGTTGTCTTCCACTAGGGGGCAGTAAACACCAGGCTGACTCTAAACCCCTAGTTGTCCTCCATCAGGGGGCAGTAAACACCAGGCTGACTCTAAACCCCTAGTTGTCCTCCATCAGGGGGCAGTAAACACCAGGCTGACTCTAAACCCCTAGTTGTCCTCCACTGGGGGGCAGGAAACACCAGGCTGACTCTAAACCCCTAGTTGTCCTCCATCAGGGGGCAGTAAACACCAGGCTGACTCTAAACCCCTAGTTGTCCTCCATCAGGGGGCAGTAAACACCAGGCTGACTCTAAACCCCTAGTTGTCTTCCACTGGGGGGCAGTAAACACCAGGCTGACTCTAAACCCCTAGTTGTCCTCCATCAGGGGGCAGTAAACACCAGGCTGACTCTAAACCCCTAGTTGTCCTCCATCAGGGGGCAGTAAACACCAGGCTGACTCTAAACCCCTAGTTGTCCTCCACTGGGGGGCAGGAAACACCAGGCTGACTCTAAACCCCTAGTTGTCCTCCATCAGGGGGCAGTAAACACCAGGCTGACTCTAAACCCCTAGTTGTCCTCCATCAGGGGGCAGTAAACACCAGGCTGACTCTAAACCCCTAGTTGTCCTCCACTAGGGGGCAGGAAACACCAGGCTGACTCTAAACCCCTAGTTGTCCTCCATCAGGGGGCAGTAAACACCAGAATGACTCTAAACCCCTAGTTGTCCTCCATCAGGGGGCAGTAAACACCAGGCTGACTCTAAACCCCTAGTTGTCCTCCACTAGGGGGCAGTAAACACCAGGCTGACTCTAAACCCCTAGTTGTCCTCCACTAGGGGGCAGTAAACACCAGGCTGATTCTAAACCCCTAGTTGTCTTCCACTAGGGGGCAGTAAACACCGGCTGACTCTAAACCCCTAGTTGTCCTCCATCGGGGGGCAGTAAACACCAGGCTGACTCTAAACTCCTAGTTGTCCTCCATCAGGGGGCAGTAAACACCAGGCTGACTCTAAACCCCTAGTTGTCCTCCACTAGGGGGCAGTAAACACCAGGCTGACTCTAAACCCCTAGTTGTCCTCCACTAGGGGGCAGTAAACACCAGGCTGACTCTAAACCCCTAGTTGTCCTCCATCAGGGGGCAGTAAACACCAGGCTGACTCTAAACCCCTAGTTGTCCTCCACTAGGGGGCAGTAAACACCAGGCTGACTCTAAACTCCTAGTTGTCCTCCACTATGGGGCAGTAAACACCAGGCTGACTCTAAACCCCTAGTTGTCCTCCATCAGGGGGCAGTAAACACCAGGCTGACTCTAAACCCCTAGTTGTCCTCTACCAGGGGGCAGTAAACACCAGGCTAACTCTAAACCCCTAGTTGTCCTCCACTAGGGGCAGTAAACACCAGGATGACTCTAAACCCCTAGTTGTCCTCCACTAGGGGCAGTAAACACCAGGCTGACTCTAAACCCCAGGCTGACTCTAAACACCAGGCTGACTCTAAACCCCTAGTTGTCCTCCATCAGAGGGCAGTAAACACCAGGCTGACTCTAAACCCCTAGTTGTCCTCTACCAGGGGGCAGTAAACACCAGGCTGACTCTAAACCCCTAGTTGTCCTCCACTAGGGGCAGTAAACACCAGGCTGACTCTAAACCCCTAGTTGTCTTCCACTAGGGGGCAGTAAACACCAGGCTGACTCTAAACCCCTAGTTGTCCTCCATCAGGGGGCAGTAAACACCAGGCTGACTATAAACCCCTAGTTGTCCTCCATCAGGGGACAGTAAACACCAGGCTGACTCTAAACCCCTAGTTGTCCTCCATCAGGGGGCAGTAAACACCAGACTGACTCTAAACCCCTAGTTGTCTTCCACTAGGGGGCAGTAAACACCAGGCTGACTCTAAACCACTAGTTGTCCTCCACTGGGGGGCAGTAAACACCGGCTGACTCTAAACCCCTAGTTGTCCTCCATCGGGGGGCAGTAAACACCAGGCTGACTCTAAACTCCTAGTTGTCCTCCATCAGGGGGCAGTAAACACCAGGCTGACTCTAAACCCCTAGTTGTCCTCCATCAGGGGGCAGTAAACACCAGGCTGACTCTAAACCCCTAGTTGTCCTCCACTAGGGGGCAGTAAACACCAGGCTGATTCTAAACCCCTAGTTGTCCTCCACTAGGGGGCAGTAAACACCAGGCTGACTCTAAACCCCTAGTTGTCCTCCACTAGGGGGCAGTAAACACCAGGCTGACTCTAAACCCCTAGTTGTCCTCCACTAGGGGGCAGTAAACACCAGGCTGACTCTAAACTCCTAGTTGTCCTCCACTATGGGGCAGTAAACACCAGGCTGACTCTAAACCCCTAGTTGTCCTCCATCAGGGGGCAGTAAACACCAGGCTGACTCTAAACCCCTAGTTGTCCTCTACCAGGGGGCAGTAAACACCAGGCTGACTCTAAACCCCTAGTTGTCCTCCACTAGGGGCAGTAAACACCAGGATGACTCTAAACCCCTAGTTGTCCTCCACTAGGGGCAGTAAACACCAGGCTGACTCTAAACCCCAGGCTGACTCTAAACACCAGGCTGACTCTAAACCCCTAGTTGTCCTCCATCAGAGGGCAGTAAACACCAGGCTGACTCTAAACCCCTAGTTGTCCTCTACCAGGGGGCAGTAAACACCAGGCTGACTCTAAACCCCTAGTTGTCCTCCACTAGGGGCAGTAAACACCAGGCTGACTCTAAACCCCTAGTTGTCTTCCACTAGGGGGCAGTAAACACCAGGCTGACTCTAAACCCCTAGTTGTCCTCCATCAGGGGGCAGTAAACACCAGGCTGACTCTAAACCCCTAGTTGTCCTCCATCAGGGGGCAGTAAACACCAGGCTGACTCTAAACCCCTAGTTGTCCTCCATCAGGGGGCAGTAAACACCAGACTGACTCTAAACCCCTAGTTGTCTTCCACTAGGGGGCAGTAAACACCAGGCTGACTCTAAACCACTAGTTGTCCTCCACTAGGGGGCAGTAAACACCGGCTGACTCTAAACCCCTAGTTGTCCTCCATCGGGGGGCAGTAAACACCAGGCTGACTCTAAACTCCTAGTTGTCCTCCATCAGGGGGCAGTAAACACCAGGCTGACTCTAAACCCCTAGTTGTCCACTAGGGGGCAGTAAACACCAGGCTGACTCTAAACCCCTAGTTGTCCTCCACTAGGGGGCAGTAAACACCAGGCTGATTCTAAACCCCTAGTTGTCTTCCACTAGGGGGCAGTAAACACCGGCTGACTCTAAACCCCTAGTTGTCCTCCATCGGGGGGCAGTAAACACCAGGCTGACTCTAAACTCCTAGTTGTCCTCCATCAGGGGGCAGTAAACACCAGGCTGACTCTAAACCCCTAGTTGTCCTCCACTAGGGGGCAGTAAACACCAGGCTGACTCTAAACCCCTAGTTGTCCTCCACTAGGGGGCAGTAAACACCAGGCTGACTCTAAACCCCTAGTTGTCCTCCATCAGGGGGCAGTAAACACCAGGCTGACTCTAAACCCCTAGTTGTCCTCCACTAGGGGGCAGTAAACACCAGGCTGACTCTAAACTCCTAGTTGTCGTCCACTATGGGTCAGTAAACACCAGGCTGACTCTAAACCCCTAGTTGTCCTCCATCAGGGGGCAGTAAACACCAGGCTGACTCTAAACCCCTAGTTGTCCTCCACCAGGGGGCAGTAAACACCAGGCTGACTCTAAACCCCTAGTTGTCCTCCATCAGGGGGCAGTAAACACCAGGCTGACTCTAAACACCTAGTTGTCCTCCACTAGGGGGCAGTAAACACCAGGCTGACTCTAAACCCCTAGTTGTCCTCCACTAGGGGCAGTAAACACCAGGCTGACTCTAAACCCCTAGTTGTCCTTCATCAGGTGGCAGTAAACACCAGGCTGACTCTAAACCCCTAGTTGTCCTCCACTAGGGGCAGTAAACACCAGGCTGACTCTAAACCCCTAGTTGTCCTCCAGTAGGGGGCAGTAAACACCAGGCTGACTCTAAACCCCTAGTTGTCCTCCACTAGGGGCAGTAAACACCAGGCTGACTCTAAACCACTAGTTGTCCTCCATCAGGGGGCAGTAAACAACAGGCTGACTCTAAACCCCTAGTTGTCCTCCATCAGGGGGCAGTAAACACCAGGCTGACTCTAAACCCCTAGTTGTCCTCCATCAGGGGGCAGTAAACACCAGGCTGACTCTAAACTCCTAGTTGTCCTCCACTAGGGGGCAGTAAACACCAGGCTGACTCTAAACCCCTAGTTGTCCTCCACTAGGGGCAGTAAACACCAGGCTGACTCTAAACCCCTAGTTGTCCTCCACTAGGGGGCAGTAAACACCAGGCTGACTCTAAACCCCTAGTTGTCCTCCACTAGAGGGCAGTAAATACCACGCTGACTCTAAACCCCTAGTTGTCCTCCACCAGGGGAGAGTAAACACCAGGCTGACTCTAAACCCCTAGTTGTCCTCCACTAGAGGGCAGTAAACACCAGGCTGACTCTAAACCCCTAGTTGTCCTCCGTCAGGGGGCAGTAAACACCAGGCTGACTCTAAACCCCTAGTTGTCCTCCATCAGGGGGCAGTAAACACCAGGCTGACTCTAAACACCTAGTTGTCCTCCACTAGGGGCAGTAAACACCAGGCTGACTCTAAACCCCTAGTTGTCCTTCATCAGGTGGCAGTAAACACCAGGCTGACTCTAAACCCCTAGTTGTCCTCCACTAGGGGCAGTAAACACCAGGCTGACTCTAAACGCCTAGTTGTCCTCCAGTAGGGGGCAGTAAACACCAGGCTGACTCTAAACCACTAGTTGTCCTCCATCAGGGGGCAGTAAACAACAGGCTGACTCTAAACCCCTAGTTGTCCTCCATCAGGGGGCAGTAAACACCAGGCTGACTCTAAACACCTAGTTGTCCTCCACTAGGGGCAGTAAACACCAGGCTGACTCTAAACCCCTAGTTGTCCTTCATCAGGTGGCAGTAAACACCAGGCTGACTCTAAACCCCTAGTTGTCCTCCACTAGGGGCAGTAAACACCAGGCTGACTCTAAACCCCTAGTTGTCCTCCAGTAGGGGGCAGTAAACACCAGGCTGACTCTAAACCACTAGTTGTCCTCCATCAGGGGGCAGTAAACAACAGGCTGACTCTAAACCCCTAGTTGTCCTCCATCAGGGGGCAGTAAACACCAGGCTGACTCTAAACCCCTAGTTGTCCTCCATCAGGGGGCAGTAAACACCAGGCTGACTCTAAACTCCTAGTTGTCCTCCACTAGGGGGCAGTAAACACCAGGCTGACTCTAAACCCCTAGTTGTCCTCCACTAGGGGCAGTAAACACCAGGCTGACTCTAAACCCCTAGTTGTCCTCCACTAGGGGGCAGTAAACACCAGGCTGACTCTAAACCCCTAGTTGTCCTCCACTAGAGGGCAGTAAATACCACGCTGACTCTAAACCCCTAGTTGTCCTCCACCAGAGGAGAGTAAACACCAGGCTGACTCTAAACCCCTAGTTGTCCTCCACTAGGGGGCAGTAAACACCAGGCTGACTCTAAACCCCTAGTTGTCCTCCGTCAGGGGGCAGTAAACACCAGGCTGACTCTAAACCCCTAGTTGTCCTCCATCAGGGGGCAGTAAACACCAGGCTGACTCTAAACCCCTAGTTGTCCTCCGTCAGGGGGCAGTAAACACCAGGCTGACTCTAAACCCCTAGTTGTCCTCCATCAGGGGGCAGTAAACACCAGGCTGACTCTAAACTCCTAGTTGTCCTCCACTAGGGGGCAGTAAACACCAGACTGACTCTAAACCCCTAGTTGTCCTCCATCGGGGGGCAGTAAACACCAGGCTGACTCTAAACCCCTAGTTGTCCTCCACTAGGGGGCAGTAAACACCAGGCTGACTCTAAACCCCTAGTTGTCCTCCATCAGGGGTCAGTAAACACCAGGCTGACTCTAAACCCCTAGTTGTCCTCCATCAGAGGGCAGTAAACACCAGGCTGACTCTAAACCCCTAGTTGTCCTCCACTAGGGGGCAGTAAACACCAGGCTGACTCTAAACCCCTAGTTGTCCTCCATCAGGGGGCAGTAAACACCAGGCTGACTCTAAACTCCTAGTTGTCCTCCATCAGGGGGCAGTAACACCAGGTTGACTCTAAACCCCTAGTTGTCCTCCACTAGGGGGCAGTAAACACCAGGCTGACTCTAAACTCCTAGTTGTCCTCCATCAGGGGGCAGTAAACACCAGGCTGACTCTAAACTCCTAGTTGTCCTCCATCAGGGGGCAGTAAACACCAGGCTGACTCTAAACCCCTAGTTGTCCTCCACTAGAGGGCAGTAAATACCACGCTGACTCTAAACCCCTAGTTGTCCTCCACCAGGGGAGAGTAAACACCAGGCTGACTCTAAACCCCTAGTTGTCCTCCGTCAGGGGGCAGTAAACACCAGGCTGACTCTAAACCCCTAGTTGTCCTCCATCAGGGGGCAGTAAACACCAGGCTGACTCTAAACCCCTAGTTGTCCTCCGTCAGGGGGCAGTAAACACCAGGCTGACTCTAAACCCCTAGTTGTCCTCCATCAGGGGGCAGTAAACACCAGGCTGACTCTAAACCCCCAGTTGTCCTCCACTAGGGGCAGTAAACACCAGGCTGACTCTAAACCCCTAGTTGTCTTCCACTAGGGGGCAGTAAACACCAGGCTGACTCTAAACCCCTAGTTGTCCTCCATAAGGGGGCAGTAAACACCAGGCTGACTATAAACCCCTAGTTGTCCTCCATCAGGGGGCAGTAAACACCAGGCTGACTCTAAACCCCTAGTTGTCCTCCATCAGGGGGCAGTAAACACCAGACTGACTCTAAACCCCTAGTTGTCTTCCACTAGGGGGCAGTAAACACCAGGCTGGCTCTAAACCACTAGTTGTCCTCCACTAGGGGGCAGTAAACACCGGCTGACTCTAAACCCCTAGTTGTCCTCCATCGGGGGGCAGTAAACACCAGGCTGACTCTAAACTCCTAGTTGTCCTCCATCAGGGGGCAGTAAACACCGGCTGACTCTAAACCCCTAGTTGTCCTCCACTAGGGGGCAGTAAACACCAGGCTGACTCTAAACCCCTAGTTGTCCTCCACTAGGGGGCAGTAAACACCAGGCTGATTCTAAACCCCTAGTTGTCTTCCACTAGGGGGCAGTAAACACCGGCTGACTCTAAAACCCCTAGTTGTCCTCCATCGGGGGGCAGTAAACACCAGGCTGACTCTAAACTCCTAGTTGTCCTCCATCAGGGGGCAGTAAACACCAGGCTGACTCTAAACCCCTAGTTGTCCTCCACTAGGGGGCAGTAAACACCAGGCTGACTCTAAACCCCTAGTTGTCCTCCACTAGGTGGCAGTAAACACCAGGCTGACTCTAAACTCCTAGTTGTCCTCCACTATGGGTCAGTAAACACCAGGCTGACTCTAAACCCCTAGTTGTCCTCCATCAGGGGGCAGTAAACACCAGGCTGACTCTAAACCCCTAGTTGTCCTCCATCAGGGGGCAGTAAACACCAGGCTGACTCTAAACCCCTAGTTGTCCTTCACTAGGGGGCAGTAAACACCAGGCTGACTCTAAACCCCTAGTTGTCCTCCATCAGGGGGCAGTAAACACCAGGCTGACTCTAAACCCCTAGTTGTCCTCCATCAGGGGGCAGTAAACACCAGGCTGACTCTAAACCCCTAGTTGTCCTCCACCAGGGGGCAGTAAACACCAGGCTGACTCTAAACCCCTAGTTGTCCTCCATCAGGGGGCAGTAAACACCAGGCTGACTCTAAACACCTAGTTGTCCTCCACTAGGGGGCAGTAAACACCAGGCTGACTCTAAACCCCTAGTTGTCCTCCACTAGGGGCAGTAAACACCAGGCTGACTCTAAACCCCTAGTTGTCCTTCATCAGGTGGCAGTAAACACCAGGCTGACTCTAAACCCCTAGTTGTCCTCCACTAGGGGCAGTAAACACCAGGCTGACTCTAAACCCCTAGTTGTCCTCCAGTAGGGGGCAGTAAACACCAGGCTGACTCTAAACCCCTAGTTGTCCTCCACTAGGGGCAGTAAACACCAGGCTGACTCTAAACCACTAGTTGTCCTCCATCAGGGGGCAGTAAACAACAGGCTGACTCTAAACCCCTAGTTGTCCTCCATCAGGGGGCAGTAAACACCAGGCTGACTCTAAACCCCTAGTTGTCCTCCATCAGGGGGCAGTAAACACCAGGCTGACTCTAAACTCCTAGTTGTCCTCCACTAGGGGGCAGTAAACACCAGGCTGACTCTAAACCCCTAGTTGTCCTCCACTAGGGGCAGTAAACACCAGGCTGACTCTAAACCCCTAGTTGTCCTCCACTAGGGGGCAGTAAACACCAGGCTGACTCTAAACCCCTAGTTGTCCTCCACTAGAGGGCAGTAAATACCACGCTGACTCTAAACCCCTAGTTGTCCTCCACCAGGGGAGAGTAAACACCAGGCTGACTCTAAACCCCTAGTTGTCCTCCACTAGGGGGCAGTAAACACCAGGCTGACTCTAAACCCCTAGTTGTCCTCCGTCAGGGGGCAGTAAACACCAGGCTGACTCTAAACCCCTAGTTGTCCTCCATCAGGGGGCAGTAAACACCAGGCTGACTCTAAACACCTAGTTGTCCTCCACTAGGGGGCAGTAAACACCAGGCTGACTCTAAACCCCTAGTTGTCCTCCACTAGGGGCAGTAAACACCAGGCTGACTCTAAACCCCTAGTTGTCCTTCATCAGGTGGCAGTAAACACCAGGCTGACTCTAAACCCCTAGTTGTCCTCCACTAGGGGCAGTAAACACCAGGCTGACTCTAAACCCCTAGTTGTCCTCCAGTAGGGGGCAGTAAACACCAGGCTGACTCTAAACCACTAGTTGTCCTCCATCAGGGGGCAGTAAACAACAGGCTGACTCTAAACCCCTAGTTGTCCTCCATCAGGGGGCAGTAAACACCAGGCTGACTCTAAACCCCTAGTTGTCCTCCATCAGGGGGCAGTAAACACCAGGCTGACTCTAAACTCCTAGTTGTCCTCCACTAGGGGGCAGTAAACACCAGGCTGACTCTAAACCCCTAGTTGTCCTCCACTAGGGGCAGTAAACACCAGGCTGACTCTAAACCCCTAGTTGTCCTACACTAGGGGGCAGTAAACACCAGGCTGACTCTAAACCCCTAGTTGTCCTCCACTAGAGGGCAGTAAATACCACGCTGACTCTAAACCCCTAGTTGTCCTCCACCAGGGGAGAGTAAACACCAGGCTGACTCTAAACCCCTAGTTGTCCTCCACTAGGGGGCAGTAAACACCAGGCTGACTCTAAACCCCTAGTTGTCCTCCGTCAGGGGGCAGTAAACACCAGGCTGACTCTAAACCCCTAGTTGTCCTCCATCAGGGGGCAGTAAACACCAGGCTGACTCTAAACCCCTAGTTGTCCTCCGTCAGGGGGCAGTAAACACCAGGCTGACTCTAAACCCCTAGTTGTCCTCCATCAGGGGGCAGTAAACACCAGGCTGACTCTAAACTCCTAGTTGTCCTCCACTAGGGGGCAGTAAACACCAGACTGACTCTAAACCCCTAGTTGTCCTCCATCGGGGGGCAGTAAACACCAGGCTGACTCTAAACCCCTAGTTGTCCTCCACTAGGGGGCAGTAAACACCAGGCTGACTCTAAACCCCTAGTTGTCCTCCATCAGGGGGCAGTAAACACCAGGCTGACTCTAAACCCCTAGTTGTCCTCCATCAGAGGGCAGTAAACACCAGGCTGACTCTAAACCCCTAGTTGTCCTCCACTAGGGGGCAGTAAACACCAGGCTGACTCTAAACCCCTAGTTGTCCTCCATCAGGGGGCAGTAAACACCAGGCTGACTCTAAACTCCTAGTTGTCCTCCATCAGGGGGCAGTAACACCAGGCTGACTCTAAACCCCTAGTTGTCCTCCACTAGGGGGCAGTAAACACCAGGCTGACTCTAAACTCCTAGTTGTCCTCCATCAGGGGGCAGTAAACACCAGGCTGACTCTAAACTCCTAGTTGTCCTCCATCAGGGGGCAGTAAACACCAGGCTGACTCTAAACCCCTAGTTGTCCTCCACTAGAGGGCAGTAAATACCACGCTGACTCTAAACCCCTAGTTGTCCTCCACCAGGGGAGAGTAAACACCAGGCTGACTCTAAACCCCTAGTTGTCCTCCACTAGGGGGCAGTAAACACCAGGCTGACTCTAAACCCCTAGTTGTCCTCCATCAGGGGGCAGTAAACACCAGGCTGACTCTAAACCCCTAGTTGTCCTCCATCAGGGGGCAGTAAACACCAGGCTGACTCTAAACCCCTAGTTGTCCTCCACTAGGGGGCAGTAAACACCAGGCTGACTCTAAACCCCTAGTTGTCCTCCATCAGGGGGCAGTAAACACCAGGCTGACTCTAAACTCCTAGTTGTCCTCCATCAGGGGGCAGTAAACACCAGGCTGACTCTAAACCCCTAGTTGTCCTCCACTCAGGGGGCAGTAAACACCAGGCTGACTCTAAACCCCTAGTTGTCCTCCACTAGGGGGCAGTAAACACCAGGCTGACTCTAAACCCCTAGTTGTCCTCCACTAGGGGGCAGTAAACACCAGGCTGACTCTAAACCCCTAGTTGTCCTCCATCAGGGAGCAGTAAACACCAGGCTGACTCTAAACCCCTAGTTGTCTTCCACTAGGTGGCAGAAAACACCAGGCTGACTCTAAACCCCTAGTTGTCCTCCATCAGGGGGCAGTAAACACCAGGCTGACTCTAAACCCCTAGTTGTCCTCCATCAGGGGGCAGTAAACACCAGGCTGACTCTACACCCCTAGTTGTCCTCTACCAGGGGGCAGTAAACACCAGGCTGACTCTAAACCCCTAGTTGTCCTCCACTAGGGGCAGTAAACACCAGGCTGACTCTAAACCCCTAGTTGTCCTCCATCAGGGGGCAGTAAACACCAGGCTGACTCTAAACCCCTAGTTGTCCTCTACCAGGGGGCAGTAAACACCAGGCTGACTCTAAACCCCTAGTTGTCCTCCATCAGGGGGCAGTAAACACCAGGCTGACTCTAAACCCCTAGTTGTCCTCCACAGGGGGCAGTAAACACCAGGCTGACTCTAAACCCCTAGTTGTCCTCCACTAGGGGCAGTAAACACCAGGCTGACTCTAAACCCCTAGTTGTCCTCCACTCAGGGGGCAGTAAACACCAGGCTGACTCTAAACCCCTAGTTGTCCTCCACTAGAGGGCAGTAAATACCACGCTGACTCTAAACCCCTAGTTGTCCTCCACCAGGGGAGAGTAAACACCAGGCTGACTCTAAACCCCTAGTTGTCCTCCACTAGGGGGCAGTAAACACCAGGCTGACTCTAAACCCCTAGTTGTCCTCCATCAGGGGGCAGTAAACACCAGGCTGACTCTAAACCCCTAGTTGTCCTCCATCAGGGGGCAGTAAACACCAGGCTGACTCTAAACCCCTAGTTGTCCTCCATCAGAGGGCAGTAAACACCAGGCTGACTCTAAACCCCTAGTTGTCCTCCACTCAGGGGGCAGTAAACACCAGGCTGACTCTAAACCCCTAGTTGTCCTCCACTAGGGGGCAGTAAACACCAGACTGACTCTAAACCCCTAGTTGTCCTCCATCGGGGGGCAGTAAACACCAGGCTGACTCTAAACCCCTAGTTGTCCTCCACTAGGGGGCAGTAAACACCAGGCTGACTCTAAACCCCTAGTTGTCCTCCATCAGGGGGCAGTAAACACCAGGCTGACTCTAAACCCCTAGTTGTCCTCCATCAGAGGGCAGTAAACACCAGGCTGACTCTAAACCCCTAGTTGTCCTCCACTAGGGGGCAGTAAACACCAGGCTGACTCTAAACCCCTAGTTGTCCTCCATCAGGGGGCAGTAAACACCAGGCTGACTCTAAACCCCTAGTTGTCCTCCATCAGGGGGCAGTAAACACCAGGCTGACTCTAAACCCCTAGTTGTCCTCCACTAGGGGGCAGTAAACACCAGGCTGACTCTAAACCCCTAGTTGTCCTCCATCAGGGGGCAGTAAACACCAGGCTGACTCTAAACCCCTAGTTGTCCTCCATCAGGGGGCAGTAAACACCAGGCTGACTCTAAACCCCTAGTTGTCCTCCACTAGAGGGCAGTAAACACCAGGCTGACTCTAAACCCCTAGTTGTCCTCCACCAGGGGGCAGTAAACACCAGGCTGACTCTAAACCCCTAGTTGTCCTCCACTAGGGGGCAGTAAACACCAGGCTGACTCTAAACCCCTAGTTGTCCTCCGTCAGGGGGCAGTAAACACCAGGCTGACTCTAAACCCCTAGTTGTCCTCCATCAGGGGGCAGTAAACACCAGGCTGACTCTAAACCCCTAGTTGTCCTCCATCAGAGGGCAGTAAACACCAGGCTGACTCTAAACCCCTAGTTGTCCTCCACTAGGGGGCAGTAAACACCAGGCTGACTCTAAACCCCTAGTTGTCCTCCATCAGGGGGCAGTAAACACCAGGCTGACTCTAAACCCCTAGTTGTCCTCCATCAGGGGGCAGTAAACACCAGGCTGACTCTAAACCCCTAGTTGTCCTCCACTAGGGGGCAGTAAACACCAGGCTGACTCTAAACCCCTAGTTGTCCTCCATCAGGGGGCAGTAAACACCAGGCTGACTCTAAACCCCTAGTTGTCCTCCATCAGGGGGCAGTAAACACCAGGCTGACTCTAAACCCCTAGTTGTCCTCCACTAGAGGGCAGTAAACACCAGGCTGACTCTAAACCCCTAGTTGTCCTCCACCAGGGGGCAGTAAACACCAGGCTGACTCTAAACCCCTAGTTGTCCTCCACTCAGGGGGCAGTAAACACCAGGCTGACTCTAAACCCCTAGTTGTCCTCCATCAGGGGGCAGTAAACACCAGGCTGACTCTAAACCCCTAGTTGTCCTCCATCAGGGGGCAGTAAACACCAGGCTGACTCTAAACCCCTAGTTGTCCTCCATCAGGGGGCAGTAAACACCAGGCTGACTCTAAACCCCTAGTTGTCCTCCATCAGGGGGCAGTAAACACCAGGCTGACTCTAAACTCCTAGTTGTCCTCCACTAGGGGGCAGTAAACACCAGGCTGACTCTAAACCCCTAGTTGTCCTCCATCGGGGGGCAGTAAACACCAGGCTGACTCTAAACCCCTAGTTGTCCTCCACTAGGGGGCAGTAAACACCAGGCTGACTCTAAACCCCTAGTTGTCCTCCATCAGGGGGCAGTAAACACCAGGCTGACTCTAAACCCCTAGTTGTCCTCCATCAGAGGGCAGTAAACACCAGGCTGACTCTAAACCCCTAGTTGTCCTCCACTAGGGGGCAGTAAACACCAGGCTGACTCTAAACTCCTAGTTGTCCTCCATCAGGGGGCAGTAAACACCAGGCTGACTCTAAACTCCTAGTTGTCCTCCATCAGGGGGCAGTAAACACCAGGCTGACTCTAAACCCCTAGTTGTCCTCCACTAGGGGGCAGTAAACACCAGGCTGACTCTAAACCCCTAGTTGTCCTCCACTAGGGGGCAGTAAACACCAGGCTGACTCTAAACCCCTAGTTGTCCTCCACTAGGGGGCAGTAAACACCAGGCTGACTCTAAACCCCTAGTTGTCCTCCATCAGGGAGCAGTAAACACCAGGCTGACTCTAAACCCCTAGTTGTCTTCCACTAGGTGGCAGAAAACACCAGGCTGACTCTAAACCCCTAGTTGTCCTCCATCAGGGGGCAGTAAACACCAGGCTGACTCTAAACCCCTAGTTGTCCTCCATCAGGGGGCAGTAAACACCAGGCTGACTCTACACCCCTAGTTGTCCTCTACCAGGGGGCAGTAAACACCAGGTTGACTCTAAACCCCTAGTTGTCCTCCACTAGCGGCAGTAAACACCAGGCTGACTCTAAACCCCTAGTTGTCCTCCATCAGGGGGCTGTAAACACCAGGCTGACTCTGAACCCCTAGTTGTCCTCTACCAGGGGGCAGTAAACACCAGGCTGACTCTAAACCCCTAGTTGTCATCTACTAGGGGCAGTAAACACCAGGCTGACTCTAAACCCCTAGTTGTCCTCCATCAGAGGGCAGTAAACACCAGGCTGACTCTAAACCCCTAGTTGTCCTCTACCAGGGGGCAGTAAACACCAGGCTGACTCTAAACCCCAGGCTGACTCTAAACACCAGGCTGACTCTAAACCCCTAGTTGTCCTCCATCAGAGGGCAGTAAACACCAGGCTGACTCTAAACCCCTAGTTGTCCTCTACCAGGGGGCAGTAAACACCAGGCTGACTCTAAACCCCTAGTTGTCCTCCATCAGGGGCAGTAAACACCAGGCTGACTCTAAACCCCTAGTTGTCTTCCACTAGGGGGCAGGAAACACCAGGCTGACTCTAAACCCCTAGTTGTCCTCCATCAGGGGGCTGTAAACACCAGGCTGACTCTAAACCCCTAGTTGTCCTCTACCAGGGGGCAGTAAACACCAGGCTGACTCTAAACCCCTAGTTGTCTTCCACTAGGGGGCAGGAAACACCAGGCTGACTCTAAACCCCTAGTTGTCCTCCATCAGGGGGCAGTAAACACCAGGCTGACTCTAAACCCCTAGTTGTCCTCCATCAGGGGGCAGTAAACACCAGGCTGACTCTAAACCCCTAGTTGTCCTCCACTAGGGGGCAGGAAACACCAGGCTGACTCTAAACCCCTAGTTGTCCTCCATCAGGGGGCAGTAAACACCAGGCTGACTCTAAACCCCTAGTTGTCCTCCATGAGAGGGCAGTAAACACCAGGCTGACTCTAAACCCCTAGTTGTCCTCCACTAGGGGGCAGTAAACACCAGGCTGACTCTAAACCCCTAGTTGTCCTCCATCAGGGGGCAGTAAACACCAGGCTGACTCTAAACCCCTAGTTGTCCTCCATCAGGGGGCAGTAAACACCAGGCTGACTCTAAACCCCTAGTTGTCCTCCACTAGGGGGCAGTAAACACCAGGCTGACTCTAAACCCCTAGTTGTCCTCCATCAGGGGGCAGTAAACACCAGGCTGACTCTAAACCCCTAGTTGTCCTCCATCAGGGGGCAGTAAACACCAGGCTGACTCTAAACCCCTAGTTGTCCTCCACTAGGGGGCAGTAAACACCAGGCTGACTCTAAACCCCTAGTTGTCCTCCATCAGGGGGCAGTAAACACCAGGCTGACTCTAAACCCCTAGTTGTCCTCCATCAGGGGGCAGTAAACACCAGGCTGACTCTAAACCCCTAGTTGTCCTCCACTAGAGGGCAGTAAATACCACGCTGACTCTAAACCCCTAGTTGTCCTCCACCAGGGGGCAGTAAACACCAGGCTGACTCTAAACCCCTAGTTGTCCTCCACTAGGGGGCAGTAAACACCAGGCTGACTCTAAACCCCTAGTTGTCCTCCATCAGGGGGCAGTAAACACCAGGCTGACTCTAAACCCCTAGTTGTCCTCCATCAGGGGGCAGTAAACACCAGGCTGACTCTAAACCCCTAGTTGTCCTCCATCAGGGGGCAGTAAACACCAGGCTGACTCTAAACCCCTAGTTGTCCTCCATCAGGGGGCAGTAAACACCAGGCTGACTCTAAACCCCTAGTTGTCCTCCACTAGGGGGCAGTAAACACCAGGCTGACTCTAAACCCCTAGTTGTCCTCCATCAGGGGGCAGTAAACACCAGGCTGACTCTAAACCCCTAGTTGTCCTCCACTAGGGGGCAGTAAACACCAGGCTGACTCTAAACCCCTAGTTGTCCTCCATCAGGGGGCAGTAAACACCAGGCTGACTCTAAACCCCTAGTTGTCCTCCATCAGAGGGCAGTAAACACCAGGCTGACTCTAAACCCCTAGTTGTCCTCCACTAGGGGGCAGTAAACACCAGGCTGACTCTAAACCCCTAGTTGTCCTCCATCAGGGGGCAGTAAACACCAGGCTGACTCTAAACCCCTAGTTGTCCTCCATCAGGGGGCAGTAAACACCAGGCTGACTCTAAACCCCTAGTTGTCCTCCACTAGGGGGCAGTAAACACCAGGCTGACTCTAAACCCCTAGTTGTCCTCCACTCAGGGGGCAGTAAACACCAGGCTGACTCTAAACCCCTAGTTGTCCTCCACTAGGGGGCAGTAAACACCAGGCTGACTCTAAACCCCTAGTTGTCCTCCATCAGGGAGCAGTAAACACCAGGCTGACTCTAAACCCCTAGTTGTCTTCCACTAGGTGGCAGAAAACACCAGGCTGACTCTAAACCCCTAGTTGTCCTCCATCAGGGGGCAGTAAACACCAGGCTGACTCTAAACCCCTAGTTGTCCTCCACTAGGGGCAGTAAACACCAGGCTGACTCTAAACCCCTAGTTGTCCTCCATCAGAGGGCTGTAAACACCAGGCTGACTCTAAACCCCTAGTTGTCCTCTACCAGGGAGCAGTAAACACCAGGCTGACTCAAAACCCCTAGTTGTCATCTACTAGGGGCAGTAAACACCAGGCTGACTCTAAACCCCTAGTTGTCCTCCATCAGAGGGCAGTAAACACCAGGCTGACTCTAAACCCCTAGTTGTCCTCTACCAGGGGGCAGTAAACACCAGGCTGACTCTAAACCCCAGGCTGACTCTAAACACCAGGCTGACTCTAAACCCCTAGTTGTCCTCCATCAGAGGGCAGTAAACACCAGGCTGACTCTAAACCCCTAGTTGTCCTCTACCAGGGGGCAGTAAACACCAGGCTGACTCTAAACCCCTAGTTGTCCTCCACTAGGGGCAGTAAACACCAGGCTGACTCTAAACCCCTAGTTGTCCTCCATCAGGGGGCAGTAAACACCAGGCTGACTCTAAACCCCTAGTTGTCTTCCACTAGGGGGCAGGAAACACCAGGCTGACTCTAAACCCCTAGTTGTCCTCCATCAGGGGGCAGTAAACACCAGGCTGACTCTAAACCCCTAGTTGTCCTCCATCAGGGGGCAGTAAACACCAGGCTGACTCTAAACCCCTAGTTGTCCTCCACTAGGGGGCAGGAAACACCAGGCTGACTCTAAACCCCTAGTTGTCCTCCATCAGGGGGCAGGAAACACCAGGCTGACTCTAAACCCCTAGTTGTCCTCCATGAGAAGGCAGTAAACACCAGGCTGACTCTAAACCCCTAGTTGTCCTCCACTAGGGGGCAGTAAACACCAGGCTGACTCTAAACCCCTAGTTGTCCTCCATCAGGGGGCAGTAAACACCAGGCTGACTCTAAACCCCTAGTTGTCCTCCATCAGGGGGCAGTAAACACCAGGCTGACTCTAAACCCCTAGTTGTCCTCCACTAGGGGGCAGTAAACACCAGGCTGACTCTAAACCCCTAGTTGTCCTCCATCAGGGGGCAGTAAACACCAGGCTGACTCTAAACCCCTAGTTGTCCTCCATCAGAGGGCAGTAAACACCAGGCTGACTCTAAACCCCTAGTTGTCCTCTACCAGGGGGCAGTAAACACCAGGCTGACTCTAAACCCCTAGTTGTCCTCCACTAGGGGCAGTAAACACCAGGATGACTCTAAACCCCTAGTTGTCCTCCACTAGGGGGCAGTAAACACCAGGCTGACTCTAAACCCCTAGTTGTCCTCCATCAGGGGGCAGTAAACACCAGGCTGACTCTAAACCCCTAGTTGTCCTCCATCAGGGGGCAGTAAACACCAGGCTGACTCTAAACCCCTAGTTGTCCTCCATCAGAGGGCAGTAAACACCAGGCTGACTCTAAACCCCTAGTTGTCCTCCACTAGGGGCAGTAAACACCAGGCTGACTCTAAACCCCTAGTTGTCTTCCACTAGGGGGCAGTAAACACCAGGCTGACTCTAAACCCCTAGTTGTCCTCCATCAGGGGGCAGTAAACACCAGGCTGACTCTAAACCCCTAGTTGTCCTCCATCAGGGGGCAGTAAACACCAGGCTGACTCTAAACCCCTAGTTGTCCTCCACTGGGGGGCAGGAAACACCAGGCTGACTCTAAACCCCTAGTTGTCCTCCATCAGGGGGCAGTAAACACCAGGCTGACTCTAAACCCCTAGTTGTCCTCCATCAGGGGGCAGTAAACACCAGGCTGACTCTAAACCCCTAGTTGTCCTCCACTAGGGGGCAGGAAACACCAGGCTGACTCTAAACCCCTAGTTGTCCTCCATCAGGGGGCAGTAAACACCAGAATGACTCTAAACCCCTAGTTGTCATCCATCAGGGGGCAGTAAACACCAGGCTGACTCTAAACCCCTAGTTGTCCTCCACTAGGGGGCAGTAAACACCAGGCTGACTCTAAACCCCTAGTTGTCCTCCATCAGGGGGCAGTAAACACCAGGCTGACTCTAAACCCCTAGTTGTCCTCCACTAGGGGGCAGTAAACACCAGGCTGACTCTAAACCACTAGTTGTCCTCCATCAGGGGGCAGTAAACACCAGGCTGACTCTAAACCCCTAGTTGTCCTCCATCAGAGGGCAGTAAACACCAGGCTGACTCTAAACCCCTAGTTGTCCTCCACTAGGGGGCAGTAAACACCAGGCTGACTCTAAACCCCTAGTTGTCCTCCATCAGGGGGCAGTAAACACCAGGCTGACTCTAAACTCCTAGTTGTCCTCCATCAGGGGGCAGTAACACCAGGCTGACTCTAAACCCCTAGTTGTCCTCCACTAGGGGGCAGTAAACACCAGGCTGACTCTAAACTCCTAGTTGTCCTCCATCAGGGGGCAGTAAACACCAGGCTGACTCTAAACTCCTAGTTGTCCTCCATCAGGGGGCAGTAAACACCAGGCTGACTCTAAACCCCTAGTTGTCCTCCACTAGGGGGCAGTAAACACCAGGCTGACTCTAAACCCCTAGTTGTCCTCCACTAGGGGGCAGTAAACACCAGGCTGACTCTAAACCCCTAGTTGTCCTTCATCAGGTGGCAGTAAACACCAGGCTGACTCTAAACCCCTAGTTGTCCTCCACTAGGGGCAGTAAACACCAGGCTGACTCTAAACCCCTAGTTGTCCTCCAGTAGGGGGCAGTAAACACCAGGCTGACTCTAAACCCCTAGTTGTCCTCCACTAGGGGCAGTAAACACCAGGCTGACTCTAAACCCCTAGTTGTCCTCCATCAGGGGGCAGTAAACACCAGGCTGACTCTAAACCCCTAGTTGTCCTCCATCAGGGGGCAGTAAACACCAGGCTGACTCTAAACCCCTAGTTGTCCTCCATCAGGGGGCAGTAAACACCAGGCTGACTCTAAACCCCTAGTTGTCCTCCACTCAGGGGGCAGTAAACACCAGGCTGACTCTAAACCCCTAGTTGTCCTCCACTAGGGGGCAGTAAACACCAGGCTGACTCTAAACCCCTAGTTGTCCTCCACTAGGGGGCAGTAAACACCAGGCTGACTCTAAACCCCTAGTTGTCCTCCACTAGAGGGCAGTAAAAACCACGCTGACTCTAAACCCCTAGTTGTCCTCCACCAGGGGGCAGTAAACACCAGGCTGACTCTAAACCCCTAGTTGTCCTCCACTCAGGGGGCAGTAAACACCAGGCTGACTCTAAACCCCTAGTTGTCCTCCATCAGGGGGCAGTAAACACCAGGCTGACTCTAAACCCCTAGTTGTCCTCCACTAGGGGGCAGGAAACACCAGGCTGACTCTAAACCCCTAGTTGTCCTCCATCAGGGGGCAGTAAACACCAGGCTGACTCTAAACCCCTAGTTGTCCTCCATCAGGGGGCAGTAAACACCAGGCTGACTCTAAACCCCTAGTTGTCCTCCACTAGGGGGCAGGAAACACCAGGCTGACTCTAAACCCCTAGTTGTCCTCCATCAGGGGGCAGTAAACACCAGGCTGACTCTAAACCCCTAGTTGTCCTCCATCAGGGGGCAGTAAACACCAGGCTGACTCTAAACCCCTAGTTGTCCTCCACTAGGGGGCAGTAAACACCAGGCTGACTCTAAACCCCTAGTTGTCCTCCATCAGGGGGCAGTAAACACCAGGCTGACTCTAAACCCCTAGTTGTCCTCCACTCAGGGGGCAGTAAACACCAGGCTGACTCTAAACCCCTAGTTGTCCTCCATCAGGGGGCAGTAAACACCAGGCTGACTCTAAACCCCTAGTTGTCCTCCATCAGGGGGCAGTAAACACCAGGCTGACTCTAAACCCCTAGTTGTCCTCCACTAGGGGGCAGGAAACACCAGGCTGACTCTAAACCCCTAGTTGTCCTCCATCAGGGGGCAGTAAACACCAGGCTGACTCTAAACCCCTAGTTGTCCTCCATCAGGGGGCAGTAAACACCAGGCTGACTCTAAACCCCTAGTTGTCCTCCACTAGGGGGCAGTAAACACCAGGCTGACTCTAAACCCCTAGTTGTCCTCCATCAGGGGGCAGTAAACACCAGGCTGACTCTAAACCCCTAGTTGTCCTCCACTAGGGGGCAGTAAACACCAGGCTGACTCTAAACCCCTAGTTGTCCTCCATCAGGGGGCAGTAAACACCAGGCTGACTCTAAACCCCTAGTTGTCCTCCATCAGAGGGCAGTAAACACCAGGCTGACTCTAAACCCCTAGTTGTCCTCCACTAGGGGGCAGTAAACACCAGGCTTACTCTAAACCCCTAGTTGTCCTCCATCAGGGGGCAGTAAACACCAGAATGACTCTAAACCCCTAGTTGTCATCCATCAGGGGGCAGTAAACACCAGGCTGACTCTAAACCCCTAGTTGTCCTCCACTAGGGGGCAGTAAACACCAGGCTGACTCTAAACCCCTAGTTGTCCTCCATCAGGGGGCAGTAAACACCAGGCTGACTCTAAACCCCTAGTTGTCCTCCACTAGGGGGCAGTAAACACCAGGCTGACTCTAAACCCCTAGTTGTCCTCCATCAGGGGGCAGTAAACACCAGGCTGACTCTAAACCCCTAGTTGTCCTCCATCAGGGGGCAGTAAACACCAGGCTGACTCTAAACCCCTAGTTGTCCTCCACTAGGGGGCAGTAAACACCAGGCTGACTCTAAACCCCTAGTTGTCCTTCATCAGGTGGCAGTAAACACCAGGCTGACTCTAAACCCCTAGTTGTCCTCCACTAGGGGCAGTAAACACCAGGCTGACTCTAAACCCCTAGTTGTCCTCCAGTAGGGGGCAGTAAACACCAGGCTGACTCTAAACCCCTAGTTGTCCTCCACTAGGGGCAGTAAACACCAGGCTGACTCTAAACCACTAGTTGTCCTCCATCAGGGGGCAGTAAACAACAGGCTGACTCTAAACCCCTAGTTGTCCTCCATCAGGGGGCAGTAAACACCAGGCTGACTCTAAACCCCTAGTTGTCCTCCATCAGGGGGCAGTAAACACCAGGCTGACTCTAAACCCCTAGTTGTCCTCCACTAGGGGGCAGTAAACACCAGGCTGACTCTAAACCCCTAGTTGTCCTCCACTAGGGGCAGTAAACACCAGGCTGACTCTAAACCCCTAGTTGTCCTCCACTAGGGGGCAGTAAACACCAGGCTGACTCTAAACCCCTAGTTGTCCTCCACTAGAGGGCAGTAAATACCACGCTGACTCTAAACCCCTAGTTGTCCTCCACCAGGGGAGAGTAAACACCAGGCTGACTCTAAACCCCTAGTTGTCCTCCACTAGGGGGCAGTAAACACCAGGCTGACTCTAAACCCCTAGTTGTCCTCCGTCAGGGGGCAGTAAACACCAGGCTGACTCTAAACCCCTAGTTGTCCTCCATCAGGGGGCAGTAAACACCAGGCTGACTCTAAACCCCTAGTTGTCCTCCACTAGGGGGCAGTAAACACCAGGCTGACTCTAAACCCCTAGTTGTCCTCCACTAGGGGCAGTAAACACCAGGCTGACTCTAAACCCCTAGTTGTCCTTCATCAGGTGGCAGTAAACACCAGGCTGACTCTAAACCCCTAGTTGTCCTCCACTAGGGGCAGTAAACACCAGGCTGACTCTAAACCCCTAGTTGTCCTCCAGTAGGGGGCAGTAAACACCAGGCTGACTCTAAACCACTAGTTGTCCTCCATCAGGGGGCAGTAAACACCAGGCTGACTCTAAACCCCTAGTTGTCCTCCATCAGGGGGCAGTAAACACCAGGCTGACTCTAAACCCCTAGTTGTCCTCCACTAGGGGGCAGTAAACACCAGGCTGACTCTAAACCCCTAGTTGTCCTCCACTAGGGGCAGTAAACACCAGGCTGACTCTAAACCCCTAGTTGTCCTCCACTAGGGGGCAGTAAACACCAGGCTGACTCTAAACCCCTAGTTGTCCTCCACTAGGGGGCAGTAAACACCAGGCTGACTCTAAACCCCTAGTTGTCCTCCATCAGGGGCAGTAAACACCAGGCTGACTCTAAACCCCTAGTTGTCCTCCATCAGGGGGCAGTAAACACCAGGCTGACTCTAAACCCCTAGTTGTCCTCCACTCAGGGGGCAGTAAACACCAGGCTGACTCTAAACCCCTAGTTGTCCTCCGTCAGGGGGCAGTAAACACCAGGCTGACTCTAAACCCCTAGTTGTCCTCCATCAGGGGGCAGTAAACACCAGGCTGACTCTAAACCCCTAGTTGTCCTCCACTAGGGGGCAGTAAACACCAGACTGACTCTAAACCCCTAGTTGTCCTCCATCAGGGGGCAGTAAACACCAGGCTGACTCTAAACCCCTAGTTGTCCTCCACTAGGGGGCAGTAAACACCAGGCTGACTCTAAACCCCTAGTTGTCCTCCATCAGGGGGCAGTAAACACCAGGCTGACTCTAAACCCCTAGTTGTCCTCCATCAGAGGGCAGTAAACACCAGGCTGACTCTAAACCCCTAGTTGTCCTCCACTAGGGGGCAGTAAACACCAGGCTGACTCTAAACCCCTAGTTGTCCTCCATCAGGGGGCAGTAAACACCAGGCTGACTCTAAACTCCTAGTTGTCCTCCATCAGGGGGCAGTAACACCAGGCTGACTCTAAACCCCTAGTTGTCCTCCACTAGGGGGCAGTAAACACCAGGCTGACTCTAAACTCCTAGTTGTCCTCCATCAGGGGGCAGTAAACACCAGGCTGACTCTAAACTCCTAGTTGTCCTCCATCAGGGGGCAGTAAACACCAGGCTGACTCTAAACCCCTAGTTGTCCTCCACTAGGGGGCAGTAAACACCAGGCTGACTCTAAACCCCTAGTTGTCCTCCATCAGGGGGCAGTAAACACCAGGCTGACTCTAAACCCCTAGTTGTCCTCCATCAGGGGGCAGTAAACACCAGGCTGACTCTAAACCCCTAGTTGTCCTCTACCAGGGGGCAGTAAACACCAGGCTGACTCTAAACCCCTAGTTGTCCTCCACTAGGGGCAGTAAACACCAGGCTGACTCTAAACCCCTAGTTGTCCTCCATCAGGGGGCAGTAAACACCAGGCTGACTCTAAACCCCTAGTTGTCCTCCATCAGGGGGCAGTAAACACCAGGCTGACTCTAAACCCCTAGTTGTCATCTACTAGGGGCAGTAAACACCAGGCTGACTCTAAACCCCTAGTTGTCCTCCATCAGAGGGCAGTAAACACCAGGCTGACTCTAAACCCCTAGTTGTCCTCTACCAGGGGGCAGTAAACACCAGGCTGACTCTAAACCCCAGGCTGACTCTAAACACCAGGCTGACTCTAAACCCCTAGTTGTCCTCCATCAGAGGGCAGTAAACACCAGGCTGACTCTAAACCCCTAGTTGTCCTCTACAAGGGGGCAGTAAACACCAGGCTGACTCTAAACCCCTAGTTGTCCTCCACTAGGGGCAGTAAACACCAGGCTGACTCTAAACCCCTAGTTGTCCTCCATCAGGGGGCAGTAAACACCAGGCTGACTCTAAACCCCTAGTTGTCCTCCATCAGGGGGCAGTAAACACCAGGCTGACTCTAAACCCCTAGTTGTCCTCCACTAGGGGGCAGGAAACACCAGGCTGACTCTAAACCCCTAGTTGTCCTCCATCAGGGGGCAGTAAACACCAGGCTGACTCTAAACCCCTAGTTGTCCTCCATCAGGGGGCAGTAAACACCAGGCTGACTCTAAACCCCTAGTTGTCCTCCACTAGGGGGCAGTAAACACCAGGCTGACTCTAAACCCCTAGTTGTCCTCCATCAGGGGGCAGTAAACACCAGGCTGACTCTAAACCCCTAGTTGTCCTCCATCAGGGGGCAGTAAACACCAGGCTGACTCTAAACCCCTAGTTGTCCTCCACTAGGGGGCAGTAAACACCAGGCTGACTCTAAACCCCTAGTTGTCCTCCATCAGGGGGCAGTAAACACCAGGCTGACTCTAAACCCCTAGTTGTCCTCCACTAGGGGGCAGTAAACACCAGGCTGACTCTAAACCCCTAGTTGTCCTCCATCAGGGGGCAGTAAACACCAGGCTGACTCTAAACCCCTAGTTGTCCTCCATCAGAGGGCAGTAAACACCAGGCTGACTCTAAACCCCTAGTTGTCCTCCACTAGGGGGCAGTAAACACCAGGCTGACTCTAAACTCCTAGTTGTCCTCCATCAGGGGGCAGTAAACACCAGGCTGACTCTAAACTCCTAGTTGTCCTCCATCAGGGGGCAGTAAACACCAGGCTGACTCTAAACCCCTAGTTGTCCTCCACTAGGGGGCAGTAAACACCAGGCTGACTCTAAACCCCTAGTTGTCCTCCACTAGGGGGCAGTAAACACCAGGCTGACTCTAAACCCCTAGTTGTCCTCCACTAGGGGGCAGTAAACACCAGGCTGACTCTAAACCCCTAGTTGTCCTCCATCAGGGAGCAGTAAACACCAGGCTGACTCTAAACCCCTAGTTGTCTTCCACTAGGTGGCAGAAAACACCAGGCTGACTCTAAACCCCTAGTTGTCCTCCATCAGGGGGCAGTAAACACCAGGCTGACTCTAAACCCCTAGTTGTCCTCCATCAGGGGGCAGTAAACACCAGGCTGACTCTACACCCCTAGTTGTCCTCTACCAGGGGGCAGTAAACACCAGGTTGACTCTAAACCCCTAGTTGTCCTCCACTAGGGGCAGTAAACACCAGGCTGACTCTAAACCCCTAGTTGTCCTCCATCAGGGGGCTGTAAACACCAGGCTGACTCTAAACCCCTAGTTGTCCTCCACTAGGGGCAGTAAACACCAGGCTGACTCTAAACCCCTAGTTGTCCTCCATCAGAGGGCAGTAAACACCAGGCTGACTCTAAACCCCTAGTTGTCCTCTACCAGGGGGCAGTAAACACCAGGCTGACTCTAAACCCCAGGCTGACTCTAAACACCAGGCTGACTCTAAACCCCTAGTTGTCCTCCATCAGAGGGCAGTAAACACCAGGCTGACTCTAAACCCCTAGTTGTCCTCTACAAGGGGGCAGTAAACACCAGGCTGACTCTAAACCCCTAGTTGTCCTCCACTAGGGGCAGTAAACACCAGGCTGACTCTAAACCCCTAGTTGTCCTCCATCAGGGGGCAGTAAACACCAGGCTGACTCTAAACCCCTAGTTGTCTTCCACTAGGGGGCAGGAAACACCAGGCTGACTCTAAACCCCTAGTTGTCCTCCATCAGGGGGCAGTAAACACCAGGCTGACTCTAAACCCCTAGTTGTCCTCCATCAGGGGGCAGTAAACACCAGGCTGACTCTAAACCCCTAGTTGTCCTCCACTAGGGGGCAGGAAACACCAGGCTGACTCTAAACCCCTAGTTGTCCTCCATCAGGGGGCAGGAAACACCAGGCTGACTCTAAACCCCTAGTTGTCCTCCATGAGAAGGCAGTAAACACCAGGCTGACTCTAAACCCCTAGTTGTCCTCCACTAGGGGGCAGTAAACACCAGGCTGACTCTAAACCCCTAGTTGTCCTCCATCAGGGGGCAGTAAACACCAGGCTGACTCTGAAACCCCTAGTTGTCCTCCATCAGGGGGCAGTAAACACCATGCTGACTCTAAACCCCTAGTTGTCCTCCACTAGGGGGCAGGAAACACCAGGCTGACTCTAAACCCCTAGTTGTCCTCCATCAGGGGGCAGTAAACACCAGGCTGACTCTAAACCCCTAGTTGTCCTCCATGAGAGGGCAGTAAACACCAGGCTGACTCTAAACCCCTAGTTGTCCTCCACTAGGGGGCAGTAAACACCAGGCTGACTCTAAACCCCTAGTTGTCCTCCATCAGGGGGCAGTAAACACCAGGCTGACTCTAAACCCCTAGTTGTCCTCCATCAGGGGGCAGTAAACACCAGGCTGACTCTAAACCCCTAGTTGTCCTCCATCAGAGGGCAGTAAACACCAGGCTGACTCTAAACCCCTAGTTGTCCTCTACCAGGGGGCAGTAAACACCAGGCTGACTCTAAACCCCTAGTTGTCCTCCACTAGGGGCAGTAAACACCAGGATGACTCTAAACCCCTAGTTGTCCTCCACTAGGGGGCAGTAAACACCAGGCTGACTCTAAACCCCTAGTTGTCCTCCATCAGGGGGCAGTAAACACCAGGCTGACTCTAAACCCCTAGTTGTCCTCCATCAGGGGGCAGTAAACACCAGGCTGACTCTAAACCCCTAGTTGTCCTCCATCAGAGGGCAGTAAACACCAGGCTGACTCTAAACCCCTAGTTGTCCTCCACTAGGGGCAGTAAACACCAGGCTGACTCTAAACCCCTAGTTGTCTTCCACTAGGGGGCAGTAAACACCAGGCTGACTCTAAACCCCTAGTTGTCCTCCATCAGGGGGCAGTAAACACCAGGCTGACTCTAAACCCCTAGTTGTCCTCCATCAGGGGGCAGTAAACACCAGGCTGACTCTAAACCCCTAGTTGTCCTCCACTGGGGGGCAGGAAACACCAGGCTGACTCTAAACCCCTAGTTGTCCTCCATCAGGGGGCAGTAAACACCAGGCTGACTCTAAACCCCTAGTTGTCCTCCATCAGGGGGCAGTAAACACCAGGCTGACTCTAAACCCCTAGTTGTCCTCCACTAGGGGGCAGGAAACACCAGGCTGACTCTAAACCCCTAGTTGTCCTCCATCAGGGGGCAGTAAACACCAGAATGACTCTAAACCCCTAGTTGTCATCCATCAGGGGGCAGTAAACACCAGGCTGACTCTAAACCCCTAGTTGTCCTCCACTAGGGGGCAGTAAACACCAGGCTGACTCTAAACTCCTAGTTGTCCTCCATCAGGGGGCAGTAACACCAGGCTGACTCTAAACCCCTAGTTGTCCTCCATCAGGGGGCAGTAAACACCAGGCTGACTCTAAACTCCTAGTTGTCCTCCATCAGGGGGCAGTAACACCAGGCTGACTCTAAACCCCTAGTTGTCCTCCACTAGGGGGCAGTAAACACCAGGCTGACTCTAAACTCCTAGTTGTCCTCCATCAGGGGGCAGTAAACACCAGGCTGACTCTAAACCCCTAGTTGTCCTCCACTAGGGGGCAGTAAACACCAGGCTGACTCTAAACCCCTAGTTGTCCTCCACTAGGGGGCAGTAAACACCAGGCTGACTCTAAACCCCTAGTTGTCCTCCATCAGGGAGCAGTAAACACCAGGCTGACTCTAAACCCCTAGTTGTCTTCCACTAGGTGGCAGAAAACACCAGGCTGACTCTAAACCCCTAGTTGTCCTCCATCAGGGGGCAGTAAACACCAGGCTGACTCTAAACCCCTAGTTGTCCTCCATCAGGGGGCAGTAAACACCAGGCTGACTCTACACCCCTAGTTGTCCTCTACCAGGGGGCAGTAAACACCAGGCTGACTCTAAACCCCTAGTTGTCCTCCATCAGAGGGCAGTAAACACCAGGCTGACTCTAAACCCCTAGTTGTCCTATACCAGGGGGCAGTAAACACCAAGCTGACTCTAAACCCCAGGCTGACTCTAAACACCAGGCTGACTCTAAACCCCTAGTTGTCCTCCATCAGAGGGCAGTAAACACCAGGCTGACTCTAAACCCCTAGTTGTCCTCTACCAGGGGGCAGTAAACACCAGGCTGACTCTAAACCCCTAGTTGTCCTCCACTAGGGGCAGTAAACACCAGGCTGACTCTAAACCCCTAGTTGTCCTCCATCAGGGGGCAGTAAACACCAGGCTGACTCTAAACCCCTAGTTGTCTTCCACTAGGGGGCAGGAAACACCAGGCTGACTCTAAACCCCTAGTTGTCCTCCATCAGGGGGCAGTAAACACCAGGCTGACTCTAAACCCCTAGTTGTCCTCCATCAGGGGGCAGTAAACACCATGCTGACTCTAAACCCCTAGTTGTCCTCCACTAGGGGGCAGGAAACACCAGGCTGACTCTAAACCCCTAGTTGTCCTCCATCAGGGGGCAGTAAACACCAGGCTGACTCTAAACCCCTAGTTGTCCTCCATGAGAGGAGAGTAAACACCAGGCTGACTCTAAACCCCTAGTTGTCCTCCACTAGGGGGCAGTAAACACCAGGCTGACTCTAAACCCCTAGTTGTCCTCCATCAGGGGGCAATAAACACCAGGCTGACTCTAAACCCCTAGTTGTCCTCCATCAGGGGGCAGTAAACACCAGGCTGACTCTAAACCCCTAGTTGTCCTCCATCAGAGGGCAGTAAACACCAGGCTGACTCTAAACCCCTAGTTGTCCTCTACCAGGGGGCAGTAAACACCAGGCTGACTCTAAACCCCTAGTTGTCCTCCACTAGGGGCAGTAAACACCAGGATGACTCTAAACCCCTAGTTGTCCTCCACTAGGGGGCAGTAAACACCAGGCTGACTCTAAACCCCTAGTTGTCCTCCATCAGGGGGCAGTAAACACCAGGCTGACTCTAAACCCCTAGTTGTCCTCCATCAGGGGGCAGTAAACACCAGGCTGACTCTAAACCCCTAGTTGTCCTCTATCAGAGGGCAGTAAACACCAGGCTGACTCTAAACCCCTAGTTGTCCTCCATCAGGGGGCAGTAAACACCAGGCTGACTCTACACCCCTAGTTGTCCTCTACCAGGGGGCAGTAAACACCAGGCTGACTCTAAACCCCTAGTTGTCCTCCATCAGAGGGCAGTAAACACCAGGCTGACTCTAAACCCCTAGTTGTCCTATACCAGGGGGCAGTAAACACCAAGCTGACTCGAAACCCCAGGCTGACTCTAAACACCAGGCTGACTCTAAACCCCTAGTTGTCCTCCATCAGAGGGCAGTAAACACCAGGCTGACTCTAAACCCCTAGTTGTCCTCTACCAGGGGGCAGTAAACACCAGGCTGACTCTAAACCCCTAGTTGTCCTCCACTAGGGGCAGTAAACACCAGGCTGACTCTAAACCCCTAGTTGTCCTCCATCAGGGGGCAGTAAACACCAGGCTGACTCTAAACCCCTAGTTGTCTTCCACTAGGGGGCAGGAAACACCAGGCTGACTCTAAACCCCTAGTTGTCCTCCATCAGGGGGCAGTAAACACCAGGCTGACTCTAAACCCCTAGTTGTCCTCCATCAGGGGGCAGTAAACACCATGCTGACTCTAAACCCCTAGTTGTCCTCCACTAGGGGGCAGGAAACACCAGGCTGACTCTAAACCCCTAGATGTCCTCCATCAGGGGGCAGTAAACACCAGGCTGACTCTAAACCCCTAGTTGTCCTCCATGAGAGGAGAGTAAACACCAGGCTGACTCTAAACCCCTAGTTGTCCTCCACTAGGGGGCAGTAAACACCAGGCTGACTCTAAACCCCTAGTTGTCCTCCATCAGGGGGCAATAAACACCAGGCTGACTCTAAACCCCTAGTTGTCCTCCATCAGGGGGCAGTAAACACCAGGCTGACTCTAAACCCCTAGTTGTCCTCCATCAGAGGGCAGTAAACACCAGGCTGACTCTAAACCCCTAGTTGTCCTCTACCAGGGGGCAGTAAACACCAGGCTGACTCTAAACCCCTAGTTGTCCTCCACTAGGGGCAGTAAACACCAGGATGACTCTAAACCCCTAGTTGTCCTCCACTAGGGGGCAGTAAACACCAGGCTGACTCTAAACCCCTAGTTGTCCTCCATCAGGGGGCAGTAAACACCAGGCTGACTCTAAACCCCTAGTTGTCCTCCATCAGGGGGCAGTAAACACCAGGCTGACTCTAAACCCCTAGTTGTCCTCTATCAGAGGGCAGTAAACACCAGGCTGACTCTAAACCCCTAGTTGTCCTCCATCAGAGGGCAGTAAACACCAGGCTGAATCTAAACCCCTAGTTGTCCTCCATCAGGGGGCAGTAAACACCAGGCTGACTCTAAACCCCTAGTTGTCCTCCACTAGGGGGCAGTAAACACCAGGCTGACTCTAAACCCCTAGTTGTCCTCCATCAGGGGGCAGTAAACCCCAGGCTGACTCTAAACCCCAAGTTGTCTTCCACTAGGGGGCAGTAAACACCAGGCTGACTCTAAACCCCTAGTTGTCCTCTACCAGGGGGCAGTAAACACCAGGCTGACTCTAAACCCCTAGTTGTCCTCCACTAGGGGCAGTAAACACCAGGATGACTCTAAACCCCTAGTTGTCCTCCACTAGGGGGCAGTAAACACCAGGCTGACTCTAAACCCCTAGTTGTCCTCCATCAGGGGGCAGTAAACACCAGGCTGACTCTAAACCCCTAGTTGTCCTCCATCAGGGGGCAGTAAACACCAGGCTGACTCTAAACCCCTAGTTGTCCTCCATCAGAGGGCAGTAAACACCAGGCTGACTCTAAACCCCTAGTTGTCCTCCACTAGGGGCAGTAAACACCAGGCTGACTCTAAACCCCTAGTTGTCTTCCACTAGGGGGCAGTAAACACCAGGCTGACTCTAAACCCCTAGTTGTCCTCCATCAGGGGGCAGTAAACACCAGGCTGACTCTAAACCCCTAGTTGTCCTCCATCATGGCGCAGTAAACACCAGGCTGACTCTAAACCCCTAGTTGTCCTCCACTGGGGGGCAGGAAACACCAGGCTGACTCTAAACCCCTAGTTGTCCTCCATCAGGGGGCAGTAAACACCAGGCTGACTCTAAACCCCTAGTTGTCCTCCATCAGGGGGCAGTAAACACCAGGCTGACTCTAAACCCCTAGTTGTCCTCCACTAGGGGGCAGGAAACACCAGGCTGACTCTAAACCCCTAGTTGTCCTCCATCAGGGGGCAGTAAACACCAGAATGACTCTAAACCCCTAGTTGTCATCCATCAGGGGGCAGTAAACACCAGGCTGACTCTAAACCCCTAGTTGTCCTCCACTAGGGGGCAGTAAACACCAGGCTGACTAAACCCCTAGTTGTCCTCCATCAGGGGGCAGTAAACACCAGGCTGACTCTAAACCCCTAGTTGTCCTCCACTAGGGGGCAGTAAACACCAGGCTGACTCTAAACCACTAGTTGTCCTCCATCAGGGGGCAGTAAACACCAGGCTGACTCTAAACCCCTAGTTGTCCTCCATCAGAGGGCAGTAAACACCAGGCTGACTCTAAACCCCTAGTTGTCCTCCACTAGGGGGCAGTAAACACCAGGCTGACTCTAAACCCCTAGTTGTCCTCCATCAGGGGGCAGTAAACACCAGGCTGACTCTAAACTCCTAGTTGTCCTCCATCAGGGGGCAGTAATACCAGGCTGACTCTAAACCCCTAGTTGTCCTCCACTAGGGGGCAGTAAACACCAGGCTGACTCTAAACTCCTAGTTGTCCTCCATCAGGGGGCAGTAAACACCAGGCTGACTCTAAACTCCTAGTTGTCCTCCATCAGGGGGCAGTAAACACCAGGCTGACTCTAAACCCCTAGTTGTCCTCCACTAGGGGGCAGTAAACACCAGGCTGACTCTAAACCCCTAGTTGTCCTCCACTAGGGGGCAGTAAACACCAGGCTGACTCTAAACCCCTAGTTGTCCTCCACTAGGGGGCAGTAAACACCAGGCTGACTCTAAACCCCTAGTTGTCCTCCATCAGGGAGCAGTAAACACCAGGCTGACTCTAAACCCCTAGTTGTCTTCCACTAGGTGGCAGAAAACACCAGGCTGACTCTAAACCCCTAGTTGTCCTCCATCAGGGGGCAGTAAACACCAGGCTGACTCTAAACCCCTAGTTGTCCTCCATCAGGGGGCAGTAAACACCAGGCTGACTCTACACCCCTAGTTGTCCTCTACCAGGGGGCAGTAAACACCAGGCTGACTCTAAACCCCTAGTTGTCCTCCATCAGAGGGCAGTAAACACCAGGCTGACTCTAAACCCCTAGTTGTCCTATACCAGGGGGCAGTAAACACCAGGCTGACTCTAAACCCCAGGCTGACTCTAAACACCAGGCTGACTCTAAACCCCTAGTTGTCCTCCATCAGAGGGCAGTAAACACCAGGCTGACTCTAAACCCCTAGTTGTCCTCTACCAGGGGGCAGTAAACACCAGGCTGACTCTAAACCCCTAGTTGTCCTCCACTAGGGGCAGTAAACACCAGGCTGACTCTAAACCCCTAGTTGTCCTCCATCAGGGGGCAGTAAACACCAGGCTGACTCTAAACCCCTAGTTGTCTTCCACTAGGGGGCAGGAAACACCAGGCTGACTCTAAACCCCTAGTTGTCCTCCATCAGGGGGCAGTAAACACCAGGCTGACTCTAAACCCCTAGTTGTCCTCCATCAGGGGGCAGTAAACACCATGCTGACTCTAAACCCCTAGTTGTCCTCCACTAGGGGGCAGGAAACACCAGGCTGACTCTAAACCCCTAGTTGTCCTCCATCAGGGGGCAGTAAACACCAGGCTGACTCTAAACCCCTAGTTGTCCTCCATGAGAGGAGAGTAAACACCAGGCTGACTCTAAACCCCTAGTTGTCCTCCACTAGGGGGCAGTAAACACCAGGCTGACTCTAAACCCCTAGTTGTCCTCCATCAGGGGGCAGTAAACACCAGGCTGACTCTAAACCCCTAGTTGTCCTCCATCAGGGGGCAGTAAACACCAGGCTGACTCTAAACCCCTAGTTGTCCTCCATCAGAGGGCAGTAAACACCAGGCTGACTCTAAACCCCTAGTTGTCCTCCACTAGGGGCAGTAAACACCAGGCTGACTCTAAACCCCTAGTTGTCCTCCATCAGGGGGCTGTAAACACCAGGCTGACTCTAAACCCCTAGTTGTCCTCTACCAGGGGGCAGTAAACACCAGGCTGACTCTAAACCCCTAGTTGTCATCTACTAGGGGCAGTAAACACCAGGCTGACTCTAAACCCCTAGTTGTCCTCCATCAGAGGGCAGTAAACACCAGGCTGACTCTAAACCCCTAGTTCTCCTCTACCAGGGGGCAGTAAACACCAGGCTGACTCTAAACCCCAGGCTGACTCTAAACACCAGGCTGACTCTAAACCCCTAGTTGTCCTCCATCAGAGGGCAGTAAACACCAGGCTGACTCTAAACCCCTAGTTGTCCTCTACAAGGGGGCAGTAAACACCAGGCTGACTCTAAACCCCTAGTTGTCCTCCACTAGGGGCAGTAAACACCAGGCTGACTCTAAACCCCTAGTTGTCCTCCATCAGGGGGCAGTAAACACCAGGCTGACTCTAAACCCCTAGTTGGCTTCCACTAGGGGGCAGGAAACACCAGGCTGACTCTAAACCCCTAGTTGTCCTCCATCAGGGGGCAGTAAACACCAGGCTGACTCTAAACCCCTAGTTGTCCTCCATCAGGGGGCAGTAAACACCAGGCTGACTCTAAACCCCTAGTTGTCCTCCACTAGGGGGCAGGAAACACCAGGCTGACTCTAAACCCCTAGTTGTCCTCCATCAGGGGGCAGGAAACACCAGGCTGACTCTAAACCCCTAGTTGTCCTCCATGAGAAGGCAGTAAACACCAGGCTGACTCTAAACCCCTAGTTGTCCTCCACTAGGGGGCAGTAAACACCAGGCTGACTCTAAACCCCTAGTTGTCCTCCATCAGGGGGCAGTAAACACCAGGCTGACTCTGAAACCCCTAGTTGTCCTCCACTAGGGGGCAGGAAACACCAGGCTGACTCTAAACCCCTAGTTGTCCTCCATCAGGGGGCAGTAAACACCAGGCTGACTCTAAACCCCTAGTTGTCCTCCATGAGAGGGCAGTAAACACCAGGCTGACTCTAAACCCCTAGTTGTCCTCCACTAGGGGGCAGTAAACACCAGGCTGACTCTAAACCCCTAGTTGTCCTCCATCAGGGGGCAGCAAAACACCAGGCTGACTCTAAACCCCTAGTTGTCCTCCATCAGGGGGCAGTAAACACCAGGCTGACTCTAAACCCCTAGTTGTCCTCCATCAGAGGGCAGTAAACACCAGGCTGACTCTAAACCCCTAGTTGTCCTCTACCAGGGGGCAGTAAACACCAGGCTGACTCTAAACCCCTAGTTGTCCTCCACTAGGGGCAGTAAACACCAGGATGACTCTAAACCCCTAGTTGTCCTCCACTAGGGGGCAGTAAACACCAGGCTGACTCTAAACCCCTAGTTGTCCTCCATCAGGGGGCAGTAAACACCAGGCTGACTCTAAACCCCTAGTTGTCCTCCATCAGGGGGCAGTAAACACCAGGCTGACTCTAAACCCCTAGTTGTCCTCCATCAGAGGGCAGTAAACACCAGGCTGACTCTAAACCCCTAGTTGTCCTCCACTAGGGGCAGTAAACACCAGGCTGACTCTAAACCCCTAGTTGTCTTCCACTAGGGGGCAGTAAACACCAGGCTGACTCTAAACCCCTAGTTGTCCTCCATCAGGGGGCAGTAAACACCAGGCTGACTCTAAACCCCTAGTTGTCCTCCATCAGGGGGCAGGAAACACCAGGCTGACTCTAAACCCCTAGTTGTCCTCCACTGGGGGGCAGGAAACACCAGGCTGACTCTACACCCCTAGTTGTCCTCCATCAGGGGGCAGTAAACACCAGGCTGACTCTAAACCCCTAGTTGTCCTCCATCAGGGGGCAGTAAACACCAGGCTGACTCTAAACCCCTAGTTGTCCTCCACTAGGGGGCAGGAAACACCAGGCTGACTCTAAACCCCTAGTTGTCCTCCATCAGGGGGCAGTAAACACCAGAATGACTCTAAACCCCTAGTTGTCATCCATCAGGGGGCAGTAAACACCAGGCTGACTCTAAACCCCTAGTTGTCCTCCACTAGGGGGCAGTAAACACCAGGCTGACTCTAAACCCCTAGTTGTCCTCCATCAGGGGGCAGTAAACACCAGGCTGACTCTAAACCCCTAGTTGTCCTCCACTAGGGGGCAGTAAACACCAGGCTGACTCTAAACCACTAGTTGTCCTCCATCAGGGGGCAGTAAACACCAGGCTGACTCTAAACCCCTAGTTGTCCTCCATCAGAGGGCAGTAAACACCAGGCTGACTCTAAACCCCTAGTTGTCCTCCACTAGGGGGCAGTAAACACCAGGCTGACTCTAAACCCCTAGTTGTCCTCCATCAGGGGGCAGTAAACACCAGGCTGACTCTAAACTCCTAGTTGTCCTCCATCAGGGGGCAGTAACACCAGGCTGACTCTAAACCCCTAGTTGTCCTCCACTAGGGGGCAGTAAACACCAGGCTGACTCTAAACTCCTAGTTGTCCTACATCAGGGGGCAGTAAACACCAGGCTGACTCTAAACTCCTAGTTGTCCTCCATCAGGGGGCAGTAAACACCAGGCTGACTCTAAACCCCTAGTTGTCCTCCACTAGGGGGCAGTAAACACCAGGCTGACTCTAAACCCCTAGTTGTCCTCCACTAGGGGGCAGTAAACACCAGGCTGACTCTAAACCCCTAGTTGTCCTCACTAGGGGGCAGTAAACACCAGGCTGACTCTAAACCCCTAGTTGTCCTCCATCAGGGGGCAGTAAACACCAGGCTGACTCTAAACCCCTAGTTGTCTTCCACTAGGTGGCAGAAAACACCAGGCTGACTCTAAACCCCTAGTTGTCCTCCACTAGGGGCAGTAAACACCAGGCTGACTCTAAACCCCTAGTTGTCTTCCACTAGGGGGCAGTAAACACCAGGCTGACTCTACACCCCTAGTTGTCCTCTACCAGGGGGCAGTAAACACCAGGCTGACTCTAAACCCCTAGTTGTCCTCCACTGGGGGGCAGGAAACACCAGGCTGACTCTAAACCCCTAGTTGTCCTCCATCAGGGGGCAGTAAACACCAGGCTGACTCTAAACCCCTAGTTGTCCTCCATCAGGGGGCAGTAAACACCAGGCTGACTCTAAACCCCTAGTTGTCCTCCACTAGGGGGCAGGAAACACCAGGCTGACTCTAAACCCCTAGTTGTCCTGTAAACACCAGAATGACTCTAAACCCCTAGTTGTCATCCATCAGGGGGCAGTAAACACCAGGCTGACTCTAAACCCCTAGTTGTCCTCCACTAGGGGGCAGTAAACACCAGGCTGACTCTAAACCCCTAGTTGTCCTCCATCAGGGGGCAGTAAACACCAGGCTGACTCTAAACCCCTAGTTGTCCTCCACTAGGGGGCAGTAAACACCAGGCTGACTCTAAACCACTAGTTGTCCTCCATCAGGGGGCAGTAAACACCAGGCTGACTCTAAACCCCTAGTTGTCCTCCATCAGAGGGCAGTAAACACCAGGCTGACTCTAAACCCCTAGTTGTCCTCCACTAGGGGGCAGTAAACACCAGGCTGACTCTAAACCCCTAGTTGTCCTCCATCAGGGGGCAGTAAACACCAGGCTGACTCTAAACTCCTAGTTGTCCTCCATCAGGGGGCAGTAACACCAGGCTGACTCTAAACCCCTAGTTGTCCTCCACTAGGGGGCAGTAAACACCAGGCTGACTCTAAACTCCTAGTTGTCCTCCATCAGGGGGCAGTAAACACCAGGCTGACTCTAAACTCCTAGTTGTCCTCCATCAGGGGGCAGTAAACACCAGGCTGACTCTAAACCCCTAGTTGTCCTCCACTAGGGGGCAGTAAACACCAGGCTGACTCTAAACCCCTAGTTGTCCTCCACTAGGGGGCAGTAAACACCAGGCTGACTCTAAACCCCTAGTTGTCCTCCACTAGGGGGCAGTAAACACCAGGCTGACTCTAAACCCCTAGTTGTCCTCCATCAGGGAGCAGTAAACACCAGGCTGACTCTAAACCCCTAGTTGTCTTCCACTAGGTGGCAGAAAACACCAGGCTGACTCTAAACCCCTAGTTGTCCTCCATCAGGGGGCAGTAAACACCAGGCTGACTCTAAACCCCTAGTTGTCCTCCATCAGGGGGCAGTAAACACCAGGCTGACTCTACACCCCTAGTTGTCCTCTACCAGGGGGCAGTAAACACCAGGCTGACTCTAAACCCCTAGTTGTCCTCCATCAGAGGGCAGTAAACACCAGGCTGACTCTCAACCCCTAGTTGTCCTATACCAGGGGGCAGTAAACACCAGGCTGACTCTAAACCCCAGGCTGACTCTAAACACCAGGCTGACTCTAAACCCCTAGTTGTCCTCCATCAGAGGGCAGTAAACACCAGGCTGACTCTAAACCCCTAGTTGTCCTCTACCAGGGGGCAGTAAACACCAGGCTGACTCTAAACCCCTAGTTGTCCTCCACTAGGGGCAGTAAACACCAGGCTGACTCTAAACCCCTAGTTGTCCTCCATCAGGGGGCAGTAAACACCAGGCTGACTCTAAACCCCTAGTTGTCTTCCACTAGGGGGCAGGAAACACCAGGCTGACTCTAAACCCCTAGTTGTCCTCCATCAGGGGGCAGTAAACACCAGGCTGACTCTAAACCCCTAGTTGTCCTCCATCAGGGGGCAGTAAACACCATGCTGACTCTAAACCCCTAGTTGTCCTCCACTAGGGGGCAGGAAACACCAGGCTGACTCTAAACCCCTAGTTGTCCTCCATCAGGGGGCAGTAAACACCAGGCTGACTCTAAACCCCTAGTTGTCCTCCATGAGAGGAGAGTAAACACCAGGCTGACTCTAAACCCCTAGTTGTCCTCCACTAGGGGGCAGTAAACACCAGGCTGACTCTAAACCCCTAGTTGTCCTCCATCAGGGGGCAGTAAACACCAGGCTGACTCTAAACCCCTAGTTGTCCTCCATCAGGGGGCAGTAAACACCAGGCTGACTCTAAACCCCTAGTTGTCCTCCATCAGAGGGCAGTAAACACCAGGCTGACTCTAAACCCCTAGTTGTCCTCTACCAGGGGGCAGTAAACACCAGGCTGACTCTAAACCCCTAGTTGTCCTCCACTAGGGGCAGTAAACACCAGGATGACTCTAAACCCCTAGTTGTCCTCCACTAGGGGGCAGTAAACACCAGGCTGACTCTAAACCCCTAGTTGTCCTCCATCAGGGGGCAGTAAACACCAGGCTGACTCTAAACCCCTAGTTGTCCTCCATCAGGGGGCAGTAAACACCAGGCTGACTCTAAACCCCTAGTTGTCCTCCATCAGAGGGCAGTAAACACCAGGCTGACTCTAAACCCCTAGTTGTCCTCCATCAGAGGGCAGTAAACACCAGGCTGAATCTAAACCCCTAGTTGTCCTCCATCAGGGGGCAGTAAACACCAGGCTGACTCTAAACCCCTAGTTGTCCTCCACTAGGGGGCAGTAAACACCAGGCTGACTCTAAACCCCTAGTTGTCCTCCATCAGGGGGCAGTAAACCCCAGGCTGACTCTAAACCCCAAGTTGTCTTCCACTAGGGGGCAGTAAACACCAGGCTGACTCTAAACCACTAGTTGTCCTCCACTAGGGGGCAGTAAACACCAGGCTGACTCTAAACCACTAGTTGTCCTCCACTAGGGGGCAGTACACACCAGGCTGACTCTAAACCCCTAGTTGTCCTCCATCAGGGGGCAGTAAACACCAGGCTGACTCTAAACTCCTAGTTGTCCTCCACTAGGGGGCAGTAAACACCAGACTGACTCTAAACCCCTAGTTGTCCTCCATCAGGGGGCAGTAAACACCAGGCTGACTCTAAACTCCTAGTTGTCCTCCACTAGGGGGCAGTAAACACCAGGCTGACTCTAAACCCCTAGTTGTCCTCCATGAGAGGAGAGTAAACACCAGGCTGACTCTAAACCCCTAGTTGTCCTCCACTAGGGGGCAGTAAACACCAGGCTGACTCTAAACCCCTAGTTGTCCTCCATCAGGGGGCAATAAACACCAGGCTGACTCTAAACCCCTAGTTGTCCTCCATCAGGGGGCAGTAAACACCAGGCTGACTCTAAACCCCTAGTTGTCCTCCATCAGAGGGCAGTAAACACCAGGCTGACTCTAAACCCCTAGTTGTCCTCTACCAGGGGGCAGTAAACACCAGGCTGACTCTAAACCCCTAGTTGTCCTCCACTAGGGGCAGTAAACACCAGGATGACTCTAAACCCCTAGTTGTCCTCCACTAGGGGGCAGTAAACACCAGGCTGACTCTAAACCCCTAGTTGTCCTCCATCAGGGGGCAGTAAACACCAGGCTGACTCTAAACCCCTAGTTGTCCTCCATCAGGGGGCAGTAAACACCAGGCTGACTCTAAACCCCTAGTTGTCCTCTATCAGAGGGCAGTAAACACCAGGCTGACTCTAAACCCCTAGTTGTCCTCCATCAGAGGGCAGTAAACACCAGGCTGAATCTAAACCCCTAGTTGTCCTCCATCAGGGGGCAGTAAACACCAGGCTGACTCTAAACCCCTAGTTGTCCTCCACTAGGGGGCAGTAAACACCAGGCTGACTCTAAACCCCTAGTTGTCCTCCATCAGGGGGCAGTAAACCCCAGGCTGACTCTAAACCCCAAGTTGTCTTCCACTAGGGGGCAGTAAACACCAGGCTGACTCTAAACCCCTAGTTGTCCTCTACCAGGGGGCAGTAAACACCAGGCTGACTCTAAACCCCTAGTTGTCCTCCACTAGGGGCAGTAAACACCAGGATGACTCTAAACCCCTAGTTGTCCTCCACTAGGGGGCAGTAAACACCAGGCTGACTCTAAACCCCTAGTTGTCCTCCATCAGGGGGCAGTAAACACCAGGCTGACTCTAAACCCCTAGTTGTCCTCCATCAGGGGGCAGTAAACACCAGGCTGACTCTAAACCCCTAGTTGTCCTCCATCAGAGGGCAGTAAACACCAGGCTGACTCTAAACCCCTAGTTGTCCTCCACTAGGGGCAGTAAACACCAGGCTGACTCTAAACCCCTAGTTGTCTTCCACTAGGGGGCAGTAAACACCAGGCTGACTCTAAACCCCTAGTTGTCCTCCATCAGGGGGCAGTAAACACCAGGCTGACTCTAAACCCCTAGTTGTCCTCCATCATGGCGCAGTAAACACCAGGCTGACTCTAAACCCCTAGTTGTCCTCCACTGGGGGGCAGGAAACACCAGGCTGACTCTAAACCCCTAGTTGTCCTCCATCAGGGGGCAGTAAACACCAGGCTGACTCTAAACCCCTAGTTGTCCTCCATCAGGGGGCAGTAAACACCAGGCTGACTCTAAACCCCTAGTTGTCCTCCACTAGGGGGCAGGAAACACCAGGCTGACTCTAAACCCCTAGTTGTCCTCCATCAGGGGGCAGTAAACACCAGAATGACTCTAAACCCCTAGTTGTCATCCATCAGGGGGCAGTAAACACCAGGCTGACTCTAAACCCCTAGTTGTCCTCCACTAGGGGGCAGTAAACACCAGGCTGACTCTAAACCACTAGTTGTCCTCCATCAGGGGGCAGTAAACACCAGGCTGACTCTAAACCCCTAGTTGTCCTCCATCAGAGGGCAGTAAACACCAGGCTGACTCTAAACCCCTAGTTGTCCTCCACTAGGGGGCAGTAAACACCAGGCTGACTCTAAACCCCTAGTTGTCCTCCATCAGGGGGCAGTAAACACCAGGCTGACTCTAAACTCCTAGTTGTCCTCCATCAGGGGGCAGTAATACCAGGCTGACTCTAAACCCCTAGTTGTCCTCCACTAGGGGGCAGTAAACACCAGGCTGACTCTAAACTCCTAGTTGTCCTCCATCAGGGGGCAGTAAACACCAGGCTGACTCTAAACTCCTAGTTGTCCTCCATCAGGGGGCAGTAAACACCAGGCTGACTCTAAACCCCTAGTTGTCCTCCACTAGGGGGCAGTAAACACCAGGCTGACTCTAAACCCCTAGTTGTCCTCCACTAGGGGGCAGTAAACACCAGGCTGACTCTAAACCCCTAGTTGTCCTCCACTAGGGGGCAGTAAACACCAGGCTGACTCTAAACCCCTAGTTGTCCTCCATCAGGGAGCAGTAAACACCAGGCTGACTCTAAACCCCTAGTTGTCTTCCACTAGGTGGCAGAAAACACCAGGCTGACTCTAAACCCCTAGTTGTCCTCCATCAGGGGGCAGTAAACACCAGGCTGACTCTAAACCCCTAGTTGTCCTCCATCAGGGGGCAGTAAACACCAGGCTGACTCTACACCCCTAGTTGTCCTCTACCAGGGGGCAGTAAACACCAGGCTGACTCTAAACCCCTAGTTGTCCTCCATCAGAGGGCAGTAAACACCAGGCTGACTCTAAACCCCTAGTTGTCCTATACCAGGGGGCAGTAAACACCAGGCTGACTCTAAACCCCAGGCTGACTCTAAACACCAGGCTGACTCTAAACCCCTAGTTGTCCTCCACTAGGGGCAGTAAACACCAGGATGACTCTAAACCCCTAGTTGTCCTCCACTAGGGGGCAGTAAACACCAGGCTGACTCTAAACCCCTAGTTGTCCTCCATCAGGGGGCAGTAAACACCAGGCTGACTCTAAACCCCTAGTTGTCCTCCATCAGGGGGCAGTAAACACCAGGCTGACTCTAAACCCCTAGTTGTCCTCCATCAGAGGGCAGTAAACACCAGGCTGACTCTAAACCCCTAGTTGTCCTCCACTAGGGGCAGTAAACACCAGGCTGACTCTAAACCCCTAGTTGTCTTCCACTAGGGGGCAGTAAACACCAGGCTGACTCTAAACCCCTAGTTGTCCTCCATCAGGGGGCAGTAAACACCAGGCTGACTCTAAACCCCTAGTTGTCCTCCATCATGGCGCAGTAAACACCAGGCTGACTCTAAACCCCTAGTTGTCCTCCACTGGGGGGCAGGAAACACCAGGCTGACTCTAAACCCCTAGTTGTCCTCCATCAGGGGGCAGTAAACACCAGGCTGACTCTAAACCCCTAGTTGTCCTCCATCAGGGGGCAGTAAACACCAGGCTGACTCTAAACCCCTAGTTGTCCTCCACTAGGGGGCAGGAAACACCAGGCTGACTCTAAACCCCTAGTTGTCCTCCATCAGGGGGCAGTAAACACCAGAATGACTCTAAACCCCTAGTTGTCATCCATCAGGGGGCAGTAAACACCAGGCTGACTCTAAACCCCTAGTTGTCCTCCACTAGGGGGCAGTAAACACCAGGCTGACTAAACCCCTAGTTGTCCTCCATCAGGGGGCAGTAAACACCAGGCTGACTCTAAACCCCTAGTTGTCCTCCACTAGGGGGCAGTAAACACCAGGCTGACTCTAAACCACTAGTTGTCCTCCATCAGGGGGCAGTAAACACCAGGCTGACTCTAAACCCCTAGTTGTCCTCCATCAGAGGGCAGTAAACACCAGGCTGACTCTAAACCCCTAGTTGTCCTCCACTAGGGGGCAGTAAACACCAGGCTGACTCTAAACCCCTAGTTGTCCTCCATCAGGGGGCAGTAAACACCAGGCTGACTCTAAACTCCTAGTTGTCCTCCATCAGGGGGCAGTAATACCAGGCTGACTCTAAACCCCTAGTTGTCCTCCACTAGGGGGCAGTAAACACCAGGCTGACTCTAAACTCCTAGTTGTCCTCCATCAGGGGGCAGTAAACACCAGGCTGACTCTAAACTCCTAGTTGTCCTCCATCAGGGGGCAGTAAACACCAGGCTGACTCTAAACCCCTAGTTGTCCTCCACTAGGGGGCAGTAAACACCAGGCTGACTCTAAACCCCTAGTTGTCCTCCACTAGGGGGCAGTAAACACCAGGCTGACTCTAAACCCCTAGTTGTCCTCCACTAGGGGGCAGTAAACACCAGGCTGACTCTAAACCCCTAGTTGTCCTCCATCAGGGAGCAGTAAACACCAGGCTGACTCTAAACCCCTAGTTGTCTTCCACTAGGTGGCAGAAAACACCAGGCTGACTCTAAACCCCTAGTTGTCCTCCATCAGGGGGCAGTAAACACCAGGCTGACTCTAAACCCCTAGTTGTCTTCCACTAGGTGGCAGAAAACACCAGGCTGACTCTAAACCCCTAGTTGTCCTCCATCAGGGGGCAGTAAACACCAGGCTGACTCTAAACCCCTAGTTGTCCTCCATCAGAGGGCAGTAAACACCAGGCTGACTCTAAACCCCTAGTTGTCCTCCACTAGGGGCAGTAAACACCAGGCTGACTCTAAACCCCTAGTTGTCTTCCACTAGGGGGCAGTAAACACCAGGCTGACTCTAAACCCCTAGTTGTCCTCCATCAGGGGGCAGTAAACACCAGGCTGACTCTAAACCCCTAGTTGTCCTCCATCATGGCGCAGTAAACACCAGGCTGACTCTAAACCCCTAGTTGTCCTCCACTGGGGGGCAGGAAACACCAGGCTGACTCTAAACCCCTAGTTGTCCTCCATCAGGGGGCAGTAAACACCAGGCTGACTCTAAACCCCTAGTTGTCCTCCATCAGGGGGCAGTAAACACCAGGCTGACTCTAAACCCCTAGTTGTCCTCCACTAGGGGGCAGGAAACACCAGGCTGACTCTAAACCCCTAGTTGTCCTCCATCAGGGGGCAGTAAACACCAGAATGACTCTAAACCCCTAGTTGTCATCCATCAGGGGGCAGTAAACACCAGGCTGACTCTAAACCCCTAGTTGTCCTCCACTAGGGGGCAGTAAACACCAGGCTGACTAAACCCCTAGTTGTCCTCCATCAGGGGGCAGTAAACACCAGGCTGACTCTAAACCCCTAGTTGTCCTCCACTAGGGGGCAGTAAACACCAGGCTGACTCTAAACCACTAGTTGTCCTCCATCAGGGGGCAGTAAACACCAGGCTGACTCTAAACCCCTAGTTGTCCTCCATCAGAGGGCAGTAAACACCAGGCTGACTCTAAACCCCTAGTTGTCCTCCACTAGGGGGCAGTAAACACCAGGCTGACTCTAAACCCCTAGTTGTCCTCCATCAGGGGGCAGTAAACACCAGGCTGACTCTAAACTCCTAGTTGTCCTCCATCAGGGGGCAGTAATACCAGGCTGACTCTAAACCCCTAGTTGTCCTCCACTAGGGGGCAGTAAACACCAGGCTGACTCTAAACTCCTAGTTGTCCTCCATCAGGGGGCAGTAAACACCAGGCTGACTCTAAACTCCTAGTTGTCCTCCATCAGGGGGCAGTAAACACCAGGCTGACTCTAAACCCCTAGTTGTCCTCCACTAGGGGGCAGTAAACACCAGGCTGACTCTAAACCCCTAGTTGTCCTCCACTAGGGGGCAGTAAACACCAGGCTGACTCTAAACCCCTAGTTGTCCTCCACTAGGGGGCAGTAAACACCAGGCTGACTCTAAACCCCTAGTTGTCCTCCATCAGGGAGCAGTAAACACCAGGCTGACTCTAAACCCCTAGTTGTCTTCCACTAGGTGGCAGAAAACACCAGGCTGACTCTAAACCCCTAGTTGTCCTCCATCAGGGGGCAGTAAACACCAGGCTGACTCTAAACCCCTAGTTGTCCTCCATCAGGGGGCAGTAAACACCAGGCTGACTCTACACCCCTAGTTGTCCTCTACCAGGGGGCAGTAAACACCAGGCTGACTCTAAACCCCTAGTTGTCCTCCATCAGAGGGCAGTAAACACCAGGCTGACTCTAAACCCCTAGTTGTCCTATACCAGGGGGCAGTAAACACCAGGCTGACTCTAAACCCCAGGCTGACTCTAAACACCAGGCTGACTCTAAACCCCTAGTTGTCCTCCATCAGAGGGCAGTAAACACCAGGCTGACTCTAAACCCCTAGTTGTCCTCTACCAGGGGGCAGTAAACACCAGGCTGACTCTAAACCCCTAGTTGTCCTCCACTAGGGGCAGTAAACACCAGGCTGACTCTAAACCCCTAGTTGTCCTCCATCAGGGGGCAGTAAACACCAGGCTGACTCTAAACCCCTAGTTGTCTTCCACTAGGGGGCAGGAAACACCAGGCTGACTCTAAACCCCTAGTTGTCCTCCATCAGGGGGCAGTAAACACCAGGCTGACTCTAAACCCCTAGTTGTCCTCCATCAGGGGGCAGTAAACACCATGCTGACTCTAAACCCCTAGTTGTCCTCCACTAGGGGGCAGGAAACACCAGGCTGACTCTAAACCCCTAGTTGTCCTCCATCAGGGGGCAGTAAACACCAGGCTGACTCTAAACCCCTAGTTGTCCTCCATGAGAGGAGAGTAAACACCAGGCTGACTCTAAACCCCTAGTTGTCCTCCACTAGGGGGCAGAAAACACCAGGCTGACTCTAAACCCCTAGTTGTCCTCCATCAGGGGGCAGTAAACACCAGGCTGACTCTAAACCCCTAGTTGTCCTCCATCAGGGGGCAGTAAACACCAGGCTGACTCTAAACCCCTAGTTGTCCTCCATCAGAGGGCAGTAAACACCAGGCTGACTCTAAACCCCTAGTTGTCCTCCACTAGGGGCAGTAAACACCAGGCTGACTCTAAACCCCTAGTTGTCCTCCATCAGGGGGCTGTAAACACCAGGCTGACTCTAAACCCCTAGTTGTCCACTACCAGGGGGCAGTAAACACCAGGCTGACTCTAAACCCCTAGTTGTCATCTACTAGGGGCAGTAAACACCAGGCTGACTCTAAACCCCTAGTTGTCCTCCATCAGAGGGCAGTAAACACCAGGCTGACTCTAAACCCCTAGTTGTCCTCTACCAGGGGGCAGTAAACACCAGGCTGACTCTAAACCCCAGGCTGACTCTAAACACCAGGCTGACTCTAAACCCCTAGTTGTCCTCCATCAGAGGGCAGTAAACACCAGGCTGACTCTAAACCCCTAGTTGTCCTCTACAAGGGGGCAGTAAACACCAGGCTGACTCTAAACCCCTAGTTGTCCTCCACTAGGGGCAGTAAACACCAGGCTGACTCTAAACCCCTAGTTGTCCTCCATCAGGGGGCAGTAAACACCAGGCTGACTCTAAACCCCTAGTTGGCTTCCACTAGGGGGCAGGAAACACCAGGCTGACTCTAAACCCCTAGTTGTCCTCCATCAGGGGGCAGTAAACACCAGGCTGACTCTAAACCCCTAGTTGTCCTCCATCAGGGGGCAGTAAACACCAGGCTGACTCTAAACCCCTAGTTGTCCTCCACTAGGGGGCAGGAAACACCAGGCTGACTCTAAACCCCTAGTTGTCCTCCATCAGGGGGCAGGAAACACCAGGCTGACTCTAAACCCCTAGTTGTCCTCCATGAGAAGGCAGTAAACACCAGGCTGACTCTAAACCCCTAGTTGTCCTCCACTAGGGGGCAGTAAACACCAGGCTGACTCTAAACCCCTAGTTGTCCTCCATCAGGGGGCAGTAAACACCAGGCTGACTCTGAAACCCCTAGTTGTCCTCCACTAGGGGGCAGGAAACACCAGGCTGACTCTAAACCCCTAGTTGTCCTCCATCAGGGGGCAGTAAACACCAGGCTGACTCTAAACCCCTAGTTGTCCTCCATGAGAGGGCAGTAAACACCAGGCTGACTCTAAACCCCTAGTTGTCCTCCACTAGGGGGCAGTAAACACCAGGCTGACTCTAAACCCCTAGTTGTCCTCCATCAGGGGGCAGTAAACACCAGGCTGACTCTAAACCCCTAGTTGTCCTCCATCAGGGGGCAGTAAACACCAGGCTGACTCTAAACCCCTAGTTGTCCTCCATCAGAGGGCAGTAAACACCAGGCTGACTCTAAACCCCTAGTTGTCCTCTACCAGGGGGCAGTAAACACCAGGCTGACTCTAAACCCCTAGTTGTCCTCCACTAGGGGCAGTAAACACCAGGATGACTCTAAACCCCTAGTTGTCCTCCACTAGGGGGCAGTAAACACCAGGCTGACTCTAAACCCCTAGTTGTCCTCCATCAGGGGGCAGTAAACACCAGGCTGACTCTAAACCCCTAGTTGTCCTCCATCAGGGGGCAGTAAACACCAGGCTGACTCTAAACCCCTAGTTGTCCTCCATCAGAGGGCAGTAAACACCAGGCTGACTCTAAACCCCTAGTTGTCCTCCACTAGGGGCAGTAAACACCAGGCTGACTCTAAACCCCTAGTTGTCTTCCACTAGGGGGCAGTAAACACCAGGCTGACTCTAAACCCCTAGTTGTCCTCCATCAGGGGGCAGTAAACACCAGGCTGACTCTAAACCCCTAGTTGTCCTCCATCAGGGGGCAGGAAACACCAGGCTGACTCTAAACCCCTAGTTGTCCTCCACTGGGGGGCAGGAAACACCAGGCTGACTCTAAACCCCTAGTTGTCCTCCATCAGGGGGCAGTAAACACCAGGCTGACTCTAAACCCCTAGTTGTCCTCCATCAGGGGGCAGTAAACACCAGGCTGACTCTAAACCCCTAGTTGTCCTCCACTAGGGGGCAGGAAACACCAGGCTGACTCTAAACCCCTAGTTGTCCTCCATCAGGGGGCAGTAAACACCAGAATGACTCTAAACCCCTAGTTGTCATCCATCAGGGGGCAGTAAACACCAGGCTGACTCTAAACCCCTAGTTGTCCTCCACTAGGGGGCAGTAAACACCAGGCTGACTCTAAACCCCTAGTTGTCCTCCATCAGGGGGCAGTAAACACCAGGCTGACTCTAAACCCCTAGTTGTCCTCCACTAGGGGGCAGTAAACACCAGGCTGACTCTAAACCACTAGTTGTCCTCCATCAGGGGGCAGTAAACACCAGGCTGACTCTAAACCCCTAGTTGTCCTCCATCAGAGGGCAGTAAACACCAGGCTGACTCTAAACCCCTAGTTGTCCTCCACTAGGGGGCAGTAAACACCAGGCTGACTCTAAACCCCTAGTTGTCCTCCATCAGGGGGCAGTAAACACCAGGCTGACTCTAAACTCCTAGTTGTCCTCCATCAGGGGGCAGTAACACCAGGCTGACTCTAAACCCCTAGTTGTCCTCCACTAGGGGGCAGTAAACACCAGGCTGACTCTAAACTCCTAGTTGTCCTACATCAGGGGGCAGTAAACACCAGGCTGACTCTAAACTCCTAGTTGTCCTCCATCAGGGGGCAGTAAACACCAGGCTGACTCTAAACCCCTAGTTGTCCTCCACTAGGGGGCAGTAAACACCAGGCTGACTCTAAACCCCTAGTTGTCCTCCACTAGGGGGCAGTAAACACCAGGCTGACTCTAAACCCCTAGTTGTCCTCCACTAGGGGGCAGTAAACACCAGGCTGACTCTAAACCCCTAGTTGTCCTCCATCAGGGGGCAGTAAACACCAGGCTGACTCTAAACCCCTAGTTGTCTTCCACTAGGTGGCAGAAAACACCAGGCTGACTCTAAACCCCTAGTTGTCCTCCACTAGGGGCAGTAAACACCAGGCTGACTCTAAACCCCTAGTTGTCTTCCACTAGGGGGCAGTAAACACCAGGCTGACTCTACACCCCTAGTTGTCCTCTACCAGGGGGCAGTAAACACCAGGCTGACTCTAAACCCCTAGTTGTCCTCCACTGGGGGGCAGGAAACACCAGGCTGACTCTAAACCCCTAGTTGTCCTCCATCAGGGGGCAGTAAACACCAGGCTGACTCTAAACCCCTAGTTGTCCTCCATCAGGGGGCAGTAAACACCAGGCTGACTCTAAACCCCTAGTTGTCCTCCACTAGGGGGCAGGAAACACCAGGCTGACTCTAAACCCCTAGTTGTCCTGTAAACACCAGAATGACTCTAAACCCCTAGTTGTCATCCATCAGGGGGCAGTAAACACCAGGCTGACTCTAAACCCCTAGTTGTCCTCCACTAGGGGGCAGTAAACACCAGGCTGACTCTAAACCCCTAGTTGTCCTCCATCAGGGGGCAGTAAACACCAGGCTGACTCTAAACCCCTAGTTGTCCTCCACTAGGGGGCAGTAAACACCAGGCTGACTCTAAACCACTAGTTGTCCTCCATCAGGGGGCAGTAAACACCAGGCTGACTCTAAACCCCTAGTTGTCCTCCATCAGAGGGCAGTAAACACCAGGCTGACTCTAAACCCCTAGTTGTCCTCCACTAGGGGGCAGTAAACACCAGGCTGACTCTAAACCCCTAGTTGTCCTCCATCAGGGGGCAGTAAACACCAGGCTGACTCTAAACTCCTAGTTGTCCTCCATCAGGGGGCAGTAACACCAGGCTGACTCTAAACCCCTAGTTGTCCTCCACTAGGGGGCAGTAAACACCAGGCTGACTCTAAACTCCTAGTTGTCCTCCATCAGGGGGCAGTAAACACCAGGCTGACTCTAAACTCCTAGTTGTCCTCCATCAGGGGGCAGTAAACACCAGGCTGACTCTAAACCCCTAGTTGTCCTCCACTAGGGGGCAGTAAACACCAGGCTGACTCTAAACCCCTAGTTGTCCTCCACTAGGGGGCAGTAAACACCAGGCTGACTCTAAACCCCTAGTTGTCCTCCACTAGGGGGCAGTAAACACCAGGCTGACTCTAAACCCCTAGTTGTCCTCCATCAGGGAGCAGTAAACACCAGGCTGACTCTAAACCCCTAGTTGTCTTCCACTAGGTGGCAGAAAACACCAGGCTGACTCTAAACCCCTAGTTGTCCTCCATCAGGGGGCAGTAAACACCAGGCTGACTCTAAACCCCTAGTTGTCCTCCATCAGGGGGCAGTAAACACCAGGCTGACTCTACACCCCTAGTTGTCCTCTACCAGGGGGCAGTAAACACCAGGCTGACTCTAAACCCCTAGTTGTCCTCCATCAGAGGGCAGTAAACACCAGGCTAACTCTCAACCCCTAGTTGTCCTATACCAGGGGGCAGTAAACACCAGGCTGACTCTAAACCCCAGGCTGACTCTAAACACCAGGCTGACTCTAAACCCCTAGTTGTCCTCCATCAGAGGGCAGTAAACACCAGGCTGACTCTAAACCCCTAGTTGTCCTCTACCAGGGGGCAGTAAACACCAGGCTGACTCTAAACCCCTAGTTGTCCTCCACTAGGGGCAGTAAACACCAGGCTGACTCTAAACCCCTAGTTGTCCTCCATCAGGGGGCAGTAAACACCAGGCTGACTCTAAACCCCTAGTTGTCTTCCACTAGGGGGCAGGAAACACCAGGCTGACTCTAAACCCCTAGTTGTCCTCCATCAGGGGGCAGTAAACACCAGGCTGACTCTAAACCCCTAGTTGTCCTCCATCAGGGGGCAGTAAACACCATGCTGACTCTAAACCCCTAGTTGTCCTCCACTAGGGGGCAGGAAACACCAGGCTGACTCTAAACCCCTAGTTGTCCTCCATCAGGGGGCAGTAAACACCAGGCTGACTCTAAACCCCTAGTTGTCCTCCATGAGAGGAGAGTAAACACCAGGCTGACTCTAAACCCCTAGTTGTCCTCCACTAGGGGGCAGTAAACACCAGGCTGACTCTAAACCCCTAGTTGTCCTCCATCAGGGGGCAGTAAACACCAGGCTGACTCTAAACCCCTAGTTGTCCTCCATCAGGGGGCAGTAAACACCAGGCTGACTCTAAACCCCTAGTTGTCCTCCATCAGAGGGCAGTAAACACCAGGCTGACTCTAAACCCCTAGTTGTCCTCTACCAGGGGGCAGTAAACACCAGGCTGACTCTAAACCCCTAGTTGTCCTCCACTAGGGGCAGTAAACACCAGGATGACTCTAAACCCCTAGTTGTCCTCCACTAGGGGGCAGTAAACACCATGCTGACTCTAAACCCCTAGTTGTCCTCCATCAGGGGGCAGTAAACACCAGGCTGACTCTAAACCCCTAGTTGTCCTCCATCAGGGGGCAGTAAACACCAGGCTGACTCTAAACCCCTAGTTGTCCTCCATCAGAGGGCAGTAAACACCAGGCTGACTCTAAACCCCTAGTTGTCCTCCATCAGAGGGCAGTAAACACCAGGCTGAATCTAAACCCCTAGTTGTCCTCCATCAGGGGGCAGTAAACACCAGGCTGACTCTAAACCCCTAGTTGTCCTCCACTAGGGGGCAGTAAACACCAGGCTGACTCTAAACCCCTAGTTGTCCTCCATCAGGGGGCAGTAAACCCCAGGCTGACTCTAAACCCCAAGTTGTCTTCCACTAGGGGGCAGTAAACACCAGGCTGACTCTAAACCACTAGTTGTCCTCCACTAGGGGGCAGTAAACACCAGGCTGACTCTAAACCACTAGTTGTCCTCCACTAGGGGGCAGTACACACCAGGCTGACTCTAAACCCCTAGTTGTCCTCCATCAGGGGGCAGTAAACACCAGGCTGACTCTAAACTCCTAGTTGTCCTCCACTAGGGGGCAGTAAACACCAGACTGACTCTAAACCCCTAGTTGTCCTCCATCAGGGGGCAGTAAACACCAGGCTGACTCTAAACTCCTAGTTGTCCTCCACTAGGGGGCAGTAAACACCAGGCTGACTCTAACCTCCTAGTTGTCCTCCATCAGGGGGCAGTAAACACCAGGCTGACTCTAAACCCCTAGTTGTCCTCCACTAGGGGGCAGTAAACACCAGGCTGACTCTAAACCCCTAGTTGTCCTCCATCATGGGGCAGTAAACACCAGGCTGACTCTAAACCCCTAGTTGTCCTCCATCAGGGGGCAGTAAACACCAGGCTGACTCTAAACCCCTAGTTGTCCTCCACCTGACTCTAACACCAACCTGACTCTAACACCAACCTGACTCTAACACCAACCTGACTCTAACACCAGGCTGACTCTAACACCAACCTGACTCTAACACCAACCTGACTCTAACATCAACCTGACTCTGACATTAACCTGACTCTAACACCAGGCTGACTCTAACACCAGGCTGACTCTAACAACAGGCTGACTCTAACACCAACCTGACTCTAACACCAGGCTGACTCTAACACCAACCTGACTCTAACACCAGGCTGACTCTAACACCAACCTGACTCTAACACCAGGCTGACTCTAACACCAGGCTGACTCTAACACCAGGCTGACTCTAACACCAACCTGACTCTAACATCAACCTGACTCTAACACCAGTCTGATTCTAACACCAACCTGACTCTAACACCAACCTGACTCTAACACCAACCTGACTCTAACACCAGGCTGACTCTAACACCAGGCTGACTCTAACACCAACCTGACTCTAACACCAGGCTGACTCTAACACCAGGCTGACTCTAACACCAACCTGACTCTAACACCAGGCTGACTCTAACATCAACCTGACTCTAAAACCAACCTGACTCTAACACCTACCTGACTCTAACACCAGGCTGACTCTAACACCAACCTGACTCTAACACCAGGCTGACTCTAAAACCAGGCTGATTCTAAACCCCACAGAATGCACACAGAGCAGCAGCCTGGATGTTTTCTACTTTTGGTTGACACAAGTCTGACATAGTAAGACAATCCATGCATATTTCTCTTGTATGAACCATGTGGCGTGTAGTACTGCTTGTGTCTCTGAAATCTGCTTCCATCCACAGGACTCAAGGTGCTGTAGAAAACCACAGAGAAACAAGTTGTTCTTTTCTCTGAATTACTACACAACCAGTAGAACCCTGACAGTCATGTGAACCAGTAGAACGCTGATAGTCATGTGAACCAGTAGAACCCTGACAGTCATCTGAACCAGTAGAACCCTGACAGTCATGTGAACTAGTAGAACCCTGACAGTCATGTGAACCAGTAGAACCCTGACAGTCATGTGAACCAGTAGAACCCTAACCTGACAGTCATGTGAACCAGTAGAACCCTAACCAGTCATGTGAACCAGTAGAACCCTAACAGTCATGTGAACCAGTAGAACGCTGATAGTCATGTGAACCAGTAGAACCCTGACAGTCATCTGAACCAGTAGAACCCTGACAGTCATCTGAACCAGTAGAACCCTGACAGTCATGTGAACCAGTAGAACCCTAACAGTCATGTGAACCAGTAGAACGCTGATAGTCATGTGAACCAGTAGAACCCTGACAGTCATCTGAACCAGTAGAACCCTGACAGTCATCTGAACCAGTAGAACCCTGACAGTCATGTGAACTAGTAGAACCCTGACAGTCATGTGAACCAGTAGAACCCTGACAGTCATGTGAACTAGTAGAGCCCTGACAGTCATGTGAACCAGTAGAACCCTAACCAGTCATGTGAACCAGTAGAACCCTAACCTGACAGTCATGTGAACCAGTAGAACCCTAACCTGACAGTCATGTGAACCAGTAGAACCCTGACAGTCATGTGAACCAGTAGAACCCTAACAGTCATGTGAACCAGTAGAACCCTGACAGTCATGTGAACCAGTAGAACCCTGACAGTCATGTGAACCAGTAGAACCCTGACAGTCATGTGAACTAGTAGAACCCTGACAGTCATGTGAACCAGTAGAACCCTGACAGTCATGTGAACCAGTAGAACCCTGACAGTCATGTGAACCAGTAGAACCCTGACAGTCAGGTGAACCAGTAGAGGGGAGGGGGAGGGGAGGGGAGAGGAGAAGGGAGAGGAGAAGGGGAGGGGAGGGGAGAGGAGAAGGGGAGGGGAGAAGGGGAGGGGGGAGGAGAGGAGGGGAGGGAAGAGATGAGAAGGGGAGAGGAGAGGGGAGAGGAGAAGGGGAGAGGAGAGGAGAAGGGGGGTAGGGGGGGGAGAGGAGAAGGGGAGAGTAGAGGAGGGGAGAGTAGAGGAGGGGAGGGGAGATGAGAGGAAGGGAGTGGAGAGGGGAGAGGAGAGGGGAGATGAAAAGGGGAGAGGAGAAGGGGAGAGGAGAGGACGGGAGGGGAGAGGAGGGGAGTGGAGAGGGGAGAGGAGAAGGGGAGAGTAGAGGAGGGGAGTGGAGGGGAGGGGAGACCAGAGCTTCTGACTCATATTCAGCATCACACACAGGGAATCTAGGCAGCCCGCCTGCTCTGGAGAGGCGAGAGAGATTGGTGCAGGGGCAGACAGTATTGAGTCTCAGATGTGATATGTGTGAGTCATGTGGACTGTTCATATCCTGCCTGTGTAGTTCATACCATCTCTGTACTGTGCATCTCCTCCCCTCCCTGTTGCCGATACTGTGTTGTGTAAGATAGGATCATTTTGGGCTAAAACGAATCTCAGCCGTAGGTGCATGTTGGCTGGTGCACATTTTGGTGAATCGAAAGCAGATCAGATGAGAGAGACAGGGGTTTGATATGTGGGATAACTGTACTCTCCTTCCTCTGAAGCTATGCTTCTGACACCTTATTCCCCTTTTCATAGGTTGTCTGATGTCTTGAAGTCTGAGGTCTTGGTGTCTGTTCCCCTTCCAGACAGTCTGAAGATCCTCGTGGAGCAGGCAGGGAGAACTAGAGGAAGAGACAGAGGAGGGAGAAGAGGGAGGGAGAAGTAGAGGAAGAGACAGAGGAGGGAGAACCAGAGGAAGAGACAGAGGAGGGAGAACTAGAGGAAGAGACAGAGGAGGGAGAAGAGGGAGGGAGAAGTAGAGGAAGAGACAGAGGAGGGAGAACCAGAGGAAGAGACAGAGGAGGGAGAAGAGGGAGGGAGAAGTAGAGGAAGAGACAGAGGAGGGAGAACCAGAGGAAGAGACAGAGGAGGGAGAAGAGGGAGGGAGAAGTAGAGGAAGAGACAGAGGAGGGAGAACCAGAGGAAGAGACAGAGGAGGGAGAAGAGGGAGGGAGAAGTAAAGGAAGAGACAGAGGAGGGAGAACCAGAGGAAGAGACAGAGGAGGGAGAAGAGGGAGGGAGAAGTAGAGGAAGAGACAGAGGAGGGAGAACCAGAGGAAGAGACAGAGGAGGGAGAACTAGAGGAAGAGACAGAGGAGGGAGAAGAGGGAGGGAGAAGTAGAGGAAGAGACAGAGGAGGGAGAACTAGAGGAAGAGACAGAGGAGGGAGAAGAGGGAGGGAGAAGTAGAGGAAGAGGAGGGAGGCAACACCCAGCGCCCCCTAGACCTTCTGTCTGTGGACCAACTAGGGTCACCCAGCGCCCCCTAGACCTTCTGTATAAGGATCAACTAGGATCACCCAGCGCCCCCTAGACCTTCTGTCTGTGGACCAACTAGGGTCACCCAGCGCCCCCTAGACCTTCTGTCTGTGGACCAACTAGGGTCACCCAGCGCCCCCTAGACCTTCTGTCTGAGGACCAACTAGTTTCACCCAGCGCCCCCTAGACCTTCTGTCTGAGGACCAACTAGGATCACCCAGCGCCCCCTAGACCTTCTGTCTGAGGACCAACTAGGTTCACCCAGCGCCCCCTAGACCTTCTGTCTGAGGACCAACTAGGGTCACCCAGCGCCCCCTAGACCTTCTGTCTGAGGACCAACTAGGTTCACCCAGCGCCCCCTAGACCTTCTGTCTGAGGACCAACTAGGTTCACCCAGCCACATAATAATACACCCAGCGCCCCCAAGACCTTCTGTCTGAGGACCAACTAGTTTCACCCAGCGCCCCCTAGACCTTCTGTCTGAGGACCAACTAGGTTCACCCAGCGCCCCCTAGACCTTCTGTCTGAGGACCAACTAGGTTCACCCAGCACCCCCTAGACCTTCTGTCTGAGGACCAACTAGGTTCACCCAGCGCCCCCTAGACCTTCTGTCTGAGGACCAACTAGGTTCACCCAGCGCCCCCTAGACCTTCTGTCTGAGGACCAACTAGGGTCACCCAGCGCCCCCTAGACCTTCTGTCTGAGGACCAACTAGGTTCACCCAGCCACATAATAATATACCCAGCGCCCCCTAGACCTTCTGTCTGAGGACCAACTAGGGTCACCCAGCGCCCCCTAGACCTTCTGTCTGAGGACCAACTAGGATCACCCAGCGCCCCCTAGACCTTCTGTCTGAGGATCAACTAGGGTCACCCAGCGCCCCCTAGACCTTCTGTCTGAGGACCAACTAGGTTCACCCAGCCACATAATAATATACCCAGCGCCCCCTAGACCTTCTATCTGAGGATCAACTAGGTTCACCCAGCGCCCCCTAGACCTTCTGTCTGAGGACCAACTAGGTTCACCCAGCCACATAATAATACACCCAGCGCCCCCTAGACCTTCTATCTGAGGATCAACTAGGGTCACCCAGCGCCCCCTAGACCTTCTGTCTGAGGACCAACTAGGGTCACCCAGCCACATAATAATACACCCAGCGCCCCCTAGACCTTCTGTCTGAGGACCAACTAGGTTCACCCAGCGCCCCCTAGACCTTCTGTCTGAGGACCAACTAGGTTCACCCAGCGCCCCCTAGACCTTCTGTCTGAGGACCAACTAGGTTCACCCAGCGCCCCCTAGACCTTCTGTCTGAGGACCAACTAGGTTCACCCAGCGCCCCCTAGACCTTCTGTCTGAGGACCAACTAGGGTCACCCAGCGCCCCCTAGACCTTCTGTCTGAGGACCAACTAGGTTCACCCAGCCACATAATAATATACCCAGCGCCCCCTAGACCTTCTGTCTGAGGACCAACTAGGTTCACCCAGCGCCCCCTAGACCTTCTGTCTGAGGACCAACTAGGTTCACCCAGCGCCCTCTAGACCTTCTGTCTGAGAACCAACTAGGGTCACCCAGCGCTCCCTAGACCTTCTGTCTGAGGACCAACTAGGTTCACCCAGCGCCCCCTAGACCTTCTGTCTGAGGACCAACTAGGGTCACCCAGCGCCCCCTAGACCTTCTGTCTGAGGACCAACTAGGTTCACCCAGCCACATAATAATACACACAGGCACAAACCACCTGAGAGCACAGCAGGAAAGGGTGGCCACAGCACTGAAGGGAGTGATTGAAAAAGCTTCTTCTACTTTCCACAAGATACAAGTGGTTATCTCCACCCTGCTACCATACAGGAGGTAAACGCAACTATTTCCCATGACTGTGCCTCAAAAACAAAAATGTACCTGGCCCACCACCCTATCCTGGACTTGAACAGCCTTTACGACCAGGTCCACCTCTACAAGGCAGCAGTGCCACCTTCGCCCGGGTCCTAAAGAACATCGCCCTCAACCTCAGCCGCGACACTTCACACAGGAGCAACAGATCAACAGACACCCCCACCCAGACCAGCGAGACACTCTCCCAGACCTGGACCTACACATAGAGGACCCACATCCAGACCACAGCACCACAAGCCACATCCACACCCCCCACCCCGACCAATCAACACCTCCCCAAGTCAACCATGCCCACAGCCCATACAGGCCTCTTCAGTTCAGACCTATGCCCCTCTTGCCCACCCCATGCCCCCCACTCCCGCAAAGAGGGCCTCAACATGAAAGTCACACATACGCCCAGACCGTGAACGGGCAAACAGGCCCAACCCCCACTCTTACACTAGCCAATGGCATGTACCAGATGCTCAGCAGGCTCTGCTCACACTTACTGGTCTGAGGCCCAACCCCCACTCTTACACTAGCCAATGGCATGTACCAGATGCTCAGCAGGCTCTGCTCACACTTACTGGCCTGAGGCTAAACCACACGACCAACAACATTGGACACTTTATGGAACACAAAGCCTTCACTATCACATCCTGGAATATCCAAGGCCTGAGGTCATCTGCCTTTGGCATAAAGAGCAGGAACCTGGACTTCATCAAGGAAATCGGAAATACAGACATTGTCATCCACCAAGAAACATGGTATAGAGGAGATGAACCCACTGGTTGCCCTCTAGGTTACAGAGATCTGGTAGTCCCATCCACCAAACTACCAGGTGGGTGGTATAGAGGAGATGGACCCACTGGTTGCCCTCTAGGTTACAGAGATCTGGTAGTCCCATCCACCAAACTACCAGGTGGGTGGTATAGATGAGATGGACCCACTGGTTGTCCTCTAGGTTACAGAGAGCTGGTAGTCCCATCCACCAAACTACCAGGTGTAAAACATGGTATAGAGGAGATGGACCTACTGGTTGTCCTCTTGGTTACAGAGAGCTGGTAGTCCCATCCACCACACTACCAGGTGGGTGGTATAGAGGAGACGGACCCACTGGTTGCCCTCTAGGTTACAGAGAGCTGGTAGTCCCATCCACCACACTACCAGGTGGGTGGTATAGAGGAGATGGACCCACTGGTTGCCCTCTAGGTTACAGAGAGCTGGTAGTCCCATCCACCACACTACCAGGTGGGTGATATAGAGGAGATGGACCCACTGGTTGCCCTCTAGGTTACAGAGAGCTGGTAGTCCCATCCACCAAACTACCAGGTGGGTGGTATAGAGGAGACGGACCCGCTGGTTGCCCTCTAGGTTACAGAGAGCTGGTAGTCCCATCCACCACACTACCAGGTGCGAAACATGGTATAGAGGAGATGGACCCACTGGTTGCCCTCTAGGTTACAGAGAGCTGGTAGTCCCATCCACCACACTACCAGGTGGGTGGTATAGAGGAGACGGACCCACTGGTTGCCCTCTAGGTTACAGAGAGCTGGTAGTCCCATCCACCACACTACCAGGTGTGTGGTATAGAGGAGACGGACCCAATGGTTGCAGAGAGCTGGTAGTCCCATCCACCACACTACCAGGTGGGTGGTATAGAGGAGATGGACCCACTGGTTGCCCTCTAGGTTACAGAGAGCTGGTAGTCCCATCCACCACACTACCAGGTGGGTGGTATAGAGGAGATGGACCCACTGGTTGCCCTCTAGGTTACAGAGAGCTGGTAGTCCCATCCACCACACTACCAGGTGGGTGGTATAGAGGAGATGGACCCACTGGTTGCCCTCTAGGTTACAGAGAGCTGGTAGTCCCATCCACCACACTACCAGGTGGGTGGTATAGAGGAGACGGACCCACTGGTTGCCCTCTAGGTTACAGAGAGCTGGTAGTCCCATCCACCACACTACCAGGTGTGAAACAGGGAAGACACTCAGGGGGAATGCTAATTTGGTATAGAGCAGACCTAACACTCTCTATTAAATTAATCAAACCAGGAACATTTTACATCTGGCTAGAAATTCTAAAGGAAATTATCTTAACAGAGAAAAATGTCCTCCTGTGTGCTACCTATATCCCCCCACTAGAATCCCCATACTTTAAAGAAGACAGCTTCTCCATCCTGGAGGGGGAGATCAATCATTTCCAGGCCCAGGGACATGTACTAGTCTGTGGCGACCTAAATGCCAGAACTGGACAGGAACCTGACACCCTCAGCACACAAGGGGGACAAACACCTGCCTGCAGGTGACAGCATTCCCTCCCCCATATGCCCCACTAGGCACAACTTTGACAACATAACCAACAAAAACAGGTCACAACTCCTGCAGCTCTGTTGCACGCTGGGTAAATAAATAGTCAATGGTAGGCTTTGAGGGGACTCCTATGGTTGGTACACGTATAGCTCATCTCTTGGCAGTAGTACTGTAGACTACTTTATCACTGACCTCAACCCAGAGTCTCTCAGAGCGTTCAGTCAGCCCACTGACACCACTATCAGATCACAGAAAAATCACAGTCTACTTGAACAGAGCAATACTCAATCATGAGGCATCAAAGACAAAGGAACTGAATAATATTAAGAAATGCTATAGATGGAAGGAAAGTAGTGTGGAAACCTACCAAAAAACAATTAGGCAACAACAAATACCAATCCCTTTTAGACAACTTGTTAGGCGGAGCGGAGCAGGTGAACCCAAGTGCAGACTCAGACGAGGAGACAGGGATAAGGTAACTAAGGTATTTATTGAAAAGCCGGGGGGGGGGGGGGGGTACAGGCCAGGGAAGCTCGGGCAGGAAGTAGGGAACCAGGAACTGAGGCTGAGGTAAGGGGGGTTAGGGCAAGGTAAGCAGGTCCGGAGCGGAATCCAAGGGGGTCCAGAGCAGGGAAGCAGGACTGACGAGACAAGGGACTGGAGACAGGGACCAGAGTCACAGAGGACGGAACTGTAGCAGAGAGAAAAGGAACGTCAGGCTAGGGAAAAACTGGATAACAAGATCTATACAGGAACAAACGGCTTGAAATGCAGACTGACTGAGCAGAGGCTACGATCTGGCAGCGTGGAAGTGCCACGGCTGAGTATTTGTAGAGGTCTTGATTATGGAACAGGTTGCAGCTGGTGGGGATCCGCTCTGCCTCCATCATCCCTGTTTCCACTCACGCAATCACATACACCCACACACAGAGAGAAGGAGAGAGCACTGGGGGAGTGGCGGCAGGTTAGGGAGACACAGGATGAGAAGTAGAGGGCGTGACAGGAGCAGATATAGGCCAGACCTCTTCCGCGTTGGAGCGAGTAGTCGCATTTCGCTTCGCTCCACAGGTAGTATTACATTTCATTTCATTACAGTACAATGGTTTGATTTGTTTGATTTTAGCACTTTTTTTTCTTAGCTAGCTACATAGATATACAGTTACATAGATATACAGCTACATAGATATACAGCTACATAGATATACAGCTACATAGATATACAGTTACATAGATATACAGCTACATAGATATACAGCTACATAGATATACAGTTACATAGATATACAGCTACATAGATATACAGCTACATAGCCGTCTTTGTATCAAAGATAATTGTGTAGTTTAGATTATTATTGAATTATCGAATCTTCTAACGTTGTCAACACCGCTAGCTAGCCAGCTAGCCAACTTCTACCGAAACAGTGCAACGGAACGATTTGATTAGTGTAGTGTTAGCTAGCTGCTTAGTTGTCTTTGCTGTCTTTGTGTCTAAGATAATTGTGTAGTTTAGAGTAATTATCTAGCCAGTTATCGAGGTTACCTAGCCAGCTCCACTTTCAAACAAAGTCAACAACGCAGCCACTGCTAGCTAGCCCACTTCACCAGCCAGCAGTACTGTATCATTTTAATCATTTTAGTCAATAAGATTTTTGCAACGTAAGCTTAACTTTCTGAACATTTGAGACGTGTACTCCACTTGTCATTCCAATCTCCTTTGCATTAGCGTAGCCTCTTCTGTAGCCTATCAACTATGTGTCTGTCTATCCCTGTTCTCTCCTCTCTGCACAGACCATACAAACGCTTCACACCGCGTGGCCGCGGCGACCCTAACCTGGTGGTCCCAGCGCGCACGACCCACGTGGAGTTCCAGGTCTCCGGCAGCCTCTGGAACTGCCGATCTGCGGCCAACAAGGCAGAGTTCATCTCAGCCTATGCTTCCGTCCAGTCCCTCGACTTCTTGGCACTGACGGAAACATGGATTACCACAGATAACACTGCTACTCCTACTGCTCTCTCCTCATCTGCCCACGTGTTCTCGCACACCCCGAGAGCTTCTGGTCAGCGGGGTGGTGGCACTGGGATCCTCATCTCTCCCAAGTGGACATTCTCTCTTTCTCCCCCGACCCATCTGTCTATCGCCTCCTTTGAATTCCATGCTGTCACAGTTACCAGCCCTTTCAAGCTTAACATCCTTATCATTTATCGCCCTGAGGTTCCCTCGGAGAGTTCATCAATGAGCTTGACGCCTTGATAAGTTCCTTTCCTGAGGATGGCTCACCTCTCACAGTACTGGGTGACTTTAACCTCCCCACGTCTACCTTTGACTCATTCCTCTCTGCCTCCTTCTTTCCACTCCTCTCCTCTTTTGACCGCACCCTCTCACCTTCCCCCCTACTCACAAGGCAGGCAATACGCTTGACCTCATCTTTACTAGATGCTGTTCTTCCACTAATCTCATTGCAACTCCCCTCCAAGTCTCCGACCACTACCTTGTATCCTTTTCCCTCTCGCTCTCATCCAACACTTCTCACTCTGCCCCTACTCGGATGGTACCGCGCCGTCCCAACCTTCGCTCTCTCTCCCCCGCTACTCTCTCCTCTTCCATCCTATCATCTCTTCCCTCTGCTCAAACCTTCTCCAACCTATCTCCTGATTCTGCCTCCTCAACCCTCCTCTCCTCCCTTTCTGCATCCTTTGACTCTCTATGTCCCCTATCCTCCAGGCCGGCTCGGTCCTCCCCTCCTGCTCCGTGGCTCGACGACTCATTGCGAGCTCACAGAACAGGGCTCCGGGCAGCCGAGCGGAAATGGAGGAGAACTCGCCTCCCTGCGGACCTGGCATCCTTTCACTCCCTCCTCTCTACATTTTCCTCTTCTGTCTCTGCTGCTAAAGCCACTTTCTACCACTCTAAATTCCAAGCATCTGCCTCTAACCCTAGGAAGCTCTTTGCCACCTTCTCCTCCCGCCTGAATTCTCCTCCCCCCCCCCCCCCTCCCTCTCTGCGGATGACTTCGTCAACCATTTTGAAAAGAAGGTCGACGACATCCGATCCTCGTTTGCTAAGTCAAACAACACTGCTGGTTCTGCTCACACTGCCCTACCCTGTGCTTTGAACTCTTTCTCCCCTCTCTCCCCAGATGAAATCTCACGTCTTGTGACGGCCGGCCGCCCAACAACCTGCCCGCTTGACCCTATCCCCTCCTTTCTTCTCCAGACCATTTCCGGAGACCTTATCCCTTACCTCACCTCGCTCATCAACTCATCCTTGACCGCTGGCTACGTCCCTTCCGTCTTCAAGAGAGCGAGAGTTGCACCCCTTCTGAAAAAACCTACACTCGATCCCTCCGATGTCAACAACTACAGACCAGTATCCCTTCTTTCTTTTCTCTCCAAAACTCTTGAAAGTGCCATCCTTGGCCAGCTCTCCTGCTATCTCTCTCAGAATGACCTTCTTGATCCAAATCAGTCAGGTTTCAAGACTAGTCATTCAACTGAGACTGCTCTTCTCTGTGTCAAGGAGGCGCTCCGCACTGCTAAAGCTAACTCTCTCTCCTCTGCTCTCATCCTTCTAGACCTATCGGCTGCCTTTGATACTGTGAACCATCTGATCCTCCTCTCCACCTTCTCCGAGCTGGGCATCTCCGGCGCGGCCCACGCTTGGATTGCGTCCTACCTGACAGGTCGCTCCTACCAGGTGGCGTGGCGAGAATCTGTCTCTTCACCACTGGTGTCCCCCAGGGCTCTGTTCTAGGCCCTCTCCTATTCTCGCTATACACCAAGTCACTTGGCTCTGTCATAACCTCACATGGTCTCTCCTATCATTGCTATGCAGACGACACACAATTAATCTTCTCCTTTCCCCCTTCTGATGACCAGGTGGCGAATCGCATCTCTGCATGTCTGGCAGACATATCAGTGTGGATGACGGATCACCACCTCAAGCTGAACCTCGGCAAGACGGAGCTGCTCTTCCTCCCGGGGAAGGACTGCCCATTCCATGATCTCGCCATCACGGTTGACAACTCCATTGTGTCCTCCTCCCAGAGCGCTAAGAACCTTGGCGTGATCCTGGACAACACCCTGTCGTTCTCAACTAACATCAAAGTGGTGGCCAGTTCCTGTAGGTTCATGCTCTACAACATTCGCAGAGTACGACCCTGCCTCACACAGGAAGCGGCGAATGTCCTAATCCAGGCACTTGTCATCTCCCGTCTGGATTACTGCAACTCGCTGTTGGCTGGGCTCCCTGCCTGTGCCATTAAATCCCTACAACTGTTGGCTGGGCTCCCTGCCTGTGCCATTAAACCCCTAGCTGCGGCTCCTCAGAACGCCGCAGACCGTCTGGTGTTCAACCTTCCCAAGTTCTCTCACGTCACCCCGCTCCTCCGCTCTCTCCACTGGCTTCCAGTTGAAGCTCGCATCCGCTACAAGTCCATGGTGCTTGCCTACGGAGCTGTGAGGGGAACGGCACCTCCATACCTTCAGGCTCTGATCAGGCCCTACACCCAAACAAGGGCACTGCGTTCATCCACCTCTGGCCTGCTCGCCTCCCTACCTCTGAGGAAGTACAGTTCCCGCTCAGCCCAGTCAAAACTGTTCGCTGCTCTGGCACCCCAATGGTGGAACAAACTCCCTCACGACTCCAGGACAGCGGAGTCAATCACCACCTTCCGGAGACACCTGAAACCCCACCTCTTTAAGGAATACCTAGGATAGGATAAAGTAATCCTTCTAACCCCCCCTTAAAAGATTTAGATGCACTATTGTAAAGTGGCTGTTCCACTGGATGTCATAAGGTGAATGCACCAATTTGTAAGTCGCTCTGGATAAGAGCGTCTGCTAAATGACTTAAATGTAAATGTAAATGTAGCACAACTTCCTGGACAAAATGTTCCACTGTAATAGTGAAGGTGTAAACTTGGCAGTAGAACACCTAAACAGTATATTTGACCTCTCTGCTTCTCTATCAAATCAGAAAACTGAAGAAAATGAACAACAATTACAAATGGTTTGATGAAGAATGCAAAAACTTAAGAAAGAAATTGAGAAACTTACCCAACCAAAAACATAGAGACCCAGAAAACCTGAGTCTACGCCTTCACTATGGTGAATCACTAAACCAATACAGAAAACCTGAGTCTACACCTTCACTATGGTGAATCACTAAAACAATACAGAAAACCTGAGTCTACACCTTCACTATGGTGAATCACTAAAACAATACAGAAAACCTGAGTCTACTCCTTCACTATGGTGAATCACTAAAACAATACAGAAAACCTGAGTCTACTCCTTCACTATGGTGAATCACTAAAACAATACAGAAATACACTACGGAAAAAGAAGGAACAGCACATCAGAAATCAGCTCAACGTAATTGAAGAATCCGTAGACTCAAACCAATTCTGGGAAAATTGAAAAACACTAAACAAACGATGACACGAAGAGTTATCTATCCAAAATGGATGTGTTGGTAAACCACTTCTCCAATCTTTTTGGCTCTTTAACTTCTCTAGGGTAGGGGACAGCATTCGGAATTTTGGATGAAATGCATGCCCAAATTAAACTGCCTGCATCTCGGGCCCAGAATATATGATATGCATATAACTGGCAGATTTGGATAGAAAACACTCTAAAGTTTACAAAACTGTTAAAATAGTGTTGGGAGTATAACAGAACTGATTTGGCAGGCAAAAACCTGAGAAAAATCCATTCAGGAAGTTTTTTTGTTGTTTTGGTTTTGTAGTTTTCTATTCAATGCCATTACAGTATCCATTGACTTAGGACTCAAATTGCAGTTCCTATGCCTTCCACTAGATGTCAACAGTCTTTAGAAATTGTTTCAGGCTTGTATCCTGAAAAATGAGGAAGTAAGAGCAGTCTGAATGAGTGGACCCTGCCGTGTCACAGAGCGTTTTCCTGCGCAAGACCGAGAGAGTGCCTTTATTACCTTTTATATTGACGATGTTATTGTCCGGTTGAAATATTATCGATTATTTAGGCTAAAAACAACCTGAGGTTTGAATATAAACATCGTTTGACATGTTTCTATGAACTTTACGGATACCATTTGGATTTTTTTGTCTTCCTGGTTTTACTGCGTTTGAGCCTGTGGATTACTGAAGAAAACGCCTGAACAAAACAGAGGTTTTTTGGGTATAAAGAGACTTTATCGAACAAAAGGAACATTTATTGAGTAAATGAATGTCTGCTGATTGCAACCATATGTAGATCATCAAAGGTAAGGGATTCATTTTATCTCTATTTCTAAATTGTGTAACTGTTCTAGCTGGTTGGCTACTGTTTGTAATGATTTGTTTAGTGGGCTATGTTCTCATAATCGCAATGTATGCTTTCGCCGTAAAGCATTTAAAAAATCTGACACTGTGTTTGGATTCACAAGCAGTTAATCTTTAAACCTATGTAAAATATGTTTTGTTTTCAGAATTTTTATAATGAGTATTTCTGTATATGAATTTGGCGCCCACCAGTTTCACTGGCTGTTGAAGAGGTGGGACGCTACCGTCTCACGTTCCCAAGAGAGGTTAACCTGTCTAGGAGGGGGGTGCCGCTAGCGGCACTCCCCCCCCACCCCCACTGAAAAGGCAGAGCCGCGAAATTCAAAAAAAATATATTTTTTAAATATTTAACTTTCACACATTAAAGTCCAATGCAGCTAATGAAAGACACAGATCTTGTGAATCCAGCCAACATGTCCGATTTTTAAAATGTTACAGGGAAGACACAATATGTAAAGATGTAAATCTATTAGCTAAAAACACATTAGCATAATCCACCATCTTTTATTTGTCCACCAACAACAGTAGCTATCACTAATTCGGCTAAACTAAGATATTTATAGCCCCTAACCAAGAAAAAAACTCATCAGATGACAGTCTGATAACATATTTATGGTATGGGATAGGTTTTGTTAGAAAAATGTGCATATTTCAGGTAGATGGCATAGGTTACAATTGCACCCAGCGTCACAAATGGACTAGAAAAACTACATAGAGCAACGTGTTTACCTACTTACTAATCATCAAACATTTCGTAAAAATACACAGCATACACTAATCGAAAGACACAGATCCTGTGAATACAGACAATATTTCAGATTTTCTAAGTGTCTTACAGCGAAAACACAATAAATCGTTATATTAGCATAGCACATGTGCAAACATTACCCCAGCATTAATTCTAGCCAAAGAGAGCGATAACGTAAACATCGCCAAAATATATTATTTTTTTCACTAACCTTCTCAGAATTCTTCAGATGACACCCCTGTAACATCACATTACAACATGCATATACAGTTTGTTCGAAAATGTGCATATTTAGCCACCAAAATCATGGTTAGACAATGGGGAAAGTAGCCCAGCTGGTGAGAAAATGTCCGTGCGCCATATTAGACAGTGATCTACTCGTATACATAAATACTCATAAACGTGACTAAAAAATATAGGGTGGACAGGGATTGATAGACAATTTAATTCTTAATACAATCGCGGAATTATCTCTTTGTACTTTGCTCCGTTCATCTTTGCATTGATCCTGACTAGTCTCCCAGTCCCTGCCTCTGAAAAACATCTCCACAGCATGATACTGCCACCACCATGGTTCACTGTAGGGGTGGTAACAGGTTTCCTCCAGACGTGACGCTTGGCATTCAGGACAAAGAGTTGAAGCTTGGTTTCATCAGACCAGAGAATCTTGTTTCTCATGGTCTGAGAGTCTTTAGGTGCCTTTTGGCAAATTCCAAGGGGGCTGTCATGTACCTTTTACTGAGGAGTGGCTTCCATCTGGCCACTCCACCATAAAGGCCTGATTAGTGGTGTGCTGCAGAGATTGGTTGTCCTTCTGGAAGGTTCTCCCATCTCCACAGAGGAACTCTAGCGCTCTGTCAGAGTTACCATCAGATTCTTGGTTATCTAACTAACCAAGGCCCTTCACCCCAGATTGCTCAGTATGGCCGGGTGGGCAGCTCCAGGAAGAGTCTTGGTGGTTCCAAACTTCTTCCAGTTAAGAATGATGGAGGCCGCTGTGTTCTTGGGGACCTTCAATGCTGCAGAAATGTTTTTGGTACCCTTCCCCAGATCTGTGCCTCGACACAATCACGTCTCGGAGCTCTACGGACAATTCCTTCGACCTCATGGCTTGGTTTTTGTTCTGATATGCACTGTCAACTGTGGGACCTTACATAGACAGGTGTGTGCCTTTCCAAATCATGTCCAATCAATTGAATTTATCACAGGTGGACTCCAATCAAGTTGTAGAAACATCTCAAGAATAATCAATGTAAATAGGATGCACCTGAGCTCAATTTCAAGTCTCATAGCAAAGGGTTGGAATACTGATGTAAATAAGGTATTTCTGCTTTTTATTTTTAATCAATTTGATAAATATTCTAAAAACCTGTTATCTTTGTCATTATGGGGTATTAGGTGTAGATTGCTGAGGATTTTTATCAATTTAATCAATTTTAGAATAAGGCTGTAATGTAACAAAATGTGGAAAAAGTCAAGGGGTCTGAATACTTTTCGAAGGCACTGTATTTCAACGAAGTGGCGAGGGCACTATAACAGTCTACAGCACCCAGCCTTACCCTACTAGAATCTGAAGTCAAATATCTACTGTTTGTAAAAGATCTGGTGCTTTTGTCTCCAACCAAGGAGGGCCTAACAGAACCAGGTCTCTACTTCACTCTGCCTGCTCAACCCAGATCTAACAGAACCTGGTCTCTACTTCACTCTGTCTGCTCAACCCAGATCCAACAGAACCTGGTCTCTACTTCACTCTGCCTCCTCAATCCAGATCTAACAGAACCTGGTCTCTACTTCACTCTGCCAGATCAACCCGGATCTAACAGAACCTGGTCTCTACTTCACTCTGCCAGCTCAACCCAGATCTAACAGAACCTGGTCTCTACTTCACTCTGCCTGCTCAACCCGGATCTAACAGAACCTGGTCTCTACTTCACTCTGCCTGCTCAACCCAGAACCTTTTCCACCCTGTGACAGACACAGTAGCCAACAGTAGAGGGGAACAGTCTGCATACTTGTTGCTTTTTCTCCCATGTTGCTCTGTCTGTATGCTACGTCTTGCTTGTTCTATGTTGCTCTGTCTGTATGCTACGTCTTGTTCTATGTTGCTCTGTCTGTATGCTACGTCTTGCTTGTTCTATGTTGCTCTGTCTGTATGCTACGTCTTGTTCTATGTTGCTCTGTCTGTATGCTACGTCTTGCTTGTTCTATGTTGCTCTGTCTGTATGCTACGTCTTGCTTGTTCTATGTTGCTCTGTCTGTATGCTACGTCTTGTTCTATGTTGCTCTGTCTGTATGCTACGTCTTGCTTGTTCTATGTTGCTCTGTCTGTATGCTACGTCTTGTTCTATGTTGCTCTGTCTGTATGCTACGTCTTGCTTGTCCTATGTTGCTCTGTCTGTATGCTACGTCTTGCTTGTCCTATGTTGCTCTGTCTGTATGCTACGTCTTGCTTGTTCTATGTTGCTCTGTCTGTATGCTACGTCTTGCTTGTTCTATGTTGCTCTGTCTGTATGCTACGTCTTGCTTGTCCCATGTTGCTCTGTCTGTATGCTACGTCTTGCTTGTCCTATGTTGCTCTGTCTGTATGCTACATCTTGCTTGTCCCATGTTGCTCTGTCTGTATGCTACGTCTTGTCCCATGTTGCTCTGTCTGTATGCTACGTCTTGCTTGTCCTATGTTGCTCTGTCTGTATGCTACGTCTTGCTTGTCCTATGTTGCTCTGTCTGTATGCCACGTTTTGTCCTATGTTGCTCTGTCTGTATGCCACGTCTTGCTTGTCCCATGTTGCTCTACGTGGGCTCACTGCTCAATGATTGGCTGTAATTGTTTTTAATAACCTGCCCAGGGACTCCGGTTGAAAATGAGCCAGCTGGTTAAAACCGTCACTTTTACAGAAACATTGATTAATGTGCACCGTCCCTGTAAAAATAATAAACTCAAACTCAAATACATCGTGGTATCCATCCAACCAAACCTTTTGATTTGTTGAGATGAAGAGTTGAATGCTGCTAATGCAAACAGGAAGAGGAATATGGACTTCCTGTTTCCATGTCCTGGTGCTAATTCCCCTTCACCCCGTCACCCCGTCACCCCGCCACCCCGCCCCCCCGTCACCCCTTCACCCTTCACCCCGTCACCCAGGGAGAGTGCCGGAGCCCGCCTGGGATTCGCTGGAGCAGTGCGAGGAGGGTTACAGGAGAGGGTCGGGCCTGGTTAGTACTTGGGTGGGTTATTCTGTCACGATCGTCGTACCAAAGCGCAGTCTGGTTTGAATACATTCTTCTATCTTTAATGAAGAACACTTAAACAAAAACAACAAAACGAATAAGACGAACGTGACCGCTATATAAACACTGTGCTAACATGCAACATAACATAGACAATCACCCACAACCCACAATGACAAAACATGCTACCTAAATATGGTTCCCAATCAGAGACAACGCAAAACACCTGTCTCTGATTGAGAACCCTCTCACGCCAAACACATAGAAATATACAAACCAGACAAACAACATAGAATGCCCACACAGATCACACCCTGACCAACCAAAACAGAAAACATACAAAGCAAACTATGGTCAGGGCCTGACAATAACTTTCTTTAAGAATGTAGTGAAGTAAAAGTAAAAGTAGTCAAAAATAGAAATAGTAAAGTACAGATACCCGAAAAAAATGACTTAAGTAGTACTCAAAAATGTACTTAAGTACTTTACACCATTGCTATTATTTCACACAGTGAAAAATCTAAGGTGGGTGAATATTTAAGATACCCACCGTACCAGAACACACTACAACACTCCCCTGCTCCACCCTCCTCTCCTCTCTCTCTCTCTCTCTCTCTCTCTCTCTCTCTCTCTCTCTCTCTCTCTCTCTCTCTCTCTCTCTCTCTCTCTCTCTCTCTCTCGTCTCGTCTCGTCTCGTCTCGTCTCGTCTCGTCTCGTCTCGTCTCGTCTCGTCTCGTCTCGTCTCGTCTCCTCTCCTCTCCTCTCCTCTCCTCTCCTCTCTCTCCTCTCCACTCTGCCATCTCCTCCTCTCCTCTCCTCTCCTCTCTATCTCCTCTCCTCTCCTCTCCTCTCCTCTCCTCTCCTCTCTCTCCTCTCCACTCTGCCATCTCCTCCTCTCTATCTCCTCTCCTCTCCTCTCCTCTCCACTCTGCCATCTCCTCCTCTCCTCTCCTCTCTATCTCCTCTCTCTCTCTCTCTCTCTCTCTCTCTCTCTCTCTCTCTCTCTCTCTCTCCTCTCCTCTCCTCTCCTCTCCTCTCCTCTCCTCTCTCTCCTCTCCACTCTGCCATCTCCTCCTCTCCTCTCCTCTCTATCTCCTCTCTCTCTCTCTCTCTCTCTCTCTCTCTCTCTCTCTCTCTCTCTCTCTCTCTCTCCTCTCCTCTCCTCTCCTCTCCTCTCCTCTCCTCTCCTCTCCTCTCCTCTCCTCTCCACTCTGCCATCTCCTCTCCTCTCCCCAGCTCACCCCTGCTGAGTGCACGCATGTATACAAAGAGCATCCTTGTAGCAGTAAATGTTTGCCTTGGGGTAAAATGCACCAATGACCATGGGATAAGTTGAGCCAATGGTTGAGCAAATGGCAAGTGGAGCAAATTGAAGTGTTTTCCTCCCAAGCGTAATGCAAGCTATTATTGCTGGTATATGATGTAACAACAGGGCCTGTTTAAAGTCTGGGATATGATGTAACAACAGGGCCTGTTTAAAGTCTGGGATATGAGGTGGGTTGAAACAAAGTTTAGGGGTAGATTTTCAGATTCCTTTCTCTGCATGTGGAACGAGTGGATTACTCAAATCAATGGTGTCAACTAAACAGACTTTCTGGGATATAAAGAAGGATTTTATCTATCAAAACGACAAACTACATGTCATAGCTGGGACCCTTTGGATGACAAACCAGAGGAAGATTTTCAAGAAGTAATTGAATATTTAATCGCTATTTGTGAATTTATGAAACCTGTGCCAGTGGAAAAATATTTTTATGTGGGGCGCCGTCCTCAAACAATCTCATGGCATGTTTTAGCTGTAAAGCCTACTGTAAATCAGACAGTGCAGTTAGATTAACATGAATTTAAGCTTTCAACCAATATAAGACACTTATATCTACCTAAATGTTTAATATCCATAATTTTCATGATTATTTACTTGAATTGCGCGCCCTCCAGTTCCACCGGAAGTTTTCCAGCTAGCCGGATGCCTAGCCCTATTAACACTTACAGCTGGTACAGAAGAGTCTTTGGAAGTCTTTCTGTCAGACTGTGAGTGTCTGAATGATTCTTTCTGATTCAGAATCTCCACTGTCAAGGAGAGAGATGAAGGAAGGATGAATAGACAAACAGGAAGGAAACCCACTGATTGTCCTCTGTGTCTTGTCCTCTGTACCTTGTCCTCTGTACCTTGTCCTCTGTACCTTGTCCTCTGTACCTTGTCCTCTGAGCCTTGTCCTCTGTGCCTTGTCCTCTGTACCTTGTCCTCTGTGTCTTTTCCTCTGTACCTTGTCCTCTGTGTCTTGTCCTCGGTGCCTTTTCCTCTGTGCCTTGTCCTCTGTACCTTGTCCTCTGTGCCTTGTCCTCTGTACCTTGTCCTCTGTGTCTTGTCCTCTGTGCCTTGTCCTCTGTGCCTTGTCCTCTGTACCTTGTCCTCTGTGCCTTGTCCTCTGTACCTTGTCCTCTGTGCCTTGTCCTCTGTACCTTGTCCTCTGTACCTTGTCCTCTGTACCTTGTCCTCTGTACCTTGTCCTCTGTGCCTTGTCCTCTGTGTCTTGTCCTCTGTGCCTTGTCCTCTGTGTCTTGTCCTCGGTGCCTTGTCCTCTGTGCCTTGTCCTCTGTACCTTGTCCTCTGTACCTTGTCCTCTGTGTCTTGTCCTCTGTGTCTTGTCCTCTGTGTCTTGTCCTCTGTGCCTTGTCCTCTGTGCCTTGTCCTCTGTGCCTTGTCCTCTGTGCCTTGTCCTCTGTGTCTTGTCCTCTGTGTCTTGTCCTCTGTGTCTTGTCCTCTGTGCATTGTCCTCTGTGTCTTGTCCTCTGTGCCTTGTCCTCTGTACCTTGTCCTCTGTGTCTTGTCCTCTGTGTCTTGTCCTCTGTGTCTTGTCCTCTGTGTTCTTCAGCAAAACATTCATCTATCACTGCACCCAGCAAAAGCACTTCACCTGCTACCCGAAACCAACTCATCCACTAAACAAATATTACAACCGGGTGCTGCGAATATTACAAGCAGGGCAAAATGGCTGCCTTTCATTGAAAAAGAAAGTAGATTTCCTGTCCACAACATTGTCTCAAGCTCTTTCCCCTTCCCGAATACAATACATGGCAAAAAACATTCCACTTTGTTGCAGGACACACAGCAAAAAATATGACACTGGAGTCCCAACATTGAATCCCACTGTACCAGATGTGTGGTGATAGAATAATCTGGATGAGAGTACAGAGTTATTCTATTCAGCATTAGATTCATTAATTACTGAAACAGTTTGTCCCCTGAGGGCCACCGTGGCTGTTTAAATTGATGAGCTGTTCTGCTGTCTCCATGGAAACCCAACATTACTGCCAAGGACCTAATTATGGTTATCAAGATGCCCATTTTAGAAAACTCTTTGGGAGGTTTTTGTTTCTTGTTTCTGTTGAGTTGTTCCTCGTAGGTGAAGAGTAGAGGGTTAAGTAATCCTTTATAAAGTAGAGAACACGACTCTGACTGTCGTTTGACACTGCGTCTGTAGAGAGCTGTTAGAGACCAGCTTTAGAGACCAGCTGTTAGAGACCAGCTGTTAGAGACCAGCTTCAGAGACCAGCTTCAGAGACCAGCTGTTAGAGACCAGCTGTTAGAGACCAGCTTCAGAGACTAGCTGTTAGAGACCAGCTGTTAGAGACCAGCTGTTAGAGACCAGCTGTTAGAGACCAGCTGTTAGAGACCAGCTTCAGAGACTAGCTTCAGAGACTAGCTGTCAGAGACCAGCTTCAGAGACCAGCTGTTAGAGACTAGCTTCAGAGACCAGCTTCAGAGACCAGCTGTTAGAGACCAGCTGTTAGAGACCAGCTTCAGAGACCAGCTGTTAGAGACCAGCTGTTAGAGACCAGCTTCAGAGACCAGCTTCAGAGACCAGCTTCAGAGACTAGCTTCAGAGACTAGCTGTCAGAGACCAGCTGTTAGAGACCAGCTTCAGAGACCAGCTTCAGAGACCAGCTGTTAGAGACCAGCTGTTAGAGACCAGCTGTTAGAGACCAGCTGTTAGAGACTAGCTTCAGAGACCAGCTTCAGAGACTAGCTGTCAGAGACCAGCTTCAGAGACCAGCTTCAGAGACCAGCTTCAGAGACCAGCTGTTAGAGACCAGCTGTTAGAGACCAGCTGTTAGAGACCAGCTTCAGAGACCAGCTTCAGAGACTAGCTGTTAGAGACCAGCTGTTAGAGACCAGCTGTTAGAGACCAGCAGTTAGAGACCAGCTGTTAGAGACCAGCTTCAGAGACCAGCTGTTAGAGACCAGCTTCAGAGACCAGCTTCAGAGACTAGCTGTCAGAGACCAGCTTCAGAGACCAGCTGTTAGAGACCAGCTGTTAGAGACCAGCTGTTAGAGACCAGCTGTTAGAGACCAGCTTCAGAGACCAGCTTCAGAGACCAGCTTCAGAGACCAGCTTCAGAGACGTTTCTCCTGGCGCCACACGAGGCCATTGTCTTCTCCTGAATATAGACAAGACGGAGAAATCCTCTCAGAGACTCCCGGGGGGTTTTTCTTTTCTGTTCACTGTCGTCTGTCATTTCCATCACCTCTCGTCTCCTCTTATCTCCTCCTTCAGCTGTATTTGAGGTCAAAGGTCAGTGTAGGGAATGGGTAGCCCTAACCCTAATCTCAGGGCTTCTCTGCTTGTGGTTTTGATATGTAGTGAGGTTTAAACCTGGCTAGCAGCAGAGAAGGCTGGCTGGTATGTGTACATTAGTAGTGTACATTAGTAGTGTACATTGGTAGTGTACATTAGTAGTGTACATTAGTATGTGTACATTAGTAGTGTACATTAGTGGTCTACATTAGTAGTGTACATTAGTAGTCTACATTAGTAGTCTACATTAGTATGTGTACATTAGTAGTCTACATTAGTAGTGTACATTAGTATGTGTACATTGGTAGTGTACATTAGTATGTGTACATTAGTATGTGTACATTAGTAGTCTACATTAGTAGTGTACATTAGTATGTGTACATTGGTAGTGTACATTAGTAGTCTACATTAGTAGTCTACATTAGTAGTGTACATTAGTATGTGTACATTGGTAGTGTACATTAGTAGTCTACATTAGTAGTCTACATTAGTAGTGTACATTAGTATGTGTACATTGGTAGTGTACATTAGTAGTGTACATTAGTATGTGTACATTGGTAGTCTACATTGGTAGTGTACATTAGTAGTGTACATTAGTATGTGTACATTGGTAGTCTACATTAGTATGTGTACATTGGTAGTGTACATTAGTATGTGTACATTGGTAGTGTACATTAGTAGTCTACATTAGTAGTCTACATTAGTAGTGTACATTAGTATGTGTACATTGGTAGTGTACATTAGTAGTGTACATTAGTAGTGTACATTAGTATGTGTACATTGGTAGTGTGCATTGGTAGTGTACATTAGTAGTCTACATTAGTAGGGTACATTAGTAGTGTACATTAGTAGTGTACATTAGTAGTCTACATTAGTAGGGTACATTAGTAGTGTACATTAGTAGTGTACATTAGTAGTCTACATTAGTAGTCTACATTAGTAGTGTACATTAGTAGTCTACATTAGTAGTGTACATTAGTATGTGTACATTGGTAGTGTACATTAGTAGTGTACATTAGTATGTGTACATTGGTAGTGTACATTAGTATGTGTACATTGGTAGTGTACATTGGTAGTGTACATTAGTAGTGTACATTAGTATGTGTACATTGGTAGTGTACATTGGTAGTGTACATTAGTAGTGTACATTAGTATGTGTACATTGGTAGTGTACATTGGTAGTGTACATTAGTAGTGTACATTAGTATGTGTACATTGGTAGTGTACATTGGTAGTGTACATTAGTAGTGTACATTAGTAGTCTACATTAGTAGTGTACATTAGTAGTCCACATTAGTAGTGTACATTAGTATGTGTACATTGGTAGTGTACATTAGTAGTGTACATTAGTATGTGTACATTGGTAGTGTACATTAGTATGTGTACATTGGTAGTGTACATTAGTAGTGTACATTAGTAGTGTACATTAGTATGTGTACATTGGTAGTGTACATTAGTATGTGTACATTGGTAGTGTACATTAGTAGTGTACATTAGTATGTGTACATTGGTATGCCTTGGAAGTAAGGCAGCTGTCTCGGTTTGTCACTCCCTCGCTCCCAGAGCTGCTTCCACTTGGAACGAGGTGTTCCACTCAGGAGCTCGTCTTCTTGAATGAGTTCAAAGCTCGGGTCGAATCTATGGTGAACAATAAAGTGGGGGCTGTCAATGTTTTTGACCCCTAGATTAACCACACATTCCCAAATAATTCTTGCCTGCTCAAATTGAGGTTATTAAACTCTAGTGCTTTGTGTTGTACGTTGTAATGATGTCTGACACTTTGTGTGCTGCTATTTTGGCCAGGTCTCTCTTGGAAAATAGGTTTTTAATCTCAATGAGACTAACCTGGTGAAATAAAGGTAAAAAAAAATATATATATATATATTGAAAAAGGATTCGATATCATTCGTTTTCAGCTATATTACAGCTGGAGTCCCACCGTAATTAGTAGATTATTATTAGAAATATTTAACTTTCATACATTCACAAGTGCAATACACCAAATTAAAGTTTAATTTCTTGTTAATCTAGCCATCGTGTCAGATTCCAAAAACACTTTACGGCGAAAGCACAACATGCGATTATGTTAGGACAGCGCCTAGCCACAAAAACCATACAGACATTTTCCAGCCAAGGAGAAGTTTCACAAATGTCAGAAATAACGATTAAATTAATCACTAACCTTTGATCTTCATCTGGTGGCACTCCCAGGACTCCATGTTACATAATAAATGTTAGACAGATACACTAGAGGTGTGGTTATGGATAGAACTGAGAGGATGACAGATACACTAGAGGTGTGGTTATGGGATGACAGATACACTAGAGGTGTGGTTATGGATAGAACTGAGAGGATGACAGATACACTAGAGGTGTGGTTATGGGATGACAGATACACTAGAGGTGTGGTTATGGATAGAACTGAGAGGATGACAGATACACTAGAGGTGTGGTTATGGGATGACAGATACACTAGAGGTGTGGTTATGGGATGACAGATACACTAGAGGTGTGGTTATGGGATGACAGATACACTAGAGGTGTGGTTATGGGATGACAGATACACTAGAGGTGTGGTTATGGGATGACAGATACACTAGAGGTGTGGTTATGGGATGACAGATACACTAGAGGTGTGGTTATGGGATGACAGATACACTAGAGGTGTGGTTATGGGATGACAGATACACTAGAGGTGTGGTTATGGGATGACAGATACACTAGAGGTGTGGTTATGGGATGACAGATACACTAGAGGTGTGGTTATGGGATGACAGATACACTAGAGGCGTGGTTATGGGATGACAGATACACTAGAGGTGTGGTTATGGGATGACAGATACACTAGAGGTGTGGTTATGGATAGAACTGAGAGGATGACAGATACACTAGAGGTGTGGTTATGGATAGAACTGAGAGGATGACAGATACACTAGAGGTGTGGTTATGGATAGAACTGAGAGGATGACAGATACACTAGAGGTGTGGTTATGGGATGACAGATACACTAGAGGTGTTGTTATGGATAGAACTGAGAGGATGACAGATACACTAGGGGTGTGGTTATGGGATGACAGATACACTAGAGGTGTGGTTATGGATAGAACTGAGAGGATGACAGATACTCCTCCCTCCCCCTTCCCTCACTCCAGCCTCCTTCCCTCATCACAGCCTCCTCCCTCCCCCTTCCCTCATCACAGCCTCCTCCCTCCCCCTTCCCTCACTCCAGCCTCCTCCCTCCCCCTTCCCTCACTCCAGCCTCCTCCCTCCCCCTTCCCTCACTCCAGCCTCCTCCCTCCCCCTTCCCTCACTCCAGCCTCCTCCCTCCCCCTTCCCTCATCACAGCCTCCTCCCATCCCCTTCCCTCACTCCAGCCTCCTCCCTCCCCCTTCCCTCACTCCAGCCTCCTCCCTCCCCCTTCCCTCACTCCAGCCTCCTCCCTCCCCCTTCCCTCACTCCAGCCTCCTCCATCCCCCTTCCCTCACTCCAGCCTCCTCCCTCCCCCTTCCCTCACTCCAGCCTCCTCCCTCCCCCTTCCCTCACTCCAGCCTCCTCCATCCCCCTTCCCTCACTCCAGCCTCCTCCATCCCCCTTCCCTCATCACAGCCTCCTCCCTCCCTCCTTCCCTCACTCCAGCCTCCTCCCTCCCTCCTTTCCTCCCTCCCTCCTTCCCTCACTCCAGCCTCCTCCCTCCCTCCTTTCCTCACTCCAGCCTCCTTCCCTCACTCCAGCCTCCTCCCTCCCTCCTTTCCTCCCTCCCTCCTTCCCTCACTCCAGCCTCCTCCCTCCCTCCTTCCCTCACTCCAGCCTCCTCCCTCCCTCCTTCCCTCACTCCAGCCCCCTTCCCTCACTCCAGCCTCCTCCCTCCCTCCTTTCCTCCCTCTCTCCTTCTCTCACTCCAGCCTCCTCCCTCCCTTCTTCCCTCCTCCCTCCCTCCTTCCCTCACTCCAGCTTCCCTTCCCTCACTCCAGCTTCCCTTCCCTCACTCCAGCCTCCTCCCTCCTTCCCTCCATCCTCTCCTTCTTCCCTCCCTGTGCCCTTCATTCTCCTGACCCCCATCTGACCTCAGAGAAAACTGTCTAATTATGTTTTGTTCTGTAGCTGGTTTCCCAGAAGCATATTAAGGCTAAGGTCATAGGTCAAACCATTTGGTAAACACGTGATCATAGTGGTTCATAGTAAACACGGGCCCTGGTCTGTTCTGTTCTGGTCACCAACAATCAATTGATCGAAACGCTAATTATGAGTCACTATAGCATCTTAGCTGTTCTGGTCAAAAGGATGAATCACTATAGTTTTTCCTAGCCACCGTGCTTCTACACCTGCATTGCTTGTTGTTTGGGGTTTTAGGCTGGGTTTCTGTACAGCACTTTGAGATATCAGCTGATGTAAGAAGGGCTATATAAACTGCCTTTAATTTGATTTGACTATAGCATCTTAGCTGAAGCACTATAGCATCTTAGCTGAAGCACTATAGCATCTTAGCTGAAGCACTATAGCATCTTAGCTGAAGCACTATAGCATCTTAGCTGAAGCACTATAGCATCTTAGCTGAGTCACTACAGCATCTTAGCTGAGTCACTACAGCATCTTAGCTGAGTCACTATAGCATCTTAGCTGAGTCAATACAACATCTTAGCTGAGTCACTACAGCATCTTAGCTGAGTCACTATAGCATCTTAGCTGAGTCACTATAGCCTCTTAGCTGAGTCACTACAGCCTCTTAGCTGAGTCACTACAGCATCTTAGCTGAGTCACTACAGCATCTTAGCTGAGGGCTCTGCTCAAAGGTAGTACAGTATATAGGGAATAGGGTGCCATAGGGCTCAGGTCTAAGTAGTGCACTATATAGGGAAGAGGGTGCCATAGGGCTCTGGTCTAAAGTAGTGCACTATATAGGGAATAGGGTTCCATAGGGCTCTGGTCTAAAGTAGTGCACTATATAGGGAATAGGGTTCCATAGGGCTCTGGTCTAAAGTAGTGCACTATATAGGGAATAAGGTGCCATAAGACTCTGGTCTAAAGTAGTGCACTATATAGGGAATAGGGTGCCATAGGGCTCTGGTCTAAAGTAGTGCACTATATAGGGAAGAGGGTTCCATTTTGGGATGCTGGTAGAAGGTCCCGTCTGAGTGATTGGGAGGAAGTGGGGAGTATGTGGTTTGTGGTTAGATGGGATCCTGTTCTTGAAAAGCATTTGTGAGTGTTGATCAAAGAGTTAGATAGTCAGGACATGTTAATGTGTGGAATATAAATGGTCTCTATAGTCCTGGTCATAACATTATAACTGTGGTTATAGAGATTGGAATGGTCTCTATAGTCCTGGTCATAACATTATAACTGGAGTTATAGAGATTGGAATGGTCTCTATAGTCCTGGTCATAACATTATAACTGTGGTTATAGAGATTGGAATGGTCTCTATAGTCCTGGTCATAACATTATAACTGTGGTTATAGAGATTGGAATGGTCTCTATAGTCCTGGTCATAACATTATGTAGTATCACCCTGTCCTTTATAATATAGATAATGTAGTATCACCCTGTCCTTTATAATATAGATAATGTAGTATCACCCTGTCCTTTATAATATAGATAATGTAGTATCACCCTGTCCTTTATAATATAGATAATGTAGTATCACCCTGTCCTTTATAATATAGATAATGTAGTATCACCCTGTCCTTTATAATGTAGATAATGTAGTATTACCCTGTCCTTTATAATGTAGATAATGTAGTATCACCCTGTCCTTTATAATATAGATAATGTAGTATCACCCTGTCCTTTATAATGTAGATAATGTAGTATCACCCTGTCCTTTATAATGTAGATAATGTAGTATCACCCTGTCCTTTATAATGTAGATAATGTAGTATCACCCTGTCCTTTATAATATAGATAATGTAGTATCACCCTGTCCTTTATAATGTAGTAGTATCACCCTGTCCTTTATAATGTAGATCATGTTACCCAGACACCCATTACCCGAACTTTCTATTTAATCATTTTCTTGCCTCATTTTAAATCCATTTTTTTTACACCCAGAGTCCATGCGATGCTTCAGAAGCATGAACTGGTTATTTGAATCAGTATGAAGGACGTGGTCTCGTCTCCTTGCAGCTACATTATAAATGTTGTGTGCTTCACATGACACATTTCAGGTGGTCTCAGACCAACGGCCATTTGTTATGAAGTAAACACAGGAAGTGGTTACCCATAAATCCCCTCCTTCATGTGTGGGAGCGTTCCTTCTCAGACCGCCTGGTGAACACAGTTATGGTAAACCGCGTGTGTGTAGGCTGTCTGACTGCCGAGTAAACACACACACACACACACACACACACACACACACACACACACACACACACACACACACACACACACACACACACACACACACACACACACACACACACACACACACACACACACACACACACACACACACACACTCTCTCTCTCTCTCTCTGCTTCTCCTCCTATAACATTGTGCTGTACCACAGACTCTCTCTCTCTCTCTCTGCTTCTCCTCCTATAACATTGTGCTGTACCACAGACTCTCTCTCTCTCTCTCTGCTTCTCCTCCTATAACACTGTGCTGTACCTCTCTCTCTCTCTCCAGGGTCTTTATCTTGAACAGAGTCTATAATCTGTTGCTGTATTAGTGACAGGATTGTCAGTAGGGCCATCTAGCCCCTCCCCCCTCTACAGCAGAACACCAATAGGAAACACACTGTGTAATGTCATATATTATCCAGGGTCGTCTTTGAAATGGACAGGAAGTCGGTCTGGACAGGAAGTCGGTCTGGACAAGAAGTCGGTCTGAATATGGTAGCATGAAAACCTTGAAAGATTTTTTTTTTTTAATTGAGTGATGAAGCAAACCAGCCTTTTCCTTTATATTCCGGAGAGGGGGAGAGGGGGAGAGAGGGAGATGGGGAGAGGGAGAGAGGGAGAGAGGGAGAGAGGGAGAGGGGGAGAGGGAGAGAGGGGGGAGAGGGAGAGGGGGAGAGGGAGAGAGGGGGAGAGGGGAAAGGGAGGGAGAGGGCAAAGGGAGGGAGAGAGGGGGAGAGGGAGAGAGGGGAAAGGGAGGGAGAGGGCAAAGGGAGGGAGAGAGGGGGAGAGGGAGAGAGGGGAAAGGGAGGGAGAGGGGAAAGGGAGGGAGATAGGTATTTGGTATTTTATTAGGATCTCCATTTTGCCGTTGCAAAAACTACTCTGAGCCAAGAGAGACTGACTGCATAGTGTTAACATTAGCCCTCTGATTACAATGAAGAGCAAGACGTGCCACTCTGTTCTGGGCCGGCTAGGTCTGTCCTTTATAATGTAGATAATGTAGTATCTGCAGCATAACTAGATCTGTCCTTTATAATGTAGATAATGTAGTAGCTGCAGCATAACTAGGTCTGTCCTTTATAATGTAGATAATGTAGTAGCTGCAGCATAACTAGGTCTGTCCTTTATAATGTAGATAATGTAGTAGCTGCAGCATAACTAGGTCTGTCCTTTATAATGTAGATAATGTAGTAGCTTCAGCATAACTAGACCTGTCCTTTATAATGTAGATAATGTAGTAGCTGCAGCATAACTAGGTCTGTCCTTTATAATGTAGATAATGTAGTATCTGCAGCTTAACTAGATCTGTCCTTTATAATGTAGATAATGTAGTAGCTTCAGCATAACTAGATCTGTCCTTTATAATGTAGATAATGTAGTAGCTGCAGCATAACTAGGTCTGTCCTTTATAATGTAGATAATGTAGTAGCTGCAGCATAACCAGGTCTTTCCTTGCAGCACTGGACAGCATCTATATGTTTTGACCATGACAGTTTACAATCTAAGGTAACGCCAAGTCATTTAGTCTCAGCAACTTGTTCAGAGGAGAGGGAGGAGACAGAGGAGAGGAGAGAGCGAGGGAGGAGAGAGCGAGGGAGGAGAGAGTGAGGGAGGAAGAGGGAGGAGGAAGAGGGAGGAGGCAGAGGAGGCAGAGGAGAGGAGGCAGAGGAGAGGGAGGAGGCAGAGGAGAGGGAGGAGGCAGAGGAGAGGAGAGGAAGAGGGAGGAGGCAGAGGAGAGGGAGGAGGCAGAGGAGAGGAGAGGAAGAGGGAGGAGGCAGAGGAGGCAGAGGAGAAGGAGGAGGCAGAGGAGAGGGAGGAGGCAGAGGAGAGGGAGGAGGCAGAGGAGAGGGAGGAGGCAGAGGAGAGGGAGGAGGCAGAGGAGAGGGAGGAGGCATAGGAAAGGGAGGAGGCAGAGGAGAGGGAGGAGGCAGAGGAGAGGAGAGGGAGGAGAGGGAGGAGGCAGAGGAGAGGGAGGAGGCAGAGGAGAGGGAGGAGGCAGAGGAGAGGAGAGGAAGAGGGAGGAGGCAGAGGAGAGGGAGGAGGCAGAGGAGAGGGAGGAGGCAGAGGAAAGGGAGGAGGCAGAGGAGAGGGAGGAGGCAGAGGAGAGGGAGGAGGCAGAGGAGAAGGAGGAGGCAGAGGAGAGGGAGGAGGCAGAGGAGAGGAGAGGGAGGAGAGGGAGGAGAGGGAGGAGAGGGAGGAGGCAGAGGAGAAGGAGGAGGCAGAGGAGAAGGAGGAGGCAGAGGAGAGGAGAGGGAGGAGAGGGAGGAGAGGGAGGAGGCAGAGGAGAGGGAGGAGGCAGATGAGAGGGAGGAGGCAGAGGAGAGGGAGGAGGCAGAGGAGAGGGAGGAGGCAGAGGAGAGGAGAGGGAGGAGAGGGAGGAGAGGGAGGAGGCAGAGGAGAAGGAGGAGGCAGAGGAGAAGGAGGAGGCAGAGGAGAAGGAGGAGGCAGAGGAGAGGGAGGAGGCAGAGGAGAAGAGGGAGAGAGAGGATCATGTCTTGTTGGTCTTTAATCCTCAACCTGAGCAGCAACATCAGCAGAATATTCTCTGTGATTATAAACTCTTTATCTCCTCACAACTCAAGACATTAAGCCCTGTGGGTGTCAGCTGTTTCAAATCCCCTTTTAACATATTTTTCTGTCTCCGTCTCCCTCTCTCCGTCCGTCCGTCCGTCCGTCCGTCCGTCCGTCTCTCTGTCTCTCTCTCTGTCTCTCTCTCTGTCTCTCTCTCTGTCTCTCTCTCTGTCTCTGTCTCTGTCTCTGTCTCTGTCTCTGTCTCTGTCTCTGTCTCTCTCTCTCTCTCTCTCTCTCTCTCTCTCTCTCTCTCCATATAATTCAAATACATATGTACTAATATTGTAAATAAATATTTCTAAATTCATGTATTACTTTATATCCATATATGTCACATACTGTATATACCGAATACAACAGGAGTAGTAGATCTTACAATGAAATACTTACAAGCCCTTAACCAACAATGCAGTTTTAAGAAAATACATTTAAAAAGTAAGAAATAGAGTCAACAAAAGTGTAAAAACAAAATGGAGGGACAATGTAGATAGAATACCGGCCATTTGATACCAGCCAGGACATAGTCCGGTGGCCATTTGATGTTCAGCAGGCAGATGTTCTTATGTTCACTTGTTAAATTCTACTGTATATATATTCTCCCTGTCATGCACATGGTCATTTGTTGTATGGCTACTTTGGGAATATACTACTACTCCCTTCACAGAACAGCGCAAACTGTCCCTAACCAGAATAGAAAGAGGAGTGGGAGGCCCCGGTGCACAACTGAGCAAGAGGACGAGTACATTAGAGTGTCTAGTTTGAGAAACAGACGCCTCACAAATCCTCAACTGGTAGCTTCATTAAATAGTACCCGCAAAACGGGAGGCTATCACTCCATTTTGCAACGCCATGCCATACCCTGTGGACGGCGCTTAATTGGAGCCAATTTCCTCCTACAACAGGACAATGACCCGAAGCACAGCTCCAAACTATGCAAGAACTATTTAGGGAAGAAGCAGTCAGCTGGTATTCTGTCTATAATGGAGTGGCCAGCACAGTCACCGGATCTCATTGAGCTGTTGTGGGAGCAGCTTGACCGTATGGTACGTACGAAGTGCCCATCAAGCCAATCCAACTTGTGGGAGGTCCTTCAGGAAGCATGGGGGTGAAATCTCTTCAGATTACCTCAACACACTGACAACTAGAATACCAAAGGTCTGCAAGGCTGTAATTGCTGCAAATGGAGAATTCTTTGACGAAAGCAAAGTTTGAAGGACACAATTATTATTTCAATAGAAAATCATTATTTATAACCTTGTCAACGTCTGGACTATATTTCCTATTCATTTTGCAACTCATTTCATGTCTGTTTTCATGGAAAACAAGGACATTTCTAAGTGGCCCCAAACTGTTCAATGGTAGTGTATATGTTGTAAATTAAATATTGTGTGACATTACAGCATCCAGACGTAGCCGACAAACATCAATGGAAAAGGTGAAAGGTCAGTTCTCCCGATAAACATGGCTTTGGATCGCATGGAGCAAAATACCTAGAATACCGGTAGTCTATCTATCTAATACTGTGCAGTGGGTCCAATTAAATGAGAGATGGGACGAATGGTAGTCTATCTATCTAATACTGTGCAGTGGGTCCAATTAAATGAGAGATGGGACGAATGGTAGTCTATCTATCTAATACTGTGCAGTGGGTCCAATTAAATGAGAGATGGGACGAATGGTAGTCTATCTATCTAATACTGTGCAGTGGGTCCAATTAAATGAGAGATGGGACGAATGGTAGCCTATCTATCTAATACTGTGCAGTGGGTCCAATTAAATGAGAGATGGGACGAATGGTAACCTATCCATTGTTGCTAGGTCTATAGACTATTTTCACCAGCATGAAACCATCACAGTCGGAAAATGTGAGGAATTTATTCTGCAATGCTCATGGAAATTGAATAAATAAATCGGAAATAGATTTGTAATTATTTTTAGAATGCATAGATAAATCGATTTCCGCTTTTCTCACAAATGGCAAACGACTCCATCTTGTTATGCTAAATATTAGCTTCCTTTTCAGTTTGATAAGAAAAAGAGTGTCATTATATATTTCACCACAAGGAGGCAGCACTTCCTCCTGTTGCTTTCTGCCAATGCAATACTTCAACGACGTGTAATGCCATTGGTCATGCTTGCAGATAGGAAGGTGTTCCTAATATTTAGTATACTCAGTGTATATACATAATATTTACATGTATTGTGTATCCATAGCATGCATTTTATATACTTGTGCTAGACATATACACTACATGACCAAAAGTATGTGGACACCTGCTCGTCAAACATCTCATTCCAAAATCAAATGTGCATTAATATGGAGTTGGTCCCCCCTTTGCTGCGTTAACAGCCTCCACTCTTCTGGGAAGGCTTTCCATTAGATGTTGGAACATTGCTGCTATAACAGCCTCCACTCTTCTGGGAAGGCTTTCCACTAGATGTTGGAACATTGCTGCTATAACAGCCTCCACTCTTCTGGGAAGGCTTTCCACTAGATGTTGGAACATTGCTGCTATAACAGCCTCCACTCTTCTGGGAAGGCTTTCCACTAGATGTTGGAACATTGCTGGTATAATAGCCTCCACTCTTCTGGGAAGGCTTTCCACTAGATGTTGGAACATTGCTGCTATAACAGTCTCCACTCTTCTGGGAAGGCTTTCCACTAGATGTTGGAACATTGCTGCTATAACAGCCTCCACTCTTCTGGGAAGGCTTTCCACTAGATGTTGGAACATTGCTGCTATAACAGCCTCCACTCTTCTGGGAAGGATTTCCACTAGATGTTGGAACATTGCTGCTATAACAGCCTCCACTCTTCTGGGAAGGCTTTCCACTAGATGTTGGAACATTGCTGCTATAACAGCCTCCACTCTTCTGGGAAGGCTTTCCACTAGATGTTGGAACATTGCTGCTATGACAGCCTCCACTCTTCTGGGAAGGCTTCCACTAGATGTTGGAACATTGCTGCTATAACAGCCTCCACTCTTCTGGGAAGGCTTTCCACTAGATGTTGGAACATTGCTGCTTTAAAACCTGTTGGGGATGGGGGCGCTGTTTAGACTATTTATGCTAATGTGGCTAATTTTTTAAACGGCTTCCCACAAAATCCTTGATCGTACAATATGCATATTATTATTATTATTGGATAGAAAACAGTCTATAGTTTCTATAGGAGTTGAAATTTTGTCTCTAAGTGGAACAGAGCCCATTCTACAGCAATTTCCCTGACATGGAGTCAGATTTGAGAAACGTTGGCCACTTTTCTGAAGTCATTTAAACGGGCACTGTCGTTGCTATGACTATACGGACACTTCTTACGTCTTCCCCTGGATGCCTTTACGTGATGACGATTCCAACGGGCTCGATTGCTCGTTCACAGGCCCTACAAATGAAAAAAACCTTTAGCTAGCAAGTCTTTTCTTGCTGCGTAACGCGCGTGGAAGACACCGACCCTCTCCTGTTCCAAGCGTTAGTTTAGCCTGTTATATTTCTCCGGTCATCTTTTCACTCGTTATAGGAGTTAAAAACATCACAAAGTAGTTAATTTAAAGCGTTTTATAGCAATTTATATCCGTTTAGTGCGATTTTGGGACATTTATTTTTGCAACGATGTGAATAGTTGGGCACGCTTTTCAGTTCATCCCGAACGTAGTTGACATTTCCACATGGCAAGAGGACAGCTTTCCACCAAAAGACGATTTCTCCCAAGAAAGGATCCTTTGCCCAAGATACTGATGGAAGAACAGCTCAAGGTAGGACATTTTTATTATGATAAATCGTGTTTCTGTCGAAACATTTTAGTGGCTTAGGACGCCATGTTTTTTGACGTAGCTTCGCTTGGCGCAAACTGTATTGAAAAGTAAGGATAAATAAAAAAATGTAATAACGCAATTGTATTAAGAATTAAATTGTCTATCAATCCCTGTCCACCCTATATTTTTTAGTCACGTTTATGAGTATTTATGTATAAGAGTAGATCACTGTCTAAGTGGCGCAAGGACGTTTTCTTTACCAGCTTGTCTACATTTCACATTGTCTAACCATGATTTTGGTGGCTAAATATAAACATTTTCGATCAAACTGTATATGCATGTTGTAATGTGATGTTACAGGAGTGTCATCGGAAGAATTCTGAGAAGGTTAGTGAAAAAATTAATATCTTTTGGCGATGTTGACTTTTATCGCTCACTTTGGCTAGAATCAATGCTGGGCTGCTAATTGCTATGTGCTAAGCTAATATAACGATTTATTGTGTTTTCGCTGTAAGACACTTAGAAAATCTGAAATATTGTCTGTATTCACAGGATCTGTGTCTTTCGATTCGTGTATGCTGTGTATTTTTACGAAATGTTTGATGATTAGTAGTTAGGTAAACACGTTGCTCATTGTAATTATTCTAGTCCATTTGTGATGGTGGGTGCAATTGTAACCAATGCCATCTACCTGAAATATGCACTTTTTTCTAACAAAACCTATCCCATACCATAAATATGTTATCAGACTGTCATCTAATGAGTTTTTTTGTTGGTTAGGGGCTATAAATATCTTAGTTTAGCCGAATTGGTGATGGCTACTGGTGTTGGTGGACAAATAAAAGATGGTGGATTATGCTAATGTGTTTTTAGGTAATAGATGTACATCTTTACATATTGTGTCTTCCCTGTAAAACATTTTAAAAATCGGAAATGTTGACTGGATTCATAAGATCTGTGTCTTTCATTAGCTGTATTGGACTTTAATGTGTGAAAGTTAAATATTTTAAAAAAATATTTTTTTTGAATTTCGCGGCACTGGTTTTTCAGTGGGGGGGGGGGGGTGTGCCGCTAGCGCCACGCTGATCCTAGACAGGATAACAGCCTCCACTCTTCTGGGAAGGCTTTCCACTAGATGTTGGAACATTGCTGCTATAACAGCCTCCACTCTTCTGGGAAGGCTTTCCACTAGATGTTGGAACATTGCTGCGGGGACAAAGTTGGAAGCACAGAATCGTCTTTAATGTCATTGTATGCTGTAGCGTTAAGATTTCCCTTCACTGGAACTAAGGGGCCTGAACCATGAAAAACAGACCATTATTCCTCCACCACCAAACTTAACGTGGGCACTATGCATTCAGGCAGGTAGCGTTCTCCTGACATCCACCAAACGCAGATTAATCCGTCGGACTGCCAGATGGTGAAGCGTGATTCATCACTCCAGAGGACGTGTTTCCACTGCTCCAGAGTCCAATGACGGTGAGCTTTACACCAATCCAGCCGACGCTTGGCATTGCGCATGGTGATCTTAGGCTTGTTTTGCAGCTGCTCGGCCATGGAAACCCATTTCATGAAGCTCCCGACGAACAGTTATTGCGCTGACGTTGCTTCTAGAGGCAGTTTGGAACTCGGTATTGAGTGTTGCAACCGAGGACAGATGATTTTTTACAAACTGCGCGCTTCAGCACTCAGTGATCCCATTCTGAGCTTGTGTGGTCTACCACTTCACGGCTGAGCCGTTGTTGCTCCTAGACATTTCCACTTCACAATAAAATGACTTATAGTTGACCGGGGCAGCTCAAGTAGGGCATAAATTTGACGAATTGATTTGTTGAAAGTCACTGAGCCCTTCAGTAAGGCCATTCTACTACACATTTTTGTCTATGGAGATTTCATGTCTGTGTGCTCGATTTTATACCACCTGTCAGGTGGCTGAAATATCCAAATCCACTAATTTGAATGGGTGTCCACATACTTTTGTACATATAGTGTATGTGTAAATATATGGGCTATAAATACATGTAGACAGCATGCTGCGATAGCTAGCAAAGCAGGTTTCATAAAATATACAGTACCAGTCAAAAGTCTGGAAACATTTACTCATTCCATGGTTTTTCTTTATTTTTACTATTTTCTACATTGTAGAATTATAGTGAAGACATGAAAACTATGAAATAACATATATGGAATCATGTGGTAACCAAAAAAGTGTTAAACAATAAAAAATATACTTGTGAGGTAGGTAGGTAACTGGAGTGTGAGTTTGAGGGAGGTGGCTGGCGTGTGAGGGAGGTAACTGTCACGACCTGGCCTTATTATTCTTTGTTTTCTTTATTATTTTAGTTAGGTCAGGGTGTGACATGGGTAATGTTTATGTTTTGTTGGTTTTGGGTGTTTATTTGGTAAAGGGGTTATGGGGTGTAGTAGATGGTTTTGTGTTGAGTGTATATGTCTAGTGTTGTCTATGTTGGTTAGTTATCTAGGAGAGTCTATGGTTACCTGAATGAGTTCCCAATTAGAGACAGCTGATTTCGGTTGTCTCTGATTGGGAGCCTTATTTAGGGTAGCCATAGGCTCTCATTGGTTGTGGGTAATTGTCTATGTAAGAACGTTAGTAGCCTGTATGTTTGTGCACAACGTTTGTAGCTTCACGGTCGTTTTGTTGTTTTCTTGTTTTGTTAAAGTGTTTTTGTGTCTTGTTCATCTTCGTGGTATAATAAAAGAAGATGGCTTATTTTCCAAAAGCTGCATTTTGGTCCGTCAATCCGCCACACGATCGTGACAGAATTACCCACCATAGGACCAAGCGGCATGGAAGGCGGCAACAGGACCTACCCACAAAGGATTTCTGGACATGGGAGGAGATACTGGATGGTAAGGGGCCGTGGGATCAACCTGGAGAATATCGCCTCCCTCGTGAAGAGCTGGAGGCAGCGAAAGCCGAGAGGAGGCGATATGAGGAGGCAGCACGGAGACAAGGCTGGAAGCCCGTGAGTACAACCCAAAAATTTCTTGGGGGGGGCCTTAAAGGGAGTGTGGCGAAGTCAGGTAGGAAACCTGCGCCTACTCCCTGTACTTACCGTGGAGAGCGAGAGTACGGGCAGACACCGTGTTACGCAGTAGAGCGCACGGTGTCTCCTGTACGCGTGCATAGCCCGGTTCGGTACATTTCAGCTCCACGTATCGGCCGGGCTAGACTGAGCGTTGAGCCATATGTCATGAAGCCGGCCCAACGCATCTGGTCACCAGTGCGTCTCCTCGGGCCGGCGTACATGGCACCAGCCTTACGCATGGTGTCCCCGGTTCGCCTACATAGGCCGGTGCGGGTTATTCCACCTCCCCGCACTGGTCAGGCGACGGGGAGCATAGAACCAGGTAAGGTTGGGCAGGCTCGGCGTTCAAGGGAGCCAGTACGCCTGCACGGTCCGGTATTTCCGGCGCCACCTCCCCGCCCCAACCCAGTACCACCAGTGCCTCCTCCACGCACTAGCTATATGGTGCGTGTCTCCAGCCCTTTACCACCAGTGTCTAAACCACGCACCAAGCCTCCTGTGTGTCCCCAGAGTCCTGTGCGTCCTGTTGCTGCTCCCCGCACTAGCCCTGAGATGCGTGTCTCCAGCCCGGTGCCACCAGTCCCGGCACCACGCACCAGGCCTACAGTGCGCCTCAGCCGGCAGGAGTCTGCCGTCTGCACAGCGTTGACTGAACTGCTCGTCTCCCCAGCGCCATCTGAGCCATCCGTCTCCCCAGCGCCATCTGAGCCATCCGTCTCCCCAGCGCCATCTGAGCCATCCGTCTCCCCAGCGCCATCTGAGCCATCCGTCTGCAATGAGCCTGCAAAGCCGCCCGTCTGCCATGAGCCTGCAAAGCCGCCCGTCTGCCATGAGCCCACTGAGCCGTCCGCCAGACAGGAGCCGCTAGAGCCGCCAGCCAGACAGGAGCCGCTAGAGCCGTCCGTCAGACAGGATCTGCCAGAGCCGCCAACCAGACAGGATCTGCCAGAGCCGCCAACCAGACAGGATCTGCCAGAGCCGCCAACCAGACAGGAGCAGCCAGATCAGTCAGCCAGCCATGAGCAGCCAGATCCGTCAGCTAGCCATGAGCAGCCAGATCCGTCAGCTAGCCATGAGCAGCCAGATCCGTCAGCTAGCCATGAGCAGCCAGATCCGTCAACCAGCCATGAGCAGCCAGATCCGTCAGCCAGCCATGAGCAGCCAGATCCGTCAGCCAGCCATGAGCAGCCAGATCTGTCAGCCAGCCATGGGCCGTCCCTCAGTCCGGAGCTGCAGTCCCTCAGTCCGGAGCTGCAGTCCCTCAGTCCGGAGCTGCCATTCCTCAGTCCGGAGCTGCCCCTTACCCTGGAGCTGCCCCTTACCCTGGTGCTGCCCCTTACCCTGGTGCTGCCCCTTACCCTGGTACTGCCCCTGACCCTGGTACTGCCCCTGACCCTGGTACTGCCCCTGACCCTGGTACTGGTCCTTAGTCCGGAGCTGTCCCTTAGTCCGGAACTCCCCCTTAATGCAATGGGGTTAATGTGGAGGGGGGTCGTTTGGAGGAAGCCTAGGAGGTGGTTAGGTACTGTGGTGACGTGGGGACTACGACCAGAGCCGGAGCCGCCACCGTGGAGGGGAGCCCACCCAGACCCTCCCCTAGACTGTGTATGGTGCGCCCGGAGTTCGCGCCTCAAGGGGGGGGTTATGTCACGCCCTGGCCTTATTATTCTTTGTTTTCTTTATTATTTTAGTTAGGTCAGGGTGTGACATGGGTAATGTTTATGTTTTGTTGGTTTTGGGTGTTTATTTGGTAAAGGGGTTATGGGGTGTAGTAGATGGTTTTGTGTTGAGTGTATATGTCTAGTGTTGTCTATGTTGGTTAGTTATCTAGGAGAGTCTATGGTTACCTGAATGAGTTCCCAATTAGAGACAGCTGATTTCGGTTGTCTCTGATTGGGAGCCTTATTTAGGGTAGCCATAGGCTCTCATTGGTTGTGGGTAATTGTCTATGTAAGAACGTTAGTAGCCTGTATGTTTGTGCACAACGTTTGTAGCTTCACGGTCGTTTTGTTGTTTTCTTGTTTTGTTAAAGTGTTTTTGTGTCTTGTTCATCTTCGTGGTATAATAAAAGAAGATGGCTTATTTTCCAAAAGCTGCATTTTGGTCCGTCAATCCGCCACACGATCGTGACAGTAACACTTCCAGTGGTGGAAAAAGAGTCAGGTGCAGAGAGCAGGGATATCTTCAACAAGTGGATGTTTATTTCCTTATAGAAATAAAATACCATACGGCGACGCCACACAAAACACTGGGCGCGTAAAGAATACTGTCCAAGAGAAAATGTATCACAGAAATCCACTACTGAACACCACCAACACGAAACAGAAAAACAAGCCCGCACAAAAGTCAGCGGGCCAACTGGGTTTAAATAACCCCTACCCTAAACACACAACAGGTGAAACAAATTAGACCAACTCAAAAGAAAACAGAAAAGGGGATCGGTGGCAGCTAGTAGACCGGAGACGACGACCGCCGAGCGCCGCCCGAACGGGAAGAGGCACAATCTTCGGCGGGATTCGTAACAGGAGGTGGCTGGCGTGTGAGGGAGGTGGCTGGCGTGTGAGGGAGGTGGCTGGCGTGTGAGGGAGGTGGCTGGCGTGTGAGGGAGGTGGCTGGCGTGTGAGGGAGGTGGCTGGCGTGTGAGGGAGGTGGCTGGCGTGTGAGGGAGGTGGCTGGCGTGTGAGGGAGGTGGCTGGCGTGTGAGGGAGGTGGCTGGCGTGTGAGGGAGGTGGCTGGCGTGTGAGGGAGGTGGCTGGCGTGTGAGGGAGGTGGCTGGCGTGTGAGGGAGGTGGCTGGCGTGTGAGGGAGGTGGCTGGCGTGTGAGGGAGGTGGCTGGCGTGTGAGGGAGGTGGCTGGCGTGTGAGGGAGGTGGCTGGCGTGTGAGGGAGGTGGCTGGCGTGTGAGGGAGGTGGCTGGCGTGTGAGGGAGGTGGCTGGCGTGTGAGGGAGGTGGCTGGCGTGTGAGGGAGGTGGCTGGCGTGTGAGGGAGGTGGCTGGCGTGTGAGGGAGGTGGCTGGCGTGTGAGGGAGGTGGCTGGCGTGTGAGGGAGGTGGCTGGCGTGTGAGGGAGGTGGCTGGCGTGTGAGGGAGGTGGCTGGCGTGTGAGGGAGGTGGCTGGCGTGTGAGGGAGGTGGCTGGCGTGTGAGGGAGGTGGCTGGCGTGTGAGGGAGGTGGCTGGCGTGTGAGGGAGGTGGCTGGCGTGTGAGGGAGGTGGCTGGCGTGTGAGGGAGGTGGCTGGCGTGTGAGGGAGGTGGCTGGCGTGTGAGGGAGGTGGCTGGCGTGTGAGGGAGGTGGCTGGCGTGTGAGGGAGGTGGCTGGCGTGTGAGGGAGGTGGCTGGCGTGTGAGGGAGGTGGCTGGCGTGTGAGGGAGGTGGCTGGCGTGTGAGGGAGGTGGCTGGCGTGTGAGGGAGGTGGCTGGCGTGTGAGGGAGGTGGCTGGCGTGTGAGGGAGGTGGCTGGCGTGTGAGGGAGGTGGCTGGCGTGTGAGGGAGGTGGCTGGCGTGTGAGGGAGGTGGCTGGCGTGTGAGGGAGGTGGCTGGCGTGTGAGGGAGGTGGCTGGCGTGTGAGGGAGGTGGCTGGCGTGTGAGGGAGGTGGCTGGCGTGTGAGGGAGGTGGCTGGCGTGTGAGGGAGGTGGCTGGCGTGTGAGGGAGGTGGCTGGCGTGTGAGGGAGGTGGCTGGCGTGTGAGGGAGGTGGCTGGCGTGTGAGGGAGGTGGCTGGCGTGTGAGGGAGGTGGCTGGCGTGTGAGGGAGGTGGCTGGCGTGTGAGGGAGGTGGCTGGCGTGTGAGGGAGGTGGCTGGCGTGTGAGGGAGGTGGCTGGCGTGTGAGGGAGGTGGCTGGCGTGTGAGGGAGGTGGCTGGCGTGTGAGGGAGGTGGCTGGCGTGTGAGGGAGGTGGCTGGCGTGTGAGGGAGGTGGCTGGCGTGTGAGGGAGGTGGCTGGCGTGTGAGGGAGGTGGCTGGCGTGTGAGGGAGGTGGCTGGCGTGTGAGGGAGGTGGCTGGCGTGTGAGGGAGGTGGCTGGCGTGTGAGGGAGGTGGCTGGCGTGTGAGGGAGGTGGCTGGCGTGTGAGGGAGGTGGCTGGCGTGTGAGGGAGGTGGCTGGCGTGTGAGGGAGGTGGCTGGCGTGTGAGGGAGGTGGCTGGCGTGTGAGGGAGGTGGCTGGCGTGTGAGGGAGGTGGCTGGCGTGTGAGGGAGGTGGCTGGCGTGTGAGGGAGGTGGCTGGCGTGTGAGGGAGGTGGCTGGCGTGTGAGGGAGGTGGCTGGCTGGCGTGTGAGGGAGGTGGCTGGCTGGCGTGTGAGGGAGGTGGCTGGCTGGCGTGTGAGGGAGGTGGCTGGCGTGTGAGGGAGGGTTTCATCACATTTGTTGAGCACGAAATCAGAAAATACTCTGGATACATTCAGTAACATGATGTGCAACAGGTGCAACATAAGACAACAACAAAGGGTTTGAGTGAGACGACTACCTGGTGGAAAAAGATTTCTGCAAAGTGTTCAGTTCACAAGTCATTCCACTTCCATGTCTCCAACTTGGTGTTTTGTTGAGCTCTCCTAGCTGTGCCGTTGAGGAACCAGAGCCAGCTTGTTTCGTTTAACACAGCCCTGCATGCCTGACAACACACAATTATTGTTGTTGTTGACACAATCCAAAAACAGCCCATTATAAATCGCAGTCTGAGGGGGGGGGGCGAAAGACATACGGAGAGGAGAGGAGAGAGAGAGAGACTCAATAAGGCTCAATAAGACTCAATAAGACTCAGGAAGGATCAATAAGACTCAGGAAGGATCAATAAGACTCAATACGGCTCAGTACGGTTCAATACGGTTCAATACGGTTCAGTACGGTTCAATACGGTTCAGTACGGTTCAATACGGTTCAGTACGGTTCAATACGGTTCAATACGGTTCAGTACGGTTCAGTACGGTTCAATACGGTTCAGTACGGTTCAATACGGTTCAATACGGTTCAATACGGTTCAATACGGTTCAATACGGTTCAGTACGGTTCAATACGGTTCAATACGGTTCAATACGGTTCAGTACGGTTCAATACGGTTCAGTACGGTTCAATACGGTTCAGTACGGTTCAGTACGGCTCAATTAGGTTCAATTAGGCTCAATACGGCTCAGTACGGTTCAGTACGGTTCAATACGGTTCAGTACGGTTCAATACGGTTCAGTACGGTTCAGTTCGGCTCAATACGGCTCAATTAGGCTCAATACGGCTCAGTACGGTTCAATACGGTTCAGTACGGTTCAATACGGTTCAGTACGGTTCAATACGGCTCAATACGGCTCAATACGGTTCAGTACGGTTCAGTACGGTTCAGTACGGTTCAGTACGGCTCAATACGGCTCAATACGGTTCAGTACGGTTCAATACGGTTCAGTACGGTTCAGTACGGTTCAGTACGGCTCAGTACGGTTCAATACGGTTCAGTACAGTTCAGTACGTTTCAATACGGTTCAGTACGGTTCAATACGGTTCAGTACGGTACAATACGGTTCAGTACGGCTCAAATAGGCTCAATACGGTTCAGTACGGTTCAAATAGGCTCAATACGGTTCAGTACGGCTCAAATAGGCTCAATACGGTTCAGTACGGCTAAAATAGGCTCAATACGGTTCAGTATGGATCCGGAAGACTCCCTGAGGATTCTCTGTGTAAACATGAGAAGACCATGGCAGCAGGGCGAACAGCAGGACCTCTGCTGGACACACACAGTCTATGACCTTAGTGCAGAGCGTCCACTGTTCCTCTGCACTTATTCCTGGATCCTTCCTTCTATTCTCTGACCTCTTTAGGACACCACCTCATAGCATCTCCCCCCTCTGTTCAGGACACCACCTCATAGCATCTCACCCCTCTGTTCAGGACACCACCTCATAGCATCTCACCCCTCTGTTCAGGACACCACCTCATAGCATCTCACCACTCTGTTCAGGACACCACCTCATAGCATCTCACCCCTCTGTTCAGGACACCACCTCATAGCATCTCACCCCTCTGTTCAGGACACCACCTCATAGCATCTCCCCCCTCTGTTCAGGACACCACCTCATAGCATCTCACCCCTCTGTTCAGGACACCACCTCATAGCATCTCACCCCTCTGTTCAGGACACCACCTCATAGCATCTCACCCCTCTGTTCAGGACACCACCTCATAGCATCTCACCCCTCTGTTCAGGACACCACCTCATAGCATCTCACCCCTCTGTTCAGGACACCACCTCATAGCATCTCACCACTCTGTTCAGGACACCACCTCATAGCATCTCACCCCTCTGTTCAGGACACCACCTCATAGCATCTCACCCCTCTGTTCAGGACACCACCTCATAGCATCTCACCCCTCTGTTCAGGACACCACCTCATAGCATCTCACCCCTCTGTTCAGGACACCACCTCATAGCATCTCACCCCTCTGTTCAGGACACCACCTCATAGCATCTCACCCCTCTGTTCAGGACACCACCTCATAGCATCTCACCCCTCTGTTCAGGACACCACCTCATAGCATCTCACCCCTCTGTTCAGGACACCACCTCATAGCATCTCACCCCTCTGTTCAGGACACCACCTCATAGCATCTCACCCCTCTGTTCAGGACACCACCTCATAGCATCTCACCCCTCTGTTCAGGACACCACCTCATAGCATCTCACCCCTCTGTTCAGGACACCACCTCATAGCATCTCACCCCTCTGTTCAGGACACCACCTCATAGCATCTCACCCCTCTGTTCAGGACACCACCTCATAGCATCTCACCACTCTGTTCAGGACACCACCTCATAGCATCTCACCCCTCTGTTCAGGACACCACCTCATAGCATCTCACCCCTCTGTTCAGGACACCACCTCATAGCATCTCACCCCTCTGTTCAGGACACTACCTCATAGCATCTCACCCCTCTGTTCAGGACACCACCTCATAGCATCTCACCCCTCTGTTCAGGACACCACCTCATAGCATCTCACCCCTCTGTTCAGGACACCACCTCATAGCATCTCACCCCTCTGTTCAGGACACCACCTCATAGCATCTCACCCCTATGTTCAGGACACCACCTCATAGCATCACCCCCCTCTGTTCAGGACACCACCTCATAGCATCTCACCCCTCTGTTCAGGACACCACCTCATAGCATCTCACCCCTCTGTTCAGGACACCACCTCATAGCATCTCACCCCTCTGTTCAGGACACCACCTCATAGCATCTCACCCCTCTGTTCAGGACACCACCTCATAGCATCTCACCACTCTGTTCAGGACACCACCTCATAGCATCTCACCCCTCTGTTCAGGACACCACCTCATAGCATCTCACCCCTCTGTTCAGGACACCACCTCATAGCATCTCACCCCTCTGTTCAGGACACTACCTCATAGCATCTCACCCCTCTGTTCAGGACACCACCTCATAGCATCTCACCCCTCTGTTCAGGACACCACCTCATAGCATCTCACCCCTCTGTTCAGGACACCACCTCATAGCATCTCACCCCTCTGTTCAGGACACCACCTCATAGCATCTCACCCCTATGTTCAGGACACCACCTCATAGCATCACCCCCCTCTGTTCAGGACACCACCTCATAGCATCTCACCCCTGTGTTCAGGACACCACCTCATAGCATCTCACCCCTCTGTTCAGGACACCACCTCATAGCATCTCACCCCTCTGTTCAGGTAACCACCTCATAGCATCTCACCCCTCTGTTCAGGACACCACCTCATAGCATCACCCCCCTCTGTTCAGGACACCACCTCATAGCATCTCACCCCTCTGTTCAGGACACCACCTCATAGCATCTCACCCCTCTGTTCAGGACATCACCTCATAGCATCTCACCCCTCTGTTCAGGACACTACCTCATAGCATCTCACCCCTATGTTCAGGACACCACCTCATAGCATCTCACCCCTCTGTTCAGGACACCACCTCATAGCATCTCACCCCTCTGTTCAGGACACCACCTCATAGCATCTCACCCCTCTGTTCAGGACACCACCTCATAGCATCTCACCCCTCTGTTCAGGACACCACCTCATAGCATCTCACCACTCTGTTCAGGACACCACCTCATAGCATCTCACCCCTCTGTTCAGGACACCACCTCATAGCATCTCACCCCTCTGTTCAGGACACCACCTCATAGCATCTCACCCCTCTGTTCAGGACACCACCTCATAGCATCTCACCCCTCTGTTCAGGACACCACCTCATAGCATCACCCCCCTCTGTTCAGGACACTACCTCATAGCATCTCACCCCTCTGTTCAGGACACCACCTCATAGCATCTCACCCCTCTGTTCAGGACACCACCTCATAGCATCTCACCCCTCTGTTCAGGACACCACCTCATAGCATCTCACCCCCCTGTCTCTGCAGTCTCTCTCTCCTCTCCCCTCTCTCATCTCCCCTCCTTTCCCCTCTCCTCTCCTCTCTCCTCTCTCCTCTCTCCTCTCTCCTCTCACCTCCTCTCTCCCCTCTTCTCTCCCCTCTCCTCTCCCCTCTCCTCTCTCCTCTCTCATCTCTCCTCTCTCCTCTCTCCCCTCCTCTCTCCTCTCTCCTCTCTCCTCTCCTCTCTCCTCTCCTCCCTCCTCTCTCCTCTCCCCTCCCCTCTCCCCTCCTCTCTCCTCTCCTCTCTCCCCTCTTCTCCCCTCTCCTCTCCCCTCCCCTCCTCTCCTCTCCCCTCCCCTCTCCTCTCTCCTCTCTCCTTTCTCCTCTCCCTTCTCCTCTCTCCTCACCTCTCCTCTCTCCTCTCCTCTCTCCTCTCCTCTCTCCTCTCCTCTCTCCTCTCCTCCCCTCTCCCCTCTCCCCTCTCCCCTCTCCCCTCTCCCCTCTCCCCTCTCTCCCCTCTTCTCTCCTTTCTCCTCTCCCCACTCTCCCCTCTTTCCCCTCTCCCCTCTCCTCTCTCCTCTCCCCCCTCCTCTCTCCTCTCCCCTCCCCTCTCCTCTCCTCTCTCCTCTCTCCCCTCTTCTCCCCTCTCCTCTCCTCTCCCCTCCCCTCCTCTCCTCTCTCCTCTCCTCTCCCCCCTCTCCTCCTCTCTCCCCTCTCCTCTCCTTTCTCCTATCCCCCCTCTCCCCTCTCCTCTCCTTTCTCCTATCCCCCCTCTCCCCTCTCCCCTCTTTCCCCTCTCCCCTCTCCTCTCTCCTCTCTCCCCTCTCCTCTTCCCCTCTTTCCCCTCTCCCCTCTTCCCTCTTCTCTCTTCTCTCTCCCCTCTCCCCTCTCCTCTCTCCCCTCTCCCCTCTCCTCTCTTCTCTCTTCTCTCTTCTCTCTCCCCTCTTCCCTCTCATCTCTCCCCTCTCCTCTCTCCCCTCTTTCCCCTCTCCCCTCTCCCCTCTTCTCTCTCCTCTCTCCCCTCTTCTCTCTCCCCTTTCATCTCTCCCCTCTCCTCTCTGCCCTCTCTCCTCTCTCCCCTCTTCGGTCTCCCCTCTCCTCTCTCCACTCTCCACTCTCCTCTCTCCTCCTCTCTCCTCTCTCCCCTCTTCTCCTGCTCTATCTGTTTAGGTGACAGAAGTACATCCTCCACAGGTCTGCTTCGCTCCATCTGGCTACAATACTGTCAAAGATAATGGCTGCCAAGAGATTTGGCCAATCAATGGGGCCTGCCTGCCTGCCTGCCTGCCTGCCTGGGTCGATATGATGACCTTATGGGGGAGAGGAGTCCAGAGAGGAGTCTAGAGAGGAGTCTAGAGAGGGACCAGAGAGGAGTCCAGAGAGGAGTCCAGAGAGGAGTCCAGAGAGGAGTCCAGAGAGGAGTCCAGAGAGGAGTCCAGAGAGGAGTCCAGAGAGGAGTCCAGAGAGGAGTCCAGAGAGGAGTCCAGAGAGGAGTCCAGAGAGGAGTCCAGAGAGGAGTCCAGAGAGGAGTCCAGAGAGGAGTCCAGAGAGGAGTCCAGAGAGGAGTCCAGAGAGGAGTCCAGAGAGGAGTCCAGAGAGGAGTCCAGAGAGGAGTCCAGAGAGGAGTCCAGAGAGGAGTCCAGAGAGGAGTTCAGAGAGGAGTCCAGAGAGGAGTCCAGAGAGGAGTCCAGAGAGGAGTCCAGAGAGGAGTCCAGAGAGGAGTCCAGAGAGGAGTCCAGAGAGGAGTCCAGAGAGGAGTCCAGAGAGGGGTCCAGAGAGGGTCCAGAGAGGGGTCCAGAGAGGGACCAGAGAGGGGTCCAGAGAGGGTCCAGAGAGGAGTCCAGAGAGGGACCAGAGAGGGACCAGAGAGGGACCAGAGAGGGACCAGAGAGGGACCAGAGGAACAATGACACTAGGCACGCATCTTTAAACCAGTGTACTATATAGGGAATAGGGTTCCATAGGGCTCTGGTCTCTTTTGGGATGCATTCCAACTCTCTGAGGGGTCCAGAGAGGAGTCCAGAGAGGAGTCCAGAGGGGGGTCCAGAGAGGAGTCCAGAGAGGAGTCCAGAGAGGAGTCCAGAGAGGAGTCCAGAGAGGGGTCCAGAGAGGGGTCCAGAGAGGGGTCCAGAGAGGAGTCCAGAGAGGAGTCCAGAGAGGAGTCCAGAGAGGAGTTCAGAGAGGAGTTCAGAGAGGGGTCCAGAGAGGAGTCCAGAGAGGAGTCCAGAGAGAAGTCCAGAGAGGAGTCCAGAGAGGAGTCTAGAGAGGAGTCTAGAGAGGAGTCTAGAGAGGAGTCTAGAGAGGAGTCTAGAGAGGGGTCCAGAGAGGGGTCCAGAGAGGAGTCCAGAGAGGAGTCCAGAGAGGAGTCCAGAGAGGAGTCCAGAGAGGAGTCCAGAGAGGAGTCCAGAGAGGGGTCCAGAGAGGAGTCCAGAGAGGGGTCCAGAGAGGAGTCCAGAGAGGGGTCCAGAGAGGAGTCCAGAGAGGAGTCCAGAGAGGGGTCCAGAGAGGAGTCCAGAGAGGAGTCCAGAGGAACAAAGACTAATGATCACCAGCAACTTGAATAGCTAGTTGACCAGAACTGATATGACACCAGGAGTGAATAGTTAGACCAGAACTGATGTAGTGCACTACTTTAGACCAGGGCACATAGGGTAGTGCACTACTTTAGACCAGGGCACATAGGGTAGTGCACTACTTTAGACCAGGGCACATAGGGTAGTGTACTACTTTAGAACAGGGCACATAGGGTAGTGCACTACTTTAGACCAGGGCACATAGGGTAGTGCACTACTTTAGACCAGGGCACATAGGGTAGTGCACTACTACAGACCAGGGCACATAGGGTAGTGCACTACTTTAGACCAGGGCACATAGGGATAGTGCACTACTTTAGACCAGGTCACATAGGGTAGTGCACTGCTTTAGACCAGGGTCCATAGGGGTAGTGTACTACTTTAGACCAGGGCCCATAAGGGTAGTGCACTACTTTAGACCAGGGCACATAGGGTAGTGCACTACTTTAGACCAGGGTCCATAGGGTAGTGCACTACTTTAGACCAGGGCACATAGGGTAGTGCACTACTTTAGACCAGGGCACATAGGGTAGTGCACTACTGTAGACCAGGGCACATAGGGTAGTGCACTACTTTAGACCAGGGCACATAGGTTAGTGTACTACTTTAGACCAGGGCACATAGGGTAGTGCACTACTTTAGACCAGGGCACATAGGGTAGTGCACTACTACAGACCAGGGCACATAGGGTAGTGCACTACTTTAGACCAGGGCACATAGGGTAGTGCACTACTTTAGACCAGGTCACATAGGGTAGTGTACTACTTTAGACCAGGGTCCATAGGGTAGTGCACTACTTTACACCTGGACACATAGGGTAGTGCACTACTTTAGACCAGGGCCCCTCCGGTGCACACGGGGCTCAGGCCAGAATTAGTGCACTATGTAGCTAGGGAATAGGGTGTCGTTAGGGATCCCCCCAGCCTAACTAATTATAGACGCTGTCATGGATGTGACTCTCATATGGAGTCTGTTCTGTCGTATTGAAGTGTTGTCACTCAGGGACGGGACAGGGATAGAGACAGGGACGGGACAGGGACGGGACAGGGACGGGACAGGGATAGAGACAGCCTGCTGCTCCATGACCATGAGACTTCATGTAACATGTTTTAATGTCCAGGGACCCTCTGAGAGTACATACTGTATCTGCCCCAGTGACCCTCTGAGAGTACATACTGTATCTGCCCCAGTGACCCCCCAGTGACCCCCCAGTGACCCCCCCCCCCAGTGACCCTCTGAGAGTACATACTGTATCTGCCCCAGTGACCCCCCCCCCCCCCAGTGACCCTCTGAGAGTACATACTGTATCTGCCCCAGTGACCCCCCCCCCCCCCAGTGACCCTCTGAGAGTACATACTGTATCTGCCCCAGTGACCCCCCAGTGACCCCCCAGTGACCCCCCCCCCCCAGTGACCCTCTGAGAGTACATACTGTATCTGCCCCAGTGACCCCCCCCCCCCCCAGTGACCCCCCCCCCAGTGACCCTCTGAGAGTACATACTGTATCTGCCCCAGTGACCCCCCAGTGACCCCCCAGTGACCCCCCAGTGACCCTCTGAGAGTACATACTGTATCTGCCCCAGTGACCCCCCAGTGACCCCCCCAGTGACCCCCCAGTGACCACCCCAGTGACCCCCCAGTGACCCTCTGAGAGTACATACTGTATCTGCCCCAGTGACCCCCCAGTGACCCCCCCAGTGACCCCCCAGTGACCCCCCCAGTGACCCTCTGAGAGTACATACTGTATCTGCCCCAGTGACCCCCCCAGTGACCCCCCAGTGACCCCCCCCAGTGACCCTCTGAGAGTACATACTGTATCTGCCCGGCAGTGACCCCCCAGTGACCCCCCAAGTGACCCCCCAGTGACCCCCCGAGCCACCCCCCAGTGACCCCAAGGGACCCCCCCAGCCACCCCCCAGTGACCCCCCAGGGACCCCCCCAGCCACCCCCCAGTGACCCCCCCAGCCACCCCCCCAGTGACCCCCCAGGGACCCCCCCCAGCCACCCCCCAGTGACCCCCCAGGGACCCCCCCAGCCACCCCCCAGTGACCCCCCAGCCACCCCCCAGTGACCCCCCAGTGACCCCCCAGTCACCCCCCAGTGACTCCCCAGTGACCCTCTGAGAGTACATACTGTATCTGCCCGGCAGTGACCCCCCAGTGACCCCCCAGCCACCCCCCCAGCCACCCCCCAGTGACCCCCCAGTGACTCCCCAGTGACTCCCCAGTGACCCCCCAGCCACCCCCCAGTGACCCCCCAGTGACCCCCCCCCCCCCCCAGGGACCCTCAGAGTACATACTGTATCTGCCCCAGTGACCCCCCAGGGACCCCCCCAGCCACCCCCCAGTGACCCCCCAGGGACCCCCCCAGGGACCCCCCCAGCCACCCCCCAGTGACCCCCCAGTGACCCCCCAGCCACCCCCCAGTGACCCCCCAGTGACCCTGCTCTGAGAACATTAGAACGAGTCACTGATCTAGTATATTAGGTCGACCACTGCCAGCATCCTAACGTCAGATATGATGAAAAACAACCACCTGTTGATATTAGCTTTCAACAAGCTTATCTAGTGTTGTGAATGGCTTACCTGGGATTTATTGAGGATCTGTGTACCGTTAGTTCGATCAAAATCTGTTAGGAGGTTGGAGATCGTTTCACCTCAGGGGAAGTACAGCTCAGACAGGCTCAGACTATTGTATCCAACCTCCTGCATGCTAACTGAGCTTGAAATGGTTTCCACGTCCAGCAGAATGTGTAAAACAAATCGTGTTCCAGTGTACATGAAGGAAGCTGCCTGTCCTACAGGATATCTTTGATTGGATCACTTACATCTGTAATTTCTATAGATCTGTAGAGCATATCCAATGTCGAAACAAGATTACGTTTGGTTTTATAAATGTCTTTTAGCAGAAGCCTGGTTAATTGACGTCAGTGGTCTATGTTTGATGAGCCTCTGGTATATTTCCATAACTACCCTGGACAAAAGAGTCCTCGTCTATTCTCCTTCCCTCCATTATCAGTCTTGTCATACTCCCCCCCCTCTCACTCCCCTCCCTCTCCTCCCCTCCCCTCCCTCCCCTCCCTCTCACTCCCCTTCCCCTCCTCCCCCTCCTCTCCTCCCCTCCCTCTCACTCCCCTCCCTCTCCTCTCCTCCCCTCCCTCTCACTCCCCTTCCTCTCCTCCCCTCCCCTCCCTCCCCTTCCTCTTCTCAGGTCCCTCTCCTCCCCTCCGCTCCCTCCCCTCCCCTCCCCTCCCTCTCCTCTCCTCCCTCTCCTCCCCCCTCTCTCCTCCCATCCCTTCCCCCCTCTCTCCTCTCCTTCCTCTCACTCCCCTCCCTGTCCTCCCTCCCCTCCCTCCCTCCCTCCCTCCCTCGACCCTCTCTCCTCTCCTTCCTCTCACTCCCCTCCCTGTCCTCCCCTCCCTCCCCTCCCTCCCTCCCTCCCTGCCTGCCTCCCTCCCTACCTCTCCTCCCATCCCTCTCCTCCCTCCCTCCCTCCCTCCCTGCCTGCCTCCCTCCCTACCTCTCCTCCCTCCCTCCCTCCCTCCCTACCTACCTCTCTCCCTACCTCTCCTCCCCTCTTTCCTCCCCTCCCTCTCCTCCCTACCTCCCTCCCTACCTACCCCCCTCCCCTCTCTCCTCCCCTCCCTCTCCTCCCTCCCTCCCTCCCTCTCATTCACCAGCTATTCATAAAGAACAAGCTGCATGAATGTTTATTAGCATTCTAGGAATTGTCTCTTTCAGTGCGCCATGTTTTACACGCTACCATGTGTTTGCACAGATATATATCAGGGGGTAGGTGATTAATCAGTCACAGATATATATATCATGGGGTAGGTGATTAATCAGTCACAGATATATATCATGGGGTAGGTGATAATCAGTCACAGATATATATCATGGGGTAGGTGATAATCAGTCACAGATATATATCATGGGGTAGGTGATAATCAGTCACAGATATATATCAGGGGGTAGGTGATTAATCAGTCACAGATATATATCATGGGGTAGGTGATAATCAGTCACAGATATATATCATGGGGTAGGTGATAATCAGTCACAGATATATATCATGGGGTAGGTGATTAATCAGTCACAGATATATATCATGGGGTAGGTGATAATCAGTCACAGATATATATCATGGGGTAGGTGATTAATCAGTCACAGATATATATCATGGGGTAGGTGATTAATCAGTCACAGATATATATCATGGGGTAGGTGATTAATCAGTCACAGATATATATCATGGGGTAGGTGATTAATCAGTCACAGATATATATCATGGGGTAGGTGATTAATCAGTCACAGATATATATCATGGGGTAGGTGATTAATCAGTCACAGATATATATCATGGAGTAGGTGATTAATCAGTCACAGATATATATCATGGAGTAGGTGATTAATCAGTCACAGATATATATCATGGAGTAGGTGATTAATCAGTCATTCACATCTCTGTTGTCACCACTGACACACGACACTCCTCTCAACCCAGACAGAACAAACAGTCAGTCATCTCGTTCTAATTTCAGCCAATGAGAGATACATACTGCTCGTAAAACACACCACATCCTGCTCATAATACACACCACACCCTGCTCGTAAAACACACCTAACCCTGCTCGTAAAACACACCACATCCTGCTCATAAAACACACCTGACCCTGCTCGTAAAACACACCTAACCCTGCTCGTAAAACACACCACATCCTGCTCATAAAACACACCTAACCCTGCTCATAAAACACACCTAACTCTGCTCATAAAACACACCAGACCCTGCTCATAGAACACACCACATCCTGCTCATAAAACACACCTGACCCTGCTCATAAAACACACCTGACCCTGCTCATAAAACACACCTGACCCTGCTCATAAAACACACCTGACCCTGCTCATAAAACACACCACATCCTGCTCATAAAACACACCTGACCCTGCTCGTAAAACACACCTAACCCTGCTCATAAAACACACCTGACACTGCTCATAAAACACACCTGACCCTGCTCATAAAACACACCACATCCTGCTCATAAAACACACCTGACCCTGCTCGTAAAACACACCTCACCCTGCTCGTAAAACACACCTAACCCTGCTCGTAAAACACACCACATCCTGCTCATAATACACACCTGACCCTGCTCGTAAAACACACCACATCCTGCTCATAATACACACCTGACCCTGCTCGTAAAACACACCTGACCCTGCTCATAAAACACACCTGACCCTGCTCATAAAACACACCTGACCCTGCTCATAAAACACACCTGACCCTGCTCATAAAACACACCTGACCCTGCTCATAAAACACACCTGACCCTGCTCATAAAACACACCACATCCTGCTCATAAAACACACCTGACCCTGCTCATAAAACACACCTGACCCTGCTCATAAAACACACCTGACCCTGCTCATAAAACACACCTGACCCTGCTCATAAAACACACCTGACCCTGCTCATAAAACACACCTGACCCTGCTCATAAAACACACCTGACCCTGCTCATAAAACACACCTGACCCTGCTCATAAAACACACCTGACCCTGCTCATAAAACACACCTGACCCTGCTCATAAAACACACCTGACCCTGCTCATAAAACACACCTGACCCTGCTCATAAAACACACCTAACCCTGCTCATGAAACACACCAAACCCTGCTCATAAAACACACCTGACCCTGCTCATAAAACACACCACATCCTGCTCATAAAACTACATGGATACAGACGGTTTCCACTCTCACATAACCTCATTATCACACTCTCAGCAGGCACCACAATATCACACTCTCAGCAGGCACCTCATTATAACACTCTCAGCAGGCACCTCGTTATCACACTCTCAGCAGGCACCTCGTTATCACACTCTCAGCAGGCACCTCGTTATCACACTCTTAGCAGGCACCTCGTTATCACACTCTTAGCAGGCACCTCGTTATCACACTCTCAGCAGGCACCTCGTTATCACACTCTCAGCAGGCACCACAATATCACACTCTCAGCAGGCACCTCGTTATCACACTCTCAGCAGGCACCTCGTTATCACACTCTCAGCAGGCACCACAATATCACACTCTCAGCAGGCACCACAATATCACACCCTCAGCAGGCACCACAATTTCACACTCTCAGCAGGCACCACAATATCACACCCTCAGCAGGCACCACAATTTCACACTCTCAGCTGGCACCTCGGAGGAGGAGAGGAGAGGAAGGGGAGAGGAAGGGGAGAGGAGTGGGTGAGGGGAGGAGGAGGGGAGGAGGAGAGGAGCGGAGAGGGAGGGGAGAGGAGGGGGGAGGGGAGGAGGAGGGGGGGAGAGGAGAGGAGAGGAGAGGGTAGGGTAGGGGAGGGGAGAGGAGAGGAGAGGAGAGGGAGAGGAGGGGGGAGGAGGGGAGGAGAGGAGGAGAGGAGGAGAGGAGAGGAGGAGAGGAGAGGAGAGGAGAGGAGGGGGGAGGAGGGGAGGGGGGGAGGAGGAGGAGGAGGAGGAGGAGGAGGGGAGGAGGAGGAGGAGGGGAGGAGGGGAGGAGGAGGGCAGGAGAGGGAGGAGAGGGGGAGAGGAGAGGAGAGGGGAGGAGAGGAGAGGAGAGGAGAGGAGGGGGGGAGGAGGAGAGGAGAGGAAGGGGAGAGGAAGGGGAGAGGAGGGGGTGAGGGGAGGAGGAGGGGAGGAGGAGAGGAGAGGAGAGGAGAGGAGAGGAGAGGGAGGGGAGAAGAGGGGGGGAGGGGAGGAGGAGGGGGGGAGGAGGAGGGAGGGGAGGGGCAGAGGAGAGGAGAAGAGAGGGTAGGGTAGGGGAGGGGAGAGGAGAGGAGAGGGAGAGGAGGGGAGGAGAGGAGAGGAGGGGGGGGAGGGGAGTCAGAAGGTTTCAACATTATGGAACAGCCCACTAACAGGCTGCTGGATCCTGTACTACAGGGTCTACCGGGGACGTCTGCAGGGGCACAGTGAGGGGGAGGCTAATTCAAACCAGAAATGAGCATGTCTCAGTTCATCATCTGATTAAAGTTTCGGTTACTCACAACATGTTGAGGCAGATGCTCTTATTGACATTACAGAAAGATAACAGGGACCAGGGACCGTGGCTGCTGGTGCTGGTGGTGCTGTTGATGCTGGTGGTGATGTTGGTGCTGGTGGTGCTGTTGATGCTGCTGGTGCTGGTGGTGCTGGTGGTGCTGTTGATGCTGGTGGTGCTGGTGGTGCTGTTGATGCTGGTAGTGCTGTTGATGCTGGTAGTGCTGGTGGTGCTGGTGGTGCTATTGATGCTGGTAGTGCTGGTGATGCTGTTGATGCTGGTGGTGCTGGTAGTGCTGGTGGTGCTGGTAGCGCTGTTGATGCTGGTGGTGCTGGTGGTGCTGCTGGTGCTGCTGGTGCTGCTGGTGCTGCTGTTCAGTTCAGTCTACACAGTTCACAGTCTAGACAGGTCTGACACCAAATCATAGTACTACAGTCTAGAGACAGATCTGACACCAACTCATAGTACTACAGTCTAGAGACAGATCTGACACCAACTCATAGTACTACAGTCTAGAGACAGTTCTGACACCAACTCATAGTACTACAGTCTAGAGACAGGTCTGACACCAACTCATAGTACTACAGTCTAGATAGTTCTGACACCAACTCATAGTACTACAGTCTAGAGACAGGTCTGACACCAACTCATAGTACTACAGTCTAGACAGATCTGACACCAACTCATAGTACTACAGTCTAGAGACAGGTCTGACACCAACTCAGGGTACTACAGTCTAGACAGATCTGACACCAACTCATAGTACTACAGTCTAGAGACAGGTCTGACACCAACTCATAGTACTACAGTCTAGACAGATCTGACACTAACTCATAGTACTACAGTCTAGAGACAGATCTGACACCAACTCATAGTACTACAGTCTAGACAGATCTGACACCAACTCAGGGTACTACAGTCTAGAGACAGTTCTGACACCAACTCATAGTACTACAGTCTAGAGACAGATCTGACACCAACTCATAGTACTACAGTCTAGACAGATCTGACACCAACTCAGGGTACTACAGTCTAGACAGATCTGACACCAACTCAGGGTACTACAGTCTAGACAGATCTGACACCAACTCATAGTACTACAGTCTAGACAGATCTGACACCAACTCATAGTACTACAGTCTAGACAGATCTGACACTAACTCATAGTACTACAGTCTAGACAGATCTGACACTAACTCATAGTACTACAGTCTAGACAGATCTGACACTAACTCATAGTACTACAGTCTAGACAGATCTGACACTAACTCATAGTACTACAGTCTAGACAGATCTGACACCAACTCAGGGTACTACAGTCTAGAGACAGATCTGACACCAACTCATAGTACTACAGTCTAGACAGATCTGACACCAACTCATAGTACTACAGTCTAGAGACAGGTCTGACACCAACTCAGGGTACTACAGTCTAGAGACAGTTCTGACACCAACTCAGGGTACTACAGTCTAGAGACAGTTCTGACACCAACTCAGGGTACTACAGTCTAGAGACAGGTCTGACACCAACTCAGGGTACTACAGTCTAGAGACAGATCTGACACCAACTCATAGTACTACAGTCTAGACAGATCTGACACCAACTCAGGGTACTACAGTCTAGACAGGTCTGACACCAACTCAGGGTACTACAGTCTAGAGACAGGTCTGACACCAACTCATAGTACTACAGTCTAGAGACAGGTCTGACACCAACTCAGGGTACTACAGTCTAGACAGATCTGACACCAACTCAGGGTACTACAGTCTAGAGACAGATCTGACACCAACTCAGGGTACTACAGTCTAGACAGATCTGACACCAACTCATAGTACTACAGTCTAGAGACAGTTCTGACACCAACTCAGGGTACTACAGTCTAGAGACAGATCTGACACCAACTCAGGGTACTACAGTCTAGAGACAGGTCTGACACCAGTTGGGTGTACTTCACTCAGTCTGTGTACCGGTGAGTGTCCCGGTGAGAGAGTAAACTAACATTTCAAACATCAAGCTTATTTTCCTCATCAAAAGGTCACATTTTTTGAGGCACTCTGTGGAAGAGTTTTAATCCCCCCCTTCCAGTCTATTCTAACAACCTTTCCCGGGTGGTTCTGACTCTGACATAATAAACAGAGTCTCTCCCGGGTGGTTCTGACTCTGTCATAATAAACAGAGCCTCTCCCGGGTGGTTCTGACTCTGACATAATAAACAGAGTCTCTCCCGGGTGGTTCTGACTCTGTCATAATAAACAGAGCCTCTCCCGGGTGGTTCTGACTCTGTCATAATAAACAGAGACTCTCCCGGGTGGTTCTGACTCTGTCATAATAAACAGAGCCTCTCCCGGGTGGTTCTGACTCTGTCATAATAAACAGAGACTCTCCCGGGTGGTTCTGACTCTGACATAATAAACAGAGCCTCTCCCGGGTGGTTCTGACTCTGTCATAATAAACAGAGCCTCTCCCGGGTGGTTCTGACACTGTCATAATAAACAGAGCCTCTCCCGGGTGGTTCTGACTCTGTCATAATAAACAGAGCCTCTCCCGGGTGGTTCTGACTCTGTCATAATAAACAGAGCCTCTCCCGGGTGGTTCTGACTCTGTCATAATAAACAGAGCCTCTCCCGGGTGGTTCTGACTCTGTCATAATAAACAGAGCCTCTCCCGGGTGGTTCTGACTCTGTCATAATAAACAGAGACTCTCCCGGGTGGTTCTGACTCTGTCATAATAAACAGAGACTCTCCCGGGTGGTTCTGACTCTGTCATAATAAACAGAGCCTCTCCCGGGTGGTTCTGACTCTGTCATAATAAACAGAGCCTCTCCCGGGTGGTTCTGACTCTGTCATAATAAACAGAGCCTCTCCCGGGTGGTTCTGACTCTGTCATAATAAACAGAGCCTCTCCCGGGTGGTTCTGACTCTGTCATAATAAACAGAGCCTCTCCCGGGTGGTTCTGACTGTCATAATAAACAGAGTCCGTGTTCTGAATAATACAGCCCCACTTCTTAACATTACAATCCCCCGAGGGTTGTGACAGCAGCACGAAGCACAAGATAAAGATGGAATGTTCAACCACTTAATATTCAGTACACAGTACAGAGGACTAGATCACCCCTTGGTATTCAGTACAGAGGACTAGATCACCCCTTGGTATTCAGTACAGAGGACTAGATCACCCCTTGGTATTCAGTACAGAGGACTAGATCACCCCTTGGTATTCAGTACAGAGGACTAGATCACCCCTTGGTATTCAGTACAGAGGACTAGATCACCCCTTGGTATTCAGTACAGAGGACTAGATCACCCCTTGGTATTCAGTACAGAGGACTAGATCACCCCTTGGTATTCAGTACACAGTACAGAGGACTAGATCACCCCTTGGTATTCAGTACAGAGGACTAGATCACCCCTTGGTATTCAGTACAGAGGACTAGATCACCCCTTGGTATTCAGTACAGAGGACTAGATCACCCCTTGGTATTCAGTACACAGTACAGAGGACTAGATCACCCCTTGGTATTCAGTACAGAGGACTAGATCACCCCTTGGTATTCAGTACAGAGGACTAGATCACCCCTTGGTATTCAGTACAGAGGACTAGATCACCCCTTGGTATTCAGTACAGAGGACTAGATCACCCCTTGGTATTCAGTACACAGTACAGAGGACTAGATCACCCCTTGGTATTCAGTACACAGTACAGAGGACTAGATCACCCCTTGGTATTCAGTACAGAGGACTAGATCACCCCTTGGTATTCAGTACAGAGGACTAGATCACCCCTTTGTATTCAATACAGAGGACTAGATCACCCCTTGGTATTCAGTACAGAGTACAGAGGACTAGATCACCCCTTGGTATTCAGTACAGAGGACTAGATCACCCCTTGGTATTCAGTACAGAGGACTAGATCACCCCTTGGTATTCAGTACAGAGTACAGAGGACTAGATCAGGTTGTTGGATGGAGCATGGTCTGTAAGGGAGCATGGTCTGTAGGGGAGAATGGTCTGTAGGGGAGCTGTACCTGGGACAGGACAGCGCCTAATCCCCTGTACCTGGGACAGGGAGGCTACTAGTCCCCTGCACCTGGGACAGGAAGGCGACTAGTCCCCTGTACCTGGGACAGGACGGCGCCTAGTCCCCTGTAACTGGGACAGGACTGCCCCTAGTCCCCTCTACCTGGGACAGGACGGCCCCTAGCTAGTCCCCTGTACCTGGGACAGGAAGGGGACTAGTCCCCTGTACCTGGGACAGGAAGGGGACTAGTCCCCTGTACCTGGGACAGGAAGGGGACTAGTCCCCTGTACCTGGGACAGGACGGCGACTAGTCCCCTGTACCTGGGACAGGACGGCCCCTAGTCCCCTGTACCTGGGACAGGACGGCCCCTAGTCCCCTGTACCTGGGACAGGACGGCCCCTAGCTAGTCCCCTGTACCTGTGACAGGACGGCCCCTAGCTAGTCCCCTGTAGCTGTGACAGGACGGCACCTAGCTAGTCCCCTGTACCTGTGACAGGACGGCCCCTAGCTAGTCCCCTGTACCTGGGACAGGACGGCCCCTAGTCCCCTGTACCTGGGACAGGACGGCCCCTAGTCCCCTGTACCTGGGACAGGATGGCCCCTAGCTAGTCCCCTGTACCTGGCACAGGACGGCCCCTAGTCGCCTGTACCTGGGACAAGACGGTCCCTAGTCCCCTGTACCTGGGACAGGACGGCCCCTAGTCCCCTGTACCTGGGACAGGACGGCCCCTAGTCCCCTGTACCTGGGACAGGACGGCCCCTAGTTTCCTGTACCTGGGACAGGACGGCCCCTAGTCCCCTGTACCTGAGACAGGACGGCCCCTAGTCCCCTGTAACTGGGACAGGACGGCCCCTAGTCCCCTGTACCTGGGACAGGACGGCCCCTAGCTAGTCCCCTGTACCTGGGACAGGACGTCCCCTAGTCCCCTGTACCTGGGACAGGACGGTCCCTAGTCCCCTGTACCTGGGACAGGACGTCCCCTAGTCCCCTGTAACTGGGACAGGACGTCCCCTAGTCCCCTGTACCTGGGACAGGACGGCCCCTAGTCCCCTGTAACTGGGACTAGATGGCACCTAGTCCCCTTTAGCTGGGACAGGACGGCCCCTAGTCTCCTGTACCTGGGACAGGACGGCCCCTAGCTAGTCCCCTGTACCTGAGACAGGACGGCCCCTAGTCCCCTGTACCTGGGACAGGACGGCCCCTAGTCCCCTGTACCTGGGACAGGACAGCCCCTAGCTAGTCCCCTGTACCTGGGACAGGACGTCCCCTAGTCCCCTGTACCTGGGACAGGACGGTCCCTAGTCCCCTGTACCTGGGACAGGACTTCCCCTAGTCCCCTGTACCTGGGACAGGACGGCCCCTAGTCCCCTGTAACTGGGACAGGACGGCCCCTAGTCCCCTGTACCTGGGACAGGACGGCCCCTAGTCCCCTGTACCTGGGACAGGACGGCCCCTAGTCCCCTGTACCTGGGACAGGACGGCCCCTAGCTTGTCCCCTGTACCTGGGACAGGAAGGCCCCTAGTCCCCTGTACCTGGGACAGGAAGGCCCCTAGTCCCCTGTACCTGGGACAGGACGGCCCCTAGTCCCCTGTACCTGGGACAGGACGGCCCCTAGTCCCCTGTACCTGGGACAGGACGGCCCCTAGCTTGTCCCCTGTACCTGGGACAGGAAGGCCCCTAGTCCCCTGTAACTGGGACAGGACGGCCCCTAGTCCCCTGTACCTGGGACAGGAAGGCCCCTAGTCCCCTGTACCTGGGACAGGACGGCCCCTAGCTTGTCCCCTGTACCTGGGACAGGAAGGCCCCTAGTCCCCTGTAACTGGGACAGGACGGCCCCTAGTCCCCTGTACCTGGGACAGGAAGGCCCCTAGTCCCCTGTACCTGGGAAAGGACGGCCCCTAGTCCCCTGTACCTGGGATAGGACGGCCCCTAATCCCGTGTCCCATGTGTCCGTCTGGACCAACATCGGAACCTGGAAATCGGGCGTTACGAGAATCGGATGGGAGCACAGCGCTTCCTTCAACTTTTAGCAAAAAAGTCGTTTAATTTCAGACATTTAGCAGCGTCATCCTCAAGCCCTTTTTCGGCACCACTTTCCAATTATTTACGATCTTCTGTTTTGACTGAGTGACCGACAGAGTCAGAGCGGGTCGGGTTTCACTCTCTCCGATGACGCGTTGTTTGACTTTGAATGAGAATTTGTGCCACCTCAGCTCAGCCAATCAGGAAACCGGGTCGGCCCATCTTGGTAGGGGGACCGCTGGTTAACAAAATGTACAATATGGTTGTTATGACAACAGAGAAATTGTGCAAAAGTCATTAAAGAAAAACATTTTGGCTGCCTCCCTGTCTGTCTGTCTTCCTGTCTGCCTTGCTGTCTGTTTGGCTGCCTCCCTGTCTGTCTGTCTGTTTGGCTGCCTGTCTGTCTGTCTGTCTGTCTGTTTGGCTCCCTCCCTCCCTCCCTCCCTCCATCCCTCCCTCCCTCCCTCCCTCCCTCCCTCCCTCCCTCCCTGTCTGTCTGTTTGGCTCCCTCCCTCCCTCCCTGCCTGTCTGTCTGTTTGGCTCCCTCCCTCCCTCCCTCCCTCCATCCCTCCCTCCCTCCCTCCCTCCCTGTCTGCCTCCCTGTCTGCCTCCCTGTCCGTCCGTCTGTCTGTCTGGCTCCCCCTTTTCCACAGATATAGAGTTTGTGTCTATTCCATAACATGGGAAATCGTACATCTGAAAGCAGTCTTTTTCGACACGTGAGAGGATCCGGACAAGAAAATCACGATGAAATTGTCTCTAAAAACCCTCACCATTTAAGCTACAAACTAATAAATCAAATCAAATCAAAGTTATTTGTCACGTGCACTTAAAGTCCACGCTCCAGACTGAGCGTGAGCGGCCAGTTTCCCAGCTCTTCAGCACAATTTTACACAAAACAAATAACATATAAAACGCAACTCAGAAAACCCTACCAAATGGATTCTTCATCAAATCAACACAATCTGTTGGAAAAGCATTCCTCATGAAACTGGTTGAGAGAATGCCAAGAGGGTGCAAAGCTGTCATCAAGGCAAAGGGTGGCTACTTTGAAAAATCTCAAATATAAAATATATTTTGATTTTGTTTTACACTTTTTTGGTTACTACAAGATTCCATATGTGTTATTTCCTTGTTGTGATGTCTTCACTATTATTCTACAATGTAGAAAATAGTACAAATAAAGAAAAACCCTGGAATGAGTAGGTGTGTCCAAACTTTGGACTGGGTCTGTACATCCTAGATTAAACAATGGGACAAAGAGAATATAAATGGCTGATTGCATCCTTAGCAGTTTGAGTGGTGAATTTGAGTAGTTACATACAATACATGTTGACAGAATGGCTGTGAGACAAGGTCCTTGACAGAGACTGTTGCTGTACTCCCAGGTAAGGTCCTTGTTTCTGGATACATGTTGACAGACAGACTGTTGCTGTACTCCCAGGTAAGGACCTTGTTCCTGGATACATGTTGACAGACAGACTGTTGCTGTACTCCCAGGTAAGGACCTTGTTCCTGGATACATGTTGACAGACAGACTGTTGCTGTACTCCCAGGTAAGGACCTTGTTCCTGGATACATGTTGACAGAGAGACTGTTGCTGTACTCCCAGGTAAGGACCTTGTTCCTGGATACATGTTGACAGACAGACTGTTGCTGTTCTCCCAGGTAAGGTCCTTGTTCCTGGATACTTGTTGACAGACAGACTGTTGCTGTACTCCCAGGTAAGGACCTTGTTCCTGGATACATGTTGACAGACAGACTGTTGCTGTACTCCCAGGTAAGGTCCTTGTTCCTGGATACATGTTGACAGAGAGACTGTTGCTGTACTCCAAGTTAAGACCCGTGTTCCCAGAACCCCTGAAGACTCCCAGTATTCAGTCAGGAAGCCTGAAGAAGAAGATGTGTCCCCATCCGAGTCCATTTCCCAGCATGCAACGGCCTGATCGGAAGACGACAATAATTGCATTATTTACCTTTCATCACCGTAGTTACGGCCAGCGTGTCTGTGTGCGGATGACTCAACACCATACACGTCAGCTACTACGGAGACTGAAATGACTACAAAGAGCTGCAGTTAGTTTCAGAGTGGGCTGCAGGGAATACGTTAGCCCTAAATATAAAATACATTTTAAAAAGCATTGAATTTGGGACAAATCATTCACTAAACCCTAAACCTCAACTAAATCTCTAAATGAATAATGTGGAAATTGAGCAAGTTGTGGTGACTAAACTGCTTGGAGTAACTCTGGATTGTAACCTGTCATGGTCAAAACATATTGATACAACAGTAGCTAAGATGGGGAGAAGTCTGTCTATAATAAAGCGATGCTCTGCCTTCTTAACAACACTATCAACAAGGCAGGTCCTACAGGCCCTAGTTTCTACCTTCTTAACAACACTATCAACAAGGCAGGTCCTACAGGCCCTAGTTTCTACCTTCTTAACAACACTATCAACAAGGCAGGTCCTACAGGCCCTAGTTTCTACCTTCTTAATTAACAACACTATCAACAAGGCAGGTCCAACAGGCCCTAGTTTCTACCTTCTTAGCAACACTATCAACAAGGCAGGTCCTACAGGCCCTAGTTTCTACCTTCTTAACAACACTATCAACAAGGCAGGTCCTACAGGCCCTAGTTTCTACCTTCTTAACAACACTATCAACAAGGCAGGTCCTACAGGCCCTAGTTTCTGCCTTCTTAACAACACTATCAACAAGGCAGGTCCTACAGGCCCTAGTTTCTACCTTCTTAACAACACTATCAACAAGGCAGGTCCTACAGGCCCTAGTTTCTACCTTCTTAACAACACTATCAACAAGGCAGGTCCTACAGTCTCTAGGTTTGTCGCACCTGGACTACTGTTCAGTCGTGTGGTCAGGTGCCACAAAGAGGGACAAATTGCAATTGGCTCAGAACAGGGCAACACGGCTGGCCTTTGGATGTACACGTAGAGCTAGCATTAATGATATGCATGTCAATCTCTCCTGCCTCAAAGTAGAGGAGAGATTGACTTCATCACTACTTGTAGTTATGAGAGGTATTGACATGTTGAAAGCACTGAGCTGTCTGTCTAAACTACTGGCACACAGCTCAGACACCCATGCATACCCCACAAGACATGCCACCAGAGGTCTGTTTAAACTACTAGCACACAGCTCAGACACCCATACATACCCCACAAGACATGCCACCAGAGGTCTCTTCACAGTCCCCAAGTCCAGAACAGACTATGGGAGGAGCACAGTACTACATAGAGCCATGACTACAGGGAACTCTATTCCACAGTACTACATAGAGCCATGACTACATGGAACTCTATTCCACAGTACTACATAGAGCCATGACTACATGGAACTCTATTCCACAGTACTACATAGAGCCATGACTACATGGAACTCTATTCCACAGTACTACATAGAGCCATGACTACATGGAACTCTATTCCACAGTACTACATAGAGCCATGACTACATGGAACTCTATTCCACAGTACTACATAGAGCCATGACTACATGGAACTCTATTCCACAGTACTACATAGAGCCATGACTACATGGAACTCTATTCCACAGTACTACATAGAGCCATGACTACATGGAACTCTATTCCACAGTACTACATAGAGCCATGACTACATGGAACTCTATTCCACAGTACTACATAGAGCCATGACTACATGGAACTCTATTCCACAGTGCTACATAGAGCCACGACTACATGGAACTCTATTCCACAGTACTACATAGAGCCATGACTACATGGAACTCTATTCCACAGTACTACATAGAGCCATGACTACATGGAACTCTATTCCACAGTACTACATAGAGCCATGACTACATGGAACTCTATTCCACATCAGGTAACTGATGCAGCAGTAGAATCAGATTTAAAAAGCAGGTAAAAATACACCTTATGGAACAGCGGGGACTGTGAAGAGACACACACACAGGTACAGACACATGCACACACACACATGGTGTGTGGAAGAGTAGGGCCGGTAGGGATATCCTTGTCTCAGTATGTAAAATGTAATAAAATGTATGCACTCTACTGAAAGTCGCTCTGGATAAGAGCGTCTGCCAAATGACTAAAATGTAAATGTAATGGTGATATTGTTGTATGGTGGTGTTGGACATGTTGTGGATATGTGGTGGTGTAGAGATGTTGTATGATGCACTGTTTTATCTCTAGTTCATTCAGTACAAACATAGTTCCCAGTTTAATCTCTAGTTCATTCAGGACAAACATAGTTCCCTGTTTAATCTCTAGTTCATTCAGTACAAACATAGTTCCCTGTTTAATCTCTAGTTCATTCAGGACAAACATAGTTCCCTGTTTAATCTCTAGTTCATTCAGGACAAACATAGTTCCCTGTTTAATCTCTAGTTCATTCAGTACAAACATCATTCCCTGTTTAATCTCTAGTTCATTCAGGACAACCATAGTTCCCTGTTTAATCTCTAGTTCATTCAGTACAAACATAGTTCCCTGTTTTATCTCTAATTCATTCAGGACAACCATAGTTCCCTGTTTAATCTCTAATTCATTCAGGACAACCATAGTTTCCTGTTTAATCTCTAGTTCATTCAGTACAAACATAGTTCCCTGTTTTATCTCTAATTCATTCAGGACAAACATAGTTCCCTGTTTAATCTCTAGCTCATTCAGTACAAACATAGTTCCCTGTTTAATCTCTAGTTCATTCAGTACAAACATCGTTCCCTGTTTAATCTGTTGTTTTATATGTAATGTGGTGCTTTTGTGTGTTTGGACCCCAGGAAGAGTAGCTGTTGCCTTGGCAACAGCAAATGGGGATCCATAATACATTCAAAGCCATGTCCACTGTACATTTTGCTGATCAATTCAACCCTTTTGTTAGTGTCATTGATATGGCCATTCGGTTGGTTTGCACTGACTGTACTACCTCTAGGGTCCTGTGGTGAAAGACTACTGTGCAACGTGTCGGGCAACAGCTGTCTTCCCGGGTCTGTATTCACAGTGTCTTCAGAGTAGGACTAGTGATCCAAGACACTTGTCAATGTAATCATTCGTTGTGATCTAAAAGACGAATCTGATCCTAAAATCAGTACTCCTACCGAGACGCTTTGTGAAAACAGGCCCTGGTCTGTCTGCGTGCTCCTCTGGTCTGTCTGCATGCTGCTCTGGTCTGTCTGCATGCTGCCCTGGTCTGTCTGCATGCTGCTCTGGTCTGTCTGCGTGCTGCCCTGGTCTGTCTGCATGCTGCTCTGGTCTGTCTGCATGCTGCCCTGGTCTGTCTGCATGCTGCCCTGGTCTGTCTGCATGCTGCCCTGGTCTGTCTGCATGCTGCCCTGGTCTGTCTGCGTGCTGCCCTGGTCTGTCTGCATGCTGCCCTGGTCTGTCTGCATGCTGCCCTGGTCTGTCTGCATGCTGCCCTGGTCTGTCTGCATGCTGCTCTGGTCTGTCTGCGTGCTGCCCTGGTCTGTCTGCGTGCTGCCCTGGTCTGTCTGCGTGCTGCCCTGGTCTGTCTGCGTGCTGCTCTGGTCTGTCTGCGTGCTGCCCTGGTCTGTCTGCGTGCTGCTCTGGTCTGTCTGCATGCTGCCCTGGTCTGTCTGCGTGCTGCTCTGGTCTGTCTGCGTGCTGCTCTGGTCTGTCTGCATGCTGCCCTGGTCTGTCTGCGTGCTGCCCTGGTCTGTCTGCGTGCTGCCCTGGTCTGTCTGCGTGCTGCTCTGGTCTGTCTGCATGCTGCCCTGGTCTGTCTGCGTGCTGCTCTGGTCTGTCTGCGTGCTGCTCTGGTCTGTCTGCGTGCTGCCCTGGTCTGTCTGCGTGCTGCCCTGGTCTGTCTGCATGCTGCTCTGGTCTGTCTGCGTGCTGCCCTGGTCTGTCTGCATGCTGCCCTGGTCTGTCTGCATGCTGCCCTGGTCTGTAGGATGACACTGTTTCAATGGATAAGCCACCAGATGTGACAAAGCTAATGTTCTCTGGCTCGAGTGCGACCTCTGGTAGAAGGTCATGAATTTAGTTTTTTGTACATTCAAGACCAGTTTGAGACCATAAAGGGAGGCCTGCAGTGACTGAAAATCAGTCTGGAGCTCTTCAACAGCCTGAACCAGAGAAGGAGCACATTAATATATGACTGAATCATCTGCATGTACAGTGGCTTGCAAAATTATTCACCCCCCTTGACATTTTTCCTATTTTGTTGCCTTTTTTGGAGGTTTGCATCATTTGATTTACATAATATGCCTACCACTTTGAAGATGCAAAATATTTTTTATTGTGAAACAAACAAGAAACAAGACAAACTTGAGCGTGGATAACTACTCACCCCCCCAAAGTCAATACGTTGTAGAGCCACCTTTTGCAGTAATTACAGCTGCAAGTCTCTTGGGGTATGTCTCTGTATGCCTGACACATCTAACCACTGGGATTTTTGCCCGTTCTTCAAGGCTAAACTGCTCCAGCTTCGTCAAGTTCGATGGGTTCCGCTGGTGTACAGCAATCTTTAAGTCATACCACAGATTCTCAATTTGATTGAGGTCTGGGCTTTGACTAGGCCATTCCAAGACATTTAAATGTTTTCCCTTAAACCACTCGAGTGTTGGTTTAGCAGTATGCTTAGGGTCATTGTCCTGCTGGAAGGTGAACCTCTGTCCCAGTCTCAAATCTCTGGAAGACTGAAACAGATTTCCCTCAAGAATTTCCCATTTATTTAGCGCCATCCATCATTCCTTCAATTCTGACCAGTTTTCCCCGTCCCTGCCGATGAAAAACGTCCCCACAGCATGATGCTGCCACCACCATGCTTCACTGTGGGGTGAAGAGAGGTGTTGGGTTTTCGCCAGACATAGCATTTTCCTTGATGGCCAAAAAGCTACATTTTAGTCTCACCTGACCAGAGTACCTTCTTCCATATGTTTGGGGAGTCTCCCACATGCCTTTTGGTGAACACCAAATGTGTTTGCTTATTTTTTTCTTTAAGCATTGGCTTTTTTCTGGCCACTCTTCCATAAAGCCCAGCTCTGTGGAGTGTACGGCTTAAAGTGGTCCTATGGACAGATACTCCAATCTTCACTGTGGAGCTTTGCAGCTCCTTCAGGGTTATCTTTGGTCTCTTTGTTGCCTCTCTGATTAATGCCCTCCTTGCCTGGTCTGTGAGTTTTGTTGGGAGGCCCTCTCTTGGCAGGTTTGTTGTGGTGCCATATTCTTTCCATTTTTTAATAATGGATTTAAATGGTGCTCCGTGGGATGTTCAAAGTTTTTGATATTTTTTAAAAACCCAACCCTGATCTGTACTTCTCCACAACTTTGTCCCTGACCTGTTTGGAGAGCTCCTTGGGCTTTATGGTGCCCCTTGCTTAGTGGTGTTGCAGACTCTGGGGCCTTTCAGAACAGGTGTATATATACTGAGATCATGTGACAGATCATGTGACACTTAGATTGCACACAGGTGGACTTTATTTAACTAATTATGTGACTTCTGAAGGTAATTGGTGGCACCAGATCTTATTTAGGGGCTTCATAGTAAAGTGGTTGAATACATATGCATGCACTACTTTTCAGATTTTGTCCTTTTTTTTTTAAACTTAATTTTTTAAGTTTCACTTCACCAATTTGGACTGTTTTGTGTATGTCCATTACATGAAATCCAAATAAAAATCAATTTAAATTACAGGTTGTAATGCATCAAAATAGGAAAACCGCCAAGGAGGATGAATACTTTTGCAAGTCACTGTATCGGCTTTATCCTTCACTTCATTAGAATCCATCATTAAATGGTCAGGAAGGGCAGAGGTCACATTAGAACCTGACACTGATTTTATTAGCTTCTAGAACTTGGTAGGGTTCTTTAGGTTCTCTGTGACTGCATTTAAATAGTCATCTGATTTGATTAGCTTCCAGAACTTGGTAGGGATGTTTTAGTTCTCTGTGACTGCATTTAAATAGTCATCTGATTTGATTAGCTTCTAGAACTTGGTAGGGTTCTTTAGGTTCTCTGTGACTGCATTTAAATAGTCATCTGATTTGATTAGCTTCCAGAACTTGGTAGGGATGTTTAGGTTCTCTGTGACTGCATTTAAATAGTCATCTGATTTGATTAGCTTCCAGAACTTGGTAGGGATGTTTAGGTTCTCTGTGACTGCATTCAAATCGTCATCTGATTTGGACTTGTCTCGCTTGACCCCAAGAGATATTTCTCTCTCTAATTGATTCTGCCAAGTTATCTGAAAACCAGGGATTGTCCCTTCCACTGATTCTACATTTCTTCACAGGGGCATGCTTATCACAAATGGACACACATTTCATATAAAAATAGTCCCAGGCAGTGTCAACATCGGGAATCAGACTTACTCTGTCAATATTGTGGTACAGATCATGTAAGAACGCTCATCAAAGTGTTTGTCGGTCAGATGGATAGCTTAGCAAATATAGCGATTTGTTTTCCCCTGGCATGTAAAGCTGCCTGATACAGCTTGCCAGTTGATAGTAAAGTAGCATGAATAAGTCAGAAGCCAGCAATGCCACATTGATGCTTTTTACCACCACACATCATGGACACGTATAAAGAGACCAATCCCCTTCATGTACACATTGAAAGAGACCAATCCCCTTCATGTACACGTTTAAAGAGACCAATCCCCTTCATGTTCACGTTTAAAGAGACCAATCCCCTTCATGTACACGTTTAAAGAGACCAATCCCCTTCATGTACACGTTTAAAGAGACCAATCCCCTTCATGTACACGTTTAAAGAGACCAATCCCCTTCATGTACACGTTTAAATAAAAACCTCTTAGGCCTCACTCCCCCCTATCTGAGATATCTACTGCAGCCCTCATCCTCCACATACCACACCCATTATGCCAGTCACATTCTGTTAAAGGTCCCCAAAGCACACACATCCCTGGGTCGCTCCTCTTTTCAGTTCGCTGCAGCTAGCGACTGGAACGAGCTGCAACAAACACTCAACCTGAACAGTTTTATCTCAATCTCTTCAGTCAAAGACTCAATCATGGACAGTCTTACTGACAGTTGTGGCTGCTTTGAGTGATGTATGGTTGTCTCTCTTGCCCTTTGTGTTGTTGCCTGTGTCTTTGCCCAATAATGTTTGTACCCTGTTTTGTGTTGCTACCATGTGGTGCTGCTGCTATATTGTGTTGCTACCATGTGTTGTTGTCGTGGGTCACTCTTTTGTTGTGATGTGTGTTTTATCCTATATTTATAAATATATATATATATTTTTTTTTTTAACCCAGCCCCCGTCCCCGCAGGAGTCGTTTTGCCTTTTAGTAGACCGTCATTGTAGATAAGTATTTGTTCTTAATTGACTTGCCTAGTTAAATAAAGTTTAAATGAAATAAAAAATAAAATAGACTATCACCTTCATGTACATGTTAGATTAATTCTAGGACTTTTGGCCGAGGACCAATAGCCACTTGTTAGTAGAACCTGCGTCTTCTCTAGATGTTGTCCCAGTCTTCTCTAGATGTTGACCCAGTCTTCTCTAGATGTTGACCCAGTCTTCTCTAGATGTTGACCCAGTCGGCTCCAGTCTTCTCTAGATGTTGACCCAGTCGGCTAAAGTCTTCTCTAGATGTTGACCCAGTCTTCTCTAGATGTTGACCCAGTCGGCTCCAGTCTTCTCTAGATGTTGACCCAGTAGGATCCAGTCTTCTCTAGATGTTGACCCAGTCTTCTCTAGATGTTGACCCAGTCGGCTCCAGTCTTCTCTAGATGTTGACCCAGTCGGCTCCAGTCTTCTCTAGATGTTGACCCAGTCGGCTCCAGTCTTCTCTAGATGTTGACCCAGTCGGCTCCAGTCTTCTCTAGATGTTGACCCAGTCGGCTCCAGTCTTCTCTAGATGTTGACCCAGTCGGCTCCAGTCTTCTCTAGATGTTGACCCAGTCGGCTCCAGTCTTCTCTAGATGTTGACCCAGTCGGCTCCAGTCTTCTCTAGATGTTGACCCAGTCGGCTCCAGTCTTCTCTAGATGTTGACCCAGTCGGCTCCAGTCTTCTCTAGATGTTGACCCAGTCGGCTCCAGTCTTCTCTAGATGTTGACCCAGTCGGCTCCAGTCTTCTCTAGATGTTGACCCAGTCGGCTCCAGTCTTCTCTAGATGTTGACCCAGTCGGCTCCAGTCTTCTCTAGATGTTGTCCCAGTCTTCTCTAGATGTTGTCCCAGTCGGCTTCAGTCTTCTCTAGATGTTGACCCAGTCGGCTCCAGTCTTCTCTAGATGTTGACCCAGTCTTCTCTAGATGTTGACCCAGTCGGCTCCAGTCTTCTCTAGATGTTGTCCCAGTCTTCTCTAGATGTTGACCCAGTCTTCTCTAGATGTTGACCCAGTCGGCTCCAGTCTTCTCTAGATGTTGACCCAGTCGGCTCCAGTCTTCTCTAGATGTTGTCCCAGTCTTCTCTAGATGTTGTCCCAGTCGGCTTCAGTCTTCTCTAGATGTTGACCCAGTCGGCTCCAGTCTTCTCTAGATGTTGACCCAGTCTTCTCTAGATGTTGACCCAGTCGGCTCCAGTCTTCTCTAGATGTTGTCCCAGTCTTCTCTAGATGTTGACCCAGTCTTCTCTAGATGTTGACCCAGTCGGCTCCAGTCTTCTCTAGATGTTGACCCAGTCGGCTCAAGTCTTCTCTAGATGTTGACCCAGTCGGCTTCAGTCTTCTCTAGATGTTGACCCAGTCGGCTCCAGTCTTCTCTAGATGTTGTCCCCAGTCGGCTCCAGTCTTCTCTAGATGTTGACCCAGTCTGCTCCAGTCTTCTCTAGATGTTGACCCAGTCGGCTCCAGTCTTCTCTAGATGTTGACCCAGTCGGCTCCAGTCTTCTCTAGATGTTGACCCAGTCTTCTCTAGATGTTGACCCAGTTGGCTCCAGTCTTCTCTAGATGTTGACCCAGTCGGCTCCAGTCTTCTCTAGATGTTGACCCAGTCGGCTCCAGTCTTCTCTAGATGTTGACCCAGTGGGCTCCAGTCTTCTCTAGATGTTGTCCCAGTCGGCTCCAGTCTTCTCTAGATGTTGACCCAGTCGGCTCCAGTCTTCTCTAGATGTTGACCCAGTCGGCTCCAGTCTTCTCTAGATGTTGACCCAGTCGGCTTCAGTCTTCTCTAGATGTTGACCCAGTCTTCTCTAGATGTTGACCCAGTCTTCTCTAGATGTTGACCCAGTCGGCTCCAGTCTTCTCTAGATGTTGACCCAGTCGGCTAAAGTCTTCTCTAGATGTTGACCCAGTCTTCTCTAGATGTTGACCCAGTCGGCTCCAGTCTTCTCTAGATGTTGACCCAGTAGGATCCAGTCTTCTCTAGATGTTGACCCAGTCTTCTCTAGATGTTGACCCAGTCGGCTCCAGTCTTCTCTAGATGTTGACCCAGTCGGCTCCAGTCTTCTCTAGATGTTGACCCAGTCGGCTCCAGTCTTCTCTAGATGTTGACCCAGTCGGCTCCAGTCTTCTCTAGATGTTGACCCAGTCGGCTCCAGTCTTCTCTAGATGTTGACCCAGTCGGCTCCAGTCTTCTCTAGATGTTGACCCAGTCGGCTCCAGTCTTCTCTAGATGTTGACCCAGTCGGCTCCAGTCTTCTCTAGATGTTGACCCAGTCGGCTCCAGTCTTCTCTAGATGTTGACCCAGTCGGCTCCAGTCTTCTCTAGATGTTGACCCAGTCGGCTCCAGTCTTCTCTAGATGTTGACCCAGTCGGCTCCAGTCTTCTCTAGATGTTGACCCAGTCGGCTCCAGTCTTCTCTAGATGTTGACCCAGTCGGCTCCAGTCTTCTCTAGATGTTGTCCCAGTCTTCTCTAGATGTTGTCCCAGTCGGCTTCAGTCTTCTCTAGATGTTGACCCAGTCGGCTCCAGTCTTCTCTAGATGTTGACCCAGTCTTCTCTAGATGTTGACCCAGTCGGCTCCAGTCTTCTCTAGATGTTGTCCCAGTCTTCTCTAGATGTTGACCCAGTCTTCTCTAGATGTTGACCCAGTCGGCTCCAGTCTTCTCTAGATGTTGACCCAGTCGGCTCCAGTCTTCTCTAGATGTTGTCCCAGTCTTCTCTAGATGTTGTCCCAGTCGGCTTCAGTCTTCTCTAGATGTTGACCCAGTCGGCTCCAGTCTTCTCTAGATGTTGACCCAGTCTTCTCTAGATGTTGACCCAGTCGGCTCCAGTCTTCTCTAGATGTTGTCCCAGTCTTCTCTAGATGTTGACCCAGTCTTCTCTAGATGTTGACCCAGTCGGCTCCAGTCTTCTCTAGATGTTGACCCAGTCGGCTCAAGTCTTCTCTAGATGTTGACCCAGTCGGCTTCAGTCTTCTCTAGATGTTGACCCAGTCGGCTCCAGTCTTCTCTAGATGTTGTCCCCAGTCGGCTCCAGTCTTGTCTAGATGTTGACCCAGTCTGCTCCAGTCTTCTCTAGATGTTGACCCAGTCGGCTCCAGTCTTCTCTAGATGTTGACCCAGTCGGCTCCAGTCTTCTCTAGATGTTGACCCAGTCTTCTCTAGATGTTGACCCAGTTGGCTCCAGTCTTCTCTAGATGTTGACCCAGTCGGCTCCAGTCTTCTCTAGATGTTGACCCAGTCGGCTCCAGTCTTCTCTAGATGTTGACCCAGTGGGCTCCAGTCTTCTCTAGATGTTGTCCCAGTCGGCTCCAGTCTTCTCTAGATGTTGACCCAGTCGGCTCCAGTCTTCTCTAGATGTTGACCCAGTCGGCTCCAGTCTTCTCTAGATGTTGACCCAGTCGGCTTCAGTCTTCTCTAGATGTTGACCCAGTCTTCTCTAGATGTTGACCCAGTCTTCTCTAGATGTTGACCCCAGTCGGCTCCAGTCTTCTCTAGATGTTGACCCAGTCGGCTCCAGTCTTCTCTAGATGTTGACCCAGTCGGCTCCAGTCTTCTCTAGATGTTGACCCAGTCGGCTCCAGTCTTCTCTAGATTTTGACCCAGTCGGCTTCAGTCTTCTCTAGATGTTGACCCAGTCTTTTCTAGATGTTGACCCAGTCTTCTCTAGATGTTGACCCCAGTCGGCTCCAGTCTTCTCTAGATGTTGACCCAGTCGGCTCCAGTCTTCTCTAGATGTTGTCCCAGTCGGCTCCAGTCTTCTCTAGATGTTGACCCAGTCTTCTCTAGATGTTGACCCAGTCGGCTCCAGTCTTCTCTAGATGTTGTCCCCAGTCGGCTCCAGTCTTCTCTAGATGTTGACCCAGTCGGCTCCAGTCTTCTCTAGATGTTGACCCAGTCGGCTCCAGTCTTCTCTAGATGTTGACCCAGTCTTCTCTAGATGTTGACCCAGTCTTCTCTAGATGTTGACCCAGTCGGCTCCAGTCTTCTCTAGATGTTGTCCCAGTCTTCTCTAGATGTTGTCTCAGTCGGCTTCAGTCTTCTCTAGATGTTGACCCAGTCGGCTCCAGTCTTCTCTAGATGTTGACCCAGTCTTCTCTAGATGTTGACCCAGTCGGCTCCAGTCTTCTCTAGATGTTGTCCCAGTCTTCTCTAGATGTTGACCCAGTCTTCTCTAGATGTTGACCCAGTCGGCTCCAGTCTTCTCTAGATGTTGACCCAGTCGGCTCAAGTCTTCTCTAGATGTTGACCCAGTCGGCTTCAGTCTTCTCTTGATGTTGACCCAGTCGGCTCCAGTCTTCTCTAGATGTTGACCCAGTCTTCTCTAGATGTTGACCCAGTTGTCTCCAGTCTTCTCTAGATGTTGACCCAGTCGGCTCCAGTCTTCTCTAGATGTTGACCCAGTCGGCTTCAGTCTTCTCTAGATGTTGACCCAGTCGGCTCCAGTCTTCTCTAGATGTTGACCCAGTCGGCTCCAGTCTTCTCTAGATGTTGACCCAGTGGGCTCCAGTCTTCTCTAGATGTTGTCCCAGTCGGCTCCAGTCTTCTCTAGATGTTGACCCAGTCGGCTTCAGTCTTCTCTAGATGTTGACCCAGTCTTCTCTAGATGTTGACCCAGTCTTCTCTAGATGTTGACCCCAGTCGGCTCCAGTCTTCTCTAGATGTTGACCCAGTCGGCTCCAGTCTTCTCTAGATGTTGTCCCAGTCGGCTCCAGTCTTCTCTAGATGTTGACCCAGTCTTCTCTAGATGTTGACCCAGTCGGCTCCAGTCTTCTCTAGATGTTGTCCCCAGTCGGCTCCAGTCTTCTCTAGATGTTGACCCAGTCGGCTCCAGTCTTCTCTAGATGTTGACCCAGTCGGCTCCAGTCTTCTCTAGATGTTGACCCAGTCGGCTCCAGTCTTCTCTAGATGTTGTCCCCAGTCGGCTCCAGTCTTCTCTAGATGTTGACCCAGTCGGCTCCAGTCTTCTCTAGATGTTGACCCAGTCGGCTCCAGTCTTCTCTAGATGTTGACCCAGTCGGCTCCAGTCTTCTCTAGATGTTGACCCAGTCTTCTCTAGATGTTGACCCAGTCGGCTCCAGTCTTCTCTAGATGTTGACCCAGTCGGCTCCAGTCTTCTCTAGATGTTGACCCAGTGGGCTCCAGTCTTCTCTAGATGTTGTCCCAGTCGGCTCCAGTCTTCTCTAGATGTTGACCCAGTCGGCTCCAGTCTTCTCTAGATGTTGACCCAGTCTTCTCTAGATGTTGACCCAGTCTTCTCTAGATGTTGACCCCAGTCGGCTCCAGTCTTCTCTAGATGTTGACCCAGTCGGCTCCAGTCTTCTCTAGATGTTGTCCCAGTCGGCTCCAGTCTTCTCTAGATGTTGACCCAGTCGGCTCCAGTCTTCTCTAGATGTTGACCCAGTCGGCTCCAGTCTTCTCTAGATGTTGACCCAGTCGGCTCCAGTCTTCTCTAGATGTTGACCCAGTCGGCTCCAGTCTTCTCTAGATGTTGTCCCCAGTCGGCTCCAGTCTTCTCTAGATGTTGACCCAGTCGGCTCCAGTCTTCTCTAGATGTTGACCCAGTCGGCTCCAGTCTTCTCTAGATGTTGACCTAGTCGGCTCCAGTCTTCTCTAGATGTTGACCCAGTCGGCTCCAGTCTTCTCTAGATGTTGACCCAGTCGGCTCCAGTCTTCTCTAGATGTTGTCCCAGTCGACTCCAGTCTTCTCTAGATGTTGTCCCAGTCTTCTCTAGATGTTGTCCCAGTCGGCTCCAGTCTTCTCTAGATGTTGACCCAGTCGGCTCCAGTCTTCTCTAGATGTTGACCCAGTCGGCTCCAGTCTTCTCTAGATGTTGTCCCAGTCGGCTCCAGTCTTCTCTGACGTTACTGACGTGAACTTCCTGTCTGGGTTGGCGCCCCCCCTTGGTTGTGCTGTAGTGGAGACGTTTGTGGGCTATACTCGGCCTTGTCTCAGGATTGTAAGTTGGTGGTTGAGGATATCCCTCTAGTGGTGTGGGGGCTGTGCTTTGGCAGAGTGGGTGGGGTTATATCCTTCCTGTTTGGCCCTGTCCGGGGGTTTCTTCGGATGGGGCCACAGTGTCTCCTGACCGCTCCTGTCTCAGCCTCCAGTATTTATGCTGCAGTAGTTTATGTGTCGGGGGGCTAGGGTCAGTTGGTTATACCTGGAGTACTTCTCCTGTCTTATCCAGTGTCCTGTGTGAATTTAAGTATGCTCTCTCTAATTCTCTCGTTCTCTCTTTCTCTCTGAGAACCTGAGCCCTAGGACCATACGTCAGGACTACCGGGCATGCTGACACCTTGCTGTCCCCAGTCCGCCCGGCCTTGCTGCTATTCCAGTTTCAACTGTTTCTGCCTGCGGTTACGAAACCCCTACCTGTCCCAGACCTGCTGTTTTCAACTCTTAATGATCGGCTATGAAAAGCCAACTGAGATTTATTCCTGATTATTATTTGACCATGCTTGTCATTTATGAACATTTTGAAAATCTTGGCTCTCTCTAATTTTCTCCTTCTCTCTTTCTCTCGGAGGACCTGAGCCCTAGGACCATACGTCGGGACTACCGGCCGTGGTGACTCCTTGCTGCCCCCAGTCCGCCTGGCCTTGCTGCTATTCCAGTTTCAACTCTTCTGCCTGCGGTTATGGAACCCCTACCTGTCCCAGACCTGCTGTTTTCAACTCTTAATGATCGGCTATGAAAAGCCAACTGAGATTTATTCCTGATTATTATTTGACCATGCTTGTCATTTATGAACATTTTGAAAATCTTGGCTCTCTCTAATTTTCTCCTTCTCTCTTTCTTTCTCTCGGAGGACCTGGGCCCTAGGACCATGCGTCGGGACTGTCGCCCGTGGTGACTCCTTGCTGTCCCCAGTCTTGCTGCTATTCCAGTTTCAGCTGTTCTGCCTGCGGTTATGGAACCGCCACCTGTCCCAGACCTGTTGTTTTTCAACTCTTAATGATCAGCTATGAAAAGCCAACTGAAAATTGTTCATGATTATTGTTTGACCATGCTTGTCACTTATGAACATTTTTGAACATCTTGGCATAGTTCTGTTATAATCTCCACCCGGCACAGCCAGAAGAGGACTGGCCACCCCTCATAGCCTGGTTCCTCTCTAGGTTTCTTCCTAGGTTTTGGCCTTTCTAGGGAGTTTTTCCTAGCCACCGTGCTTCTACACCTGCATTCTAGCTGTTTGGGGTTTTAGGCTGGGTTTCTGTACAGCACTTCGAGATATTATCTGATGTACGAAGGGCTATATAAAATAAAATTGATTGATTGATTGATTGATTCTCTAGATATTGACCCAGTCGGCTCAAGTCTTCTCTAGATGTTGACCCCAGTCGGCTCCAGTCTTCTCTAGATGTTGTCCCAGTAGGATCCAGTCTTCTATAGATGTTGACCCCAGTCGGCTCAAGTCTTCTCTAGATGTTGACCCCAGTCGGCTCCAGTCTTCTCTAGATGTTGTCCCAGTAGGATCCAGTCTTCTCTAGATGTTGTCCCAGTCTTCTCTAGATGTTGTCCCCAGTCGGCTCCAGTCTTCTCTAGATGTTGACCCAGTCGGCTCCAGTCTTCTCTAGATGTTGACCCAGTCGGCTCCAGTCTTCTCTAGATGTTGACCCCAGTCGGCTCCAGTCTTCTCTAGATGTTGACCCAGTAGGATCCAGTCTTCTCTAGATGTTGACCCAGTCGGCTCCAGTCTTCTCTAGATGTTGACCCAGTCGGCTCCAGTCTTCTCTAGATGTTGACCCCAGTCGGCTCCAGTCTTCTCTAGATGTTGACCCAGTCGGCTCCAGTCTTCTCTAGATGTTGACCCAGTCGGCTCCAGTTTTCTCTAGATGTTGACCCAGTCGGCTCCAGTCTTCTCTAGATGTTGACCCAGTCGGCTCCAGTCTTCTCTAGATGTTGTCCCAGTCGGCTCCAGTCTTCTCTAGATGTTGACCCAGTCGGCTTCAGTCTTCTCTAGATGTTGACCCAGTCTTCTCTAGATGTAGACCCAGTCGGCTCCAGTCTTCTCTAGATGTTGACCCAGTCGGCTCCAGTCTTCTCTAGATGTTGACCCAGTCGGCTCCAGTCTTCTCTAGATGTTGACCCAGTCGGCTCCAGTCTTCTCTAGATGTTGACCCAGTCGGCTCCAGTCTTCTCTAGATGTTGTCCCAGTCGGCTCCAGTCTTCTCTAGATGTTGACCCAGTCGGCTCCAGTCTTCACCTGAACCAACATCACTAGCTAAACCACAGGCTAAATCACTAGCTAAATCACAGGCTAAATCACTTGCTAAATCCCAGGCTAAATCCCAGGCTAAATCACATGCTAAACCACAGGCTAAATCACAGGCTAAACCACTGGCTAAACCACAGGCTAAATCACATGCTAAATCACATGCTAAATCACAAGCTAAATCACAGGCTAAATCACAGGCTAAATCACATGCTAAACCACAGGCTAAATCACAGGCTAAACCACTGGCTAAACCACAGGCTAAATCACATGCTAAATCACATGCTAAATCACAAGCTAAATCACAGGCTAAATCACAGGCTAAATCACATGCTAAACCACAGGCTAAATCACAGGCTAAACCACTGGCTAAACCACAGGCTAAATCACATGCTAAATCACATGCTAAATCACATGCTAAATCACAGGCTAAATCATGCACTTTAGGCGGCGTGACTTACTAGCGCACTCACTTCACATTTCTTTAGCAGCCTGGGGTGTATATTCTATTCATATTTAACTGGCAACATGGCCTTTATGTGTGTGTGTGTGTGTGTGTGTGTGTGTGTGTGTGTGTGTGTGTGTGTGTGTGTGTGTGTGTGTGTGTGTGTGTGTGTGTGTGTGTGTGTGTGTGTGTGTGTGTGTGTGTGTGTGTGTGTGTGTTTCCGATTGTAACCATGGAAACAGCAGCAGAGCAAATGTCAAAGAAGCAGAAAAGAGAACATTGTATTATTTGACGATGAGCTGGTTTCTGGACTCACCATATCCTACTAGGCCAGACCTCATCTTCATCTGCCTTCTTCACTGACTTGCCTATTCACATAAAGGTTCAATAAAAATATAGAAATACCAATTATTATCAACATCTATAACCACGTCTCTACCAGACCTAGAGGACTTGTCTCTCTGTCTCTCTGTCTCCCAGACCTAGAAGACTCGTCTCTCTGTCTCCCAGACCTAGAGGACTCGTCTCTATGTCTCGCAGACCTAGAAGACTCGTCTCTCTGTCTCCCAGACCTAGAGGACTCGTCTCTCTGTCTCCCAGACCTAGAGGACTCGTCTCTCTGTCTCCCAGACCTAGAGGACTCGTCTCTCTGTCTCCCAGACCTAGAGGACTCGTCTCTCTGTCTCCCAGACCTAGAGGACTCGTCTCTCTGTCTCCCAGACCTAGAGGACTCGTCTCTCTGTCTCCCAGACCTAGAGGACTCGTCTCTCTGTCTCTCAGACCTAGAGGACTCGTCTCTCTGTCTCCCAGACCTAGAGGACTCGTCTCTCTGTCTCCCAGACCTAGAGGACTCGTCTCTCTGTCTCTCAGACCTAGAGGACTCGTCTCTCTGTCTCCCAGACCTAGAGGACTCGTCTCTCTGTCTCTCAGACCTGGAGGACTCGTCTCTCTGTCTCTCAGACCTGGAGGACTCGTCTCTCTGTCTCCCAGACCTAGAGTACTCGTCTCTCTGTATCCCAGACCTAGAGGACTCGTCTCTCTGTCTCTCAGACCTAGAGGACTCGTCTCTATCCAGCTGTTTCCTCATTACATACCAGAGGAGGCTGGTGGGAGGAGCTATAGGAGGACGGAGTCTTTTGATTGGCTAGGGTATCAAAACACATTAAAAACACATTAAAACGTATGGAAACCACGTTTGACTCCGTTCCATATATTCCATTCCAGCCATTCCAATGAGCCCTTCCTATATCTCCTCTCACCAGCCTCCTCTGTTACATACGATAATATGACATGGATGTAAACTGTCATATAATGTGAATTTTACAACTTGACGTTTGTCACCGAAACCTATACATCTATGTTAATTTATGTTCAACAATTAGTCCAATGGAGTAAAAGATCCCGTTGAAAATGTATAGAGAAACAGGTTAATTAGCCATCAGATGTCGTAACCATGGTTATTGTACAGGACTCCAGGTGGTCAGTTCAGCCAACCAGGTGAGAGACAATAGTTCCCCTGTCACGCCCTGGCCTTATTATTCTTTGTTTTCTTGATTATTTTAGTTAGGTCAGGGTGTGACATGGGTAATGTTTATGTTTTGTTGGTTTTGGATGTTTATTTGGTAAAGGGGTTATGGGGTGTAAAATATGGTTTTGTGTTTAGTGTAGATGTCTAGCGTTGTCTATGTTGGTGAGTGATCTAGAAGAGTCTATGGTTACCTGAATGAGTTCCCAATTAGAGACAGCTGATGTCGGTTGTCTCTGATTGGGAGCCTTATTTAGGGTAGCCATAGGCTCTCATTAATTGTGGGTAATTGTCTATGTCAGAACGTTTGTAGCCTGTCTGTCTATGCACAACGTTTGTAACTTCACGGTCGTTTTGTTGTTTTGTTTGTTTGTAATAGTGTTTTTTCGTTCCATGTTCATCTTCGTTCGTTTCATTAAAAGAGAAGATGTATTCTTATCCAGCTGCGCCTTGGTCCGTCAATCCACCACACGATCGTGACAGAATTACCCACCATAGGACCAAGCGGCATGGAAGGCGGCAACAGGACATACCTACACAGGATCTCTGGAGTTGGGAGGAGGAATTGGAAGAAGATCCATGGGCACAACCTGGAGAATATCGCCTCCCTCGTGAAGAGCTGGAGGCAGCGAAAGCCGAGAGGAGGCGATATGAGGAGGCAGCACGGAGACAAGGCTGGAGACCCGTGAGTACACCCCAAAAATTTCTTGGGGGGGGCCTTAAAGGGAGGGTGGCGAAGTCAGGTAGGAAACCTGCGCCTACTCCCTGTACTTACCGTGGAGAGCGGGAGTACGGGCAGACACCGTGTTACGCAGTAGAGCGCACGGTGTCTCCTGTACGCGTGCATAGCCCGGTTCGGTACATTGCAGCTCCACGTATCGGCCGGGCTAGACTGAGCGTTGAGCCATATGTCATGAAGCCGGCCCAACGCATCTGGTCACCAGTGCGTCTCCTCGTGCCGGCGTACATGGCACCAGCCTTACGCATGGTGTCCCCGGTTCGCCTACATAGGCCGGTGCGGGTTATTCCACCTCCCCGCACTGGTCAGGCGACGGGGAGCAGAGAACCAGGTAAGGTTGGGCAGGCTCGGCGTTCAAGGGAGCCAGTACGCCTGCACGGTCCGGTATTTCCGGCGCCACCTCCCCGCCCCAACCCAGTACCACCAGTGCCTCCTCCACGCACTAGCTATATGGTGCGTGTCTCCAGCCCTTTACCACCAGTGTCTAAACCACGCACCAAGCCTCCTGTGTGTCCCCAGAGTCCTGTGCGTCCTGTTGCTGCTCCCCGCACTAGCCCTGAGATGCGTGTCCCCAGCCCGGTGCCACCAGTCCCGGCACCACGCACCAGGCCTACAGTGCGCCTCAGCCGGCAGGAGTCTGCCGTCTGCACAGCATTGACTGAACTGCTCGTCTCCCCAGCGCCATCTGAGCCATCCGTCTCCCCAGCGCCATCTGAGCCATCCGTCTCCCCAGCGCCATCTGAGCCATCCGTCTGCAATGAGCCTGCAAAGCCGCCCGTCTGCCATGAGCCTGCAAAGCCGCCCGTCTGCCATGAGCCCACTGAGCCATCCGCCAGACAGGAGCCGCTAGAGCCGCCAGCCAGACAGGAGCCGCTAGAGCCGTCCGTCAGACAGGATCTGCCAGAGCCGCCAACCAGACAGGATCTGCCAGAGCCGCCAACCAGACAGGATCTGCCAGAGCCGCCAACCAGACAGGAGCAGCCAGATCAGTCAGCCAGCCATGAGCAGCCAGATCCGTCAGCTAGCCATGAGCAGCCAGATCCGTCAGCTAGCCATGAGCAGCCAGATCCGTCAGCTAGCCATGAGCAGCCAGATCCGTCAGCTAGCCATGAGCAGCCAGATCCGTCAGCTAGCCATGAGCAGCCAGATCCGTCAGCTAGCCATGAGCAGCCAGATCCGTCAGCTAGCCATGAGCAGCCAGATCCGTCAGCTAGCCATGAGCAGCCAGATCCGTCAGCTAGCCATGAGCAGCCAGATCCGTCAGCCAGCCATGAGCAGCCAGATCCGTCAGCCAGCCATGAGCAGCCAGATCCGTCAGCCAGCCATGAGCAGCCAGATCCGTCAGCCAGCCATGAGCAGCCAGATCCGTTAGCCAGCCATGAGCAGCCAGATCTGTCAGCCAGCCATGGGCTGTCCCTCAGTCCGGAGCTGCAGTCCCTCAGTCCGGAGCTGCAGTCCCTCAGTCCGGAGCTGCCATTCCTCAGTCCGGAGCTGCCCCTTACCCTGGAGCTGCCCCTTCCCCTGGTGCTGCCCCTTACCCTGGTGCTGCCCCTTACCCTGGTGCTGCCCCTTACCCTGGTACTGTCCCTGACCCTAGTACTGCCCCTGACCCTGGTACTGCATCTTACCCTGGTACTGCCCCTTAGTCTGGAACTGCCCCTGAATGCAATGGGGTTAATGTGGAGGGGGGTCGTTTGGAGGAGGCCTAGGAGGTGGTTAGGTACTGTGGGGACTACGACCAGAGCCGGAGCCGCCACCGTGGAGGGGAGCCCACCCAGACCCTCCCCTAGACTGTGTATGGTGCGCCCGGAGTTCGCGCCTCAAGGGGGGGGTTATGTCACGCCCTGGCCTTATTATTCTTTGTTTTCTTGATTATTTTAGTTAGGTCAGGGTGTGACATGGGTAATGTTTATGTTTTGTTGGTTTTGGATGTTTATTTGGTAAAGGGGTTATGGGGTGTAAAATATGGTTTTGTGTTTAGTGTAGATGTCTAGCGTTGTCTATGTTGGTGAGTGATCTAGAAGAGTCTATGGTTACCTGAATGAGTTCCCAATTAGAGACAGCTGATGTCGGTTGTCTCTGATTGGGAGCCTTATTTAGGGTAGCCATAGGCTCTCATTAATTGTGGGTAATTGTCTATGTCAGAACGTTTGTAGCCTGTCTGTCTATGCACAACGTTTGTAGCTTCACGGTCGTTTTGTTGTTTTGTTTGTTTGTAATAGTGTTTTTTCGTTCCATGTTCATCTTCGTTCGTTTCATTAAAAGAGAAGATGTATTCTTATCCAGCTGCGCCTTGGTCCTCATTCTCTCCAGTACACGATCGTGACATCCCCTGAGGTCAGGGACATGACAGTCACATGTGCTGGTGATGTGGTGTGTGAGAAGAACAGTTAGATTACTTACATGACACACGATACACACACACACACACACACACACACACCACACACACAGTTTGGTAATGTATTGACGTACAGGAAGAGAGCAGATCTATACCCTGGCAGACTAGTAATTATAATTCATTATGTAGCAACACAGATCCTCCTCCAAAATACACCTCAGTTGTTCATTGACACCCATAGATTCAAATACAGGTGTTGGATCTTAATTTGACCTATATTGCCACAGCCAAAAAATAATCCTGGAGCAACAACATTTTTAAAGGTTTAGTCCAAAATGTTACTTGATCGGTTGGGGAGGCTATTAGCTGGCCAAAAGTAAGAACAGGTCAATACTGTTACTATAACCATGTGTTACACTCAGATATTTACTGTTAATATAACCATGTGTTACACTCAGATATTTACTGTTAATATAACCATGTGTTACACTCAGATATTTACTGTTAATATAACCATGTGTTACACTCAGATATTTACTGTTTGTTATTTGAGGTTCTATATAGAACCTTTTGGTTCATTTGAAACGAGATTATAGAATCCTTTAATAAAAAAAAGGTTTTACATACTGCAGATACACAGTGGGTACTATTCCTCCCCCAGAGTGGAATGGGGGATTATAGAAATCAACAGCTAACACAAGATAACCCACTCACATCAAACTGGGGAATGACAGCTAACCTTCCCTTTGAATGTTGTTTTTTTAGCTGTTTCCACATTGACATCCATATTAATGATGCTGCTGCATGATTTCGTCTGGTCAGAAAAATGGCGTCAGGGTTAGCGGAGTGTGCTAAAGCGGTGAATAAAACAAACTTAGGGAGGAGGCTTCTGATGTTAACATGCATGAAACCAAGGCTTTTACGGTTACAGAAGTCATCAAAAGAGAGTGCCTGGGGAATAGGAGTGGAGCTAGGCACTGCAGGGCCTGCAAATTTGTGGCCTGCTGGAGGTCATTTTGCAGGGCTCTGGCAGTGCACCTCCTTGCACAAAGGCGGAGGTAGCGGTCCTGCTGCTGGGTTGTTGCCCTCCTACGTCCTCCTCCACGTCTCCTGATGTACTGGCCTGTCTCCTGGTAGCGCCTCCATGCACTGGACACTACGCTGACAGACACACCAAACCTTTTTGCCACAGCTCGCATTGATGTGCCATCCTGGATGAACTGCACTACCTGAGCCACTTGTGTGGGTTGTAGACTCCGTATCATGCTACCACTAGAGTGAGAGCACCGTCAGCATTCAAAAGTGACCAAAACATCAGCCAGGAAGCATAGGAACTGAGAAGTGGTCTGTGTTCACCACCTGCAGAATCACTCCTTTATTGGGGGTGTCTTGCTAATTGCCTATAATTTCCACCTTTTGTCTATTCCATTTGCACAACAGCATGTGAAATTTATTGTCAATCAGTGTTGCTTCCTAAGTGGACAGTTCGATTTCACAGAAGTGTGATTGACTTGGAGTTACATTGTGTTGTTTAAGTGCTCCCTTTAGTTTTTTGAGCAGTGTATATTAGTCTCTGCTGTAACCAATGAGTTTAGGACAGTATATGTAGTGTATATACATGAAGGCAGGGTGAAGTGACTAGACATCAGGATAGATAATAATAAGGTATTTGAGGTAGATATGTACATGAAGGCAGGGTAAAGTGACTAGACATCAGGATAGATAATAATAAGGTATTTGAGGTAGATATGTACATGAAGGCAGGGTAAAGTGACTAGACATCAGGATAGATAATAATAAGGTATTTGAGGTAGATATGTACATGAAGGCAGGGTAAAGTGACTAGGCATCAGGATAGATAATAATAAGGTATTTGAGGTAGATATGTACATGAAGGCAGGGTAAAGTGACTAGACATCAGGATAGATAATAATAAGGTATTTGAGGTAGATATGTACATGAAGGCAGGGTAAAGTGACTAGGCATCAGGATAGATAATAATAAGGTATTTGAGGTAGATCTGTACATGAAGGCAGGGTAAAGTGACTAGACATCAGGATAGATAATAATAAGGTATTTGAGGTAGATATGTACATGAAGGCAGGGTAAAGTGACTAGACATCAGGATAGATAATAATAAGGTATTTGAGGTAGATATGTACATGAAGGCAGGGTAAAGTGACTAGGCATCAGGATAGATAATAATAAGGTATTTGAGGTAGATCTGTACATGAAGGCAGGGTAAAGTGACTAGACATCAGGATAGATAATAATAAGGTATTTGAGGTAGATATGTACATGAAGGCAGGGTAAAGTGACTAGACATCAGGATAGATAATAATAAGGTATTTGAGGTAGATATGTACATGAAGGCAGGGTAAAGTGACTAGGCATCAGGATAGATAATAATAAGGTATTTGAGGTAGATATGTACATGAAGGCAGGGTAAAGTGACTAGACATCAGGATAGATAATAATAAGGTATTTGAGGTAGATATGTACATGAAGGCAGGGTAAAGTGACTAGGCATCAGGATAGATAATAATAAGGTATTTGAGGTAGATATGTACATGAAGGCAGGGTAAAGTGACTAGACATCAGGATAGATAATAATAAGGTATTTGAGGTAGATATGTACATGAAGGCAGGGTGAAGTGACTAGACATCAGGATAGATAATAATAAGGTATTTGAGGTAGATATGTACATGAAGGCAGGGTGAAGTGACTAGACATCAGGATAGATAATAATAAGGTATTTGAGGTAGATATGTACATGAAGGCAGGGTGAAGTGACTAGGCATCAGGATAGATAATAATAAGGTATTTGAGGTAGATATGTACATGAAGGCAGGGTAAAGTGACTAGACATCAGGATAGATAATAATAAGGTATTTGAGGTAGATATGTACATGAAGGCAGGGTAAAGTGACTAGGCATCAGGATAGATAATAATAAGGTATTTGAGGTAGATATGTACATGAAGGCAGGGTAAAGTGACTAGACATCAGGATAGATAATAATAAGGTATTTGAGGTAGATATGTACATGAAGGCAGGGTAAAGTGACTAGGCATCAGGATAGATAATAATAAGGTATTTGAGGTAGATCTGTACATGAAGGCAGGGTAAAGTGACTAGACATCAGGATAGATATTAATAAGGTATTTGAGGTAGATATGTACATGAAGGCAGGGTAAAGTGACTAGACATCAGGATAGATAATAATAAGGTATTTGAGGTAGATCTGTACATGAAGGCAGGGTAAAGTGACTAGGCATCAGGATAGATAATAATAAGGTATTTGAGGTAGATATGTACATGAAGGCAGGGTAAAGTGACTAGACATCAGGATAGATAATAATAAGGTAGATATGTACATGAAGGCAGGGTGAAGTGACTAGGCATCAGGATAGATAATAATAAGGTATTTGAGGTAGATATGTACATGAAGGCAGGGTAAAGTGACTAGACATCAGGATAGATAATAATAAGGTATTTGAGGTAGATATGTACATGAAGGCAGGGTGAAGTGACTAGACATCAGGATAGATAATAATAAGGTATTTGAGGTAGATATGTACATGAAGGCAGGGTGAAGTGACTAGACATCAGGATAGATAATAATAAGGTATTTGAGGTAGATATGTACATGAAGGCAGGGTGAAGTGACTAGGCATCAGGATAGATAATAATAAGGTATTTGAGGTAGATATGTACATGAAGGCAGGGTAAAGTGACTAGACATCAGGATAGATAATAATAAGGTATTTGAGGTAGATATGTACATGAAGGCAGGGTAAAGTGACTAGACATCAGGATAGATAATAATAAGGTATTTGAGGTAGATATGTACATGAAGGCAGGGTAAAGTGACTAGGCATCAGGATAGATAATAATAAGGTATTTGAGGTAGATATGTACATGAAGGCAGGGTAAAGTGACTAGACATCAGGATAGATAATAATAAGGTATTTGAGGTAGATCTGTACATGAAGGCAGGGTAAAGTGACTAGACATCAGGATAGATATTAATAAGGTATTTGAGGTAGATATGTACATGAAGGCAGGGTAAAGTGACTAGACATCAGGATAGATAATAATAAGGTATTTGAGGTAGATCTGTACATGAAGGCAGGGTAAAGTGACTAGGCATCAGGATAGATAATAATAAGGTATTTGAGGTAGATATGTACATGAAGGCAGGGTAAAGTGACTAGACATCAGGATAGATAATAATAAGGTAGATATGTACATGAAGGCAGGGTGAAGTGACTAGGCATCAGGATAGATAATAATAAGGTATTTGAGGTAGATATGTACATGAAGGCAGGGTAAAGTGACTAGACATCAGGATAGATAATAATAAGGTATTTGAGGTAGATATGTACATGAAGGCAGTGTAAAGTGACTAGACATCAGGATAGATATTAATAAGGTATTTGAGGTAGATATGTACATGAAGGCAGGGTAAAGTGACTAGGCATCAGGATAGATAATAATAAGGTATTTGAGGTAGATATGTACATGAAGGCAGGGTAAAGTGACTAGGCATCAGGATAGATAATAATAAGGTATTTGAGGTAGATGTGTACATGAAGGCAGGGTAAAGTGACTAGGCATCAGGATAGATAATAATAAGGTATTTGAGGTAGATATGTACATGAAGGCAGGGTAAAGTGACTAGGCATCAGGATAGATAATAATAAGGTATTTGAGGTAGATATGTACATGAAGGCAGGGTAAAGTGACTAGACATCAGGATAGATAATAATAAGGTATTTGAGGTAGATATGTACATGAAGGCAGGGTGAAGTGACTAGACATCAGGATAGATAATAATAAGGTATTTGAGGTAGATATGTACATGAAGGCAGGGTGAAGTGACTAGACATCAGGATAGATAATAATAAGGTATTTGAGGTAGATATGTACATGAAGGCAGGGTGAAGTGACTAGGCATCAGGATAGATAATAATAAGGTATTTGAGGTAGATATGTACATGAAGGCAGGGTAAAGTGACTAGACATCAGGATAGATAATAATAAGGTATTTGAGGTAGATATGTACATGAAGGCAGGGTAAAGTGACTAGACATCAGGATAGATAATAATAAGGTATTTGAGGTAGATATGTACATGAAGGCAGTGTAAAGTGACTAGACATCAGGATAGATATTAATAAGGTATTTGAGGTAGATATGTACATGAAGGCAGGGTAAAGTGACTAGGCATCAGGATAGATAATAATAAGGTATTTGAGGTAGATATGTACATGAAGGCAGGGTAAAGTGACTAGGCATCAGGATAGATAATAATAAGGTATTTGAGGTAGATGTGTACATGAAGGCAGGGTAAAGTGACTAGGCATCAGGATAGATAATAATAAGGTATTTGAGGTAGATATGTACATGAAGGCAGGGTAAAGTGACTAGGCATCAGGATAGATAATAATAAGGTATTTGAGGTAGATATGTACATGAAGGCAGGGTAAAGTGACTAGACATCAGGATAGATAATAATAAGGTATTTGAGGTAGATATGTACATGAAGGCAGGGTGAAGTGACTAGACATCAGGATAGATAATAATAAGGTATTTGAGGTAGATATGTACATGAAGGCAGGGTGAAGTGACTAGACATCAGGATAGATAATAATAAGGTATTTGAGGTAGATATGTACATGAAGGCAGGGTGAAGTGACTAGGCATCAGGATAGATAATAATAAGGTATTTGAGGTAGATATGTACATGAAGGCAGGGTAAAGTGACTAGACATCAGGATAGATAATAATAAGGTATTTGAGGTAGATATGTACATGAAGGCAGGGTAAAGTGACTAGACATCAGGATAGATAATAATAAGGTATTTGAGGTAGATATGTACATGAAGGCAGGGTAAAGTGACTAGGCATCAGGATAGATAATAATAAGGTATTTGAGGTAGATATGTACATGAAGGCAGGGTAAAGTGACTAGACATCAGGATAGATAATAATAAGGTATTTGAGGTAGATCTGTACATGAAGGCAGGGTAAAGTGACTAGACATCAGGATAGATATTAATAAGGTATTTGAGGTAGATATGTACATGAAGGCAGGGTAAAGTGACTAGACATCAGGATAGATAATAATAAGGTATTTGAGGTAGATCTGTACATGAAGGCAGGGTAAAGTGACTAGGCATCAGGATAGATAATAATAAGGTATTTGAGGTAGATATGTACATGAAGGCAGGGTAAAGTGACTAGACATCAGGATAGATAATAATAAGGTAGATATGTACATGAAGGCAGGGTGAAGTGACTAGGCATCAGGATAGATAATAATAAGGTATTTGAGGTAGATATGTACATGAAGGCAGGGTAAAGTGACTAGGCATCAGGATAGATAATAATAAGGTATTTGAGGTAGATATGTACATGAAGGCAGGGTAAAGTGACTAGGCATCAGGATAGATAATAATAAGGTATTTGAGGTAGATGTGTACATGAAGGCAGGGTAAAGTGACTAGGCATCAGGATAGATAATAATAAGGTATTTGAGGTAGATATGTACATGAAGGCAGGGTAAAGTGACTAGACATCAGGATAGATAATAATAAGGTATTTGAGGTAGATATGTACATGAAGGCAGTGTAAAGTGACTAGACATCAGGATAGATATTAATAAGGTATTTGAGGTAGATATGTACATGAAGGCAGGGTAAAGTGACTAGACATCAGGATAGATAATAATAAGGTATTTGAGGTAGATATGTACATGAAGGCAGGGTAAAGTGACTAGACATCAGGATAGATAATAATAAGGTATTTGAGGTAGATATGTACATGAAGGCAGTCTTTCTTTCACGGCTCAGGAAAAGACCCAGATGCAGACAGTTAGAAAAACTGATGTTTATTATATAAACAGGGGGGTTGTGGGAGTGTCAATGTAGTGTGTCTGAGTGATTGTGTATATATGGTGGGTATGCAGTATATTGTCTACTGAGTGTATATATAGTGGGTATACAGTATATAGTCTACTGAGTGTATATATATGCAGTATATTGTCTACTGAGTGTATATATAGTGGGTATACAGTATATAGTTTACTGAGTGTATATATAGTGGGTATACAGTATATATTCTACTGAGTGTATATATAGTGGGTATACAGTATATAGTCTACTGAGTGTATATATATGCAGTATATTGTCTACTGAGTGTATATATGGTGGGTATACAGTATATAGTTTACTGAGTGTATATATAGTGGGTATACAGTATATAGTCTACTGAGTGTATATATGGTGGGTATACAGTATATAGTCTACTGAGTGTATATATGGTGGGTATACAGTATATAGTCTACTGAGTGTGTATATAGTGGGTGTACAGTATATAGTTTACTGAGTGTATATATAGTGGGTATACAGTATATATTCTACTGAGTGTATATATATGCAGTATATAGTCTACTAAGTGTATATATAGTGGGTATACAGTATATAGTCTACTGAGTGTATATATATGCAGTATATAGTCTACTAAGTGTATATATAGTGGGTATACAGTATATAGTCTACTGAGTGTATATATATGCAGTATATAGTCTACTGAGTGTATATATGGTGGGTATACAGTATATAGTCTACTGAGTGTATATATGGTGGGTAACAGTATATAGTCTACTGAGTGTATATATATGCAGTATATAGTCTACTAAGTGTATATATAGTGGGTATACAGTATATATTCTACTGAGTGTATATATATGCAGTATATAGTCTACTGAGTGTATATATATGCAGTATATAGTCTACTGAGTGTATATATATGCAGTATATAGTCTACTGAGTGTATATATAGTGGGTATACAGTATATAGTCTACTGAGTGTATATATATGCAGTATATAGTCTACTGAGTGTATATATATGCAGTATATAGTCTACTGAGTGTATATATAGTGGGTATACAGTATATAGTCTACTGAGTGTATATATATGCAGTATATATTCTACTGAGTGTATATATGGTGGGTATACAGTATATAGTCTACTGAGTGTATATATGGTGGGTAACAGTATATAGTCTACTGAGTGTATATATATGCAGTATATAGTCTACTGAGTGTATATATGGTGGGTATACAGTATATAGTCTACTGAGTGTATATATATGCAGTATATAGTCTACTGAGTGTATATATATGCAGTATATAGTCTACTGAGTGTATATATGGTGGGTATACAGTATATAGTCTACTGAGTGTATATATATGCAGTATATAGTCTACTGAGTGTATATATATGCAGTATATAGTCTACTGAGTGTATATATATGCAGTATATAGTCTACTGAGTGTATATATATGCAGTATATATTCTACTGAGTGTATATATATGCAGTATATAGTCTACTGAGTGTATATATGGTGGGTATGCAGTATATAGTCTACTGAGTGTATATATATGCAGTATATTGTCTACTGAGTGTATATATATGCAGTATATAGTCTACTGAGTGTATATATATGCAGTATATAGTCTACTGAGTGTATATATATGCAGTATATAGTCTACTGAGTGTATATATAGTGGGTATGCAGTATATAGTCTACTGAGTGTATATATAGTGGGTATACAGTATATAGTCTACTGAGTGTATATATATGCAGTCTATAGTCTACTGAGTGTATATATGGTGGGTAACAGTATATAGTCTACTGAGTGTATATATATACAGTATATAGTCTACTGAGTGTATATATATGCAGTATATAGTCTACTGAGTGTATATATGGTGGGTAACAGTATATAGTCTACTGAGTGTATATATGGTGGGTAACAGTATATAGTCTACTGAGTGTATATATGGTGGGTAACAGTATATAGTCTACTGAGTGTATATATGGTGGGTAACAGTATATAGTCTACTGAGTGTATATATGGTGGGTAACAGTATATAGTCTACTGAGTGTATATATGGTGGGTAACAGTATATAGTCTACTGAGTGTATATATGGTGGGTATGCAGTATATAGTCTACTGAGTGTATATATGGTGGGTATACAGTATATAGTTTACTGAGTGTATATATGGTGGGTAACAGTATATAGTCTACTGAGTGTATATATGGTGGGTATGCAGTATATAGTCTACTGAGTGTATATATAGTGGGTATACAGTATATATTCTACTGAGTGTATATATATGCAGTATATAGTCTACTGAGTGTATATATGGTGGGTATGCAGTATATAGTCTACTGAGTGTATATATATGCAGTATATAGTCTACTGAGTGTATATATATGCAGTATATAGTCTACTGAGTGTATATATATGCAGTATATAGTCTACTGAGTGTATATATATGCAGTATATAGTCTACTGAGTGTATATATGGTGGGTATGCAGTATATAGTCTACTGAGTGTATATATATGCAGTATATTGTCTACTGAGTGTATATATATGCAGTATATAGTCTACTGAGTGTATATATATGCAGTATATAGTCTACTGAGTGTATATATATGCAGTATATAGTCTACTGAGTGTATATATAGTGGGTATGCAGTATATAGTCTACTGAGTGTATATATAGTGGGTATACAGTATATAGTCTACTGAGTGTATATATATGCAGTCTATAGTCTACTGAGTGTATATATGGTGGGTAACAGTATATAGTCTACTGAGTGTATATATATACAGTATATAGTCTACTGAGTGTATATATATGCAGTATATAGTCTACTGAGTGTATATATGGTGGGTAACAGTATATAGTCTACTGAGTGTATATATGGTGGGTAACAGTATATAGTCTACTGAGTGTATATATGGTGGGTAACAGTATATAGTCTACTGAGTGTATATATGGTGGGTAACAGTATATAGTCTACTGAGTGTATATATGGTGGGTAACAGTATATAGTCTACTGAGTGTATATATGGTGGGTAACAGTATATAGTCTACTGAGTGTATATATGGTGGGTATGCAGTATATAGTCTACTGAGTGTATATATGGTGGGTATACAGTATATAGTTTACTGAGTGTATATATGGTGGGTAACAGTATATAGTCTACTGAGTGTATATATGGTGGGTATGCAGTATATAGTCTACTGAGTGTATATATAGTGGGTATACAGTATATATTCTACTGAGTGTATATATATGCAGTATATAGTCTACTGAGTGTATATATGGTGGGTATGCAGTATATAGTCTACTGAGTGTATATATATGCAGTATATAGTCTACTGAGTGTATATATATGCAGTATATAGTCTACTGAGTGTATATATATGCAGTATATAGTCTACTGAGTGTATATATGGTGGGTAACAGTATATAGTCTACTGAGTGTATATATGGTGGGTATATAGTATATAGTCTACTGAGTGTATATATATGCAGTATATAGTCTACTGAGTGTATATATGGTGGGTATGCAGTATATAGTCTACTGAGTGTATATATATGCAGTATATAGTCTACTGAGTGTATATATATGCAGTATATAGTCTACTGAGTGTATATATATGCAGTATATAGTCTACTGAGTGTATATATATGCAGTATATAGTCTACTGAGTGTATATATATGCAGTATATAGTCTACTGAGTGTATATATATGCAGTATATAGTCTACTGAGTGTATATATATGCAGTATATAGTCTACTGAGTGTATATATGGTGGGTATACAGTATATAGTCTACTGAGTGTATATATATGCAGTATATAGTCTACTGAGTGTATATATGGTGGGTAACAGTATATAGTCTACTGAGTGTATATATATGCAGTATATAGTCTACTGAGTGTATATATATGCAGTATATAGTCTACTGAGTGTATATATATGCAGTATATAGTCTACTGAGTGTATATATATGCAGTATATAGTCTACTGAGTGTATATATGGTGGGTATGCAGTATATAGTTTACTGAGTGTATATATGGTGGGTAACAGTATATAGTCTGAGTGTGAGTAGGGTCAGTGGAAGATAGTTTGGGAACCATTACTTTACTATTTAGCAGTCTGGCTATTTAGCAGTCTGGCTATTTATCATTCTGGCTATTTAGCAGTCTGGCTCTTTATCAGTCTGGATATTTAGCAGTCTGGATATTTATCAGTCTGGCTCTTTAGCAGTCTGGCTATTTATCAGTCTGGATATTTAGCAGTCTGGCTCTTTAGCAGTCTGGATATTTAGTAGTCTGGATATTTAGCAGTCTGGATATTTAGCAGTCTGGATATTTAGTAGTCTGGCTCTTTAGTAGTCTGGATATTTAGCAGTCTGGATATTAGACAGATAGAAGCTGTCTCAGAGCCTGTTGGTCATGGAGCCCTCTACGTAGCAGAGAAAACAGTCTTATGACTTGGGTGGCTGGAGTCTTTGGCCATTTTCCGGGCCTTCCTCTGACACCGCCTGATAGAGGTCCTGGATGGCAGGGAGGACGGCCCCAATGATGTACTGGGCCGTCCGCACCACTCTCTGTAATGCTTTGCGGTCTAAGGCGTTGCATTCGCCATACTTTTTGAAGATCCGAGGGCCCATGCCTAATCTTTTCAGCCTCCTGGGGGAGGGGAAGAGATGCTGGCGTGCCCTCTTCATGACTGTGCGGGTGTGTGTGTGGACCATGTTAAGTCATTAGTGATGAGGACACCAAGGAACTTGAGAGCTATCGACCCGCTCCACAACAGCCCTGTCAATGTGGATGGGGGCGTGCTCTCCCCTCTTTCTCCTGTAGTCCTCGATCAGCTCCTTGGTCTTACTGACGTTGAGGGAGAGGTTGTTGTCCTGGAACCACACGGCCAGGTCACTGACCTCCTCCCTATAGGCTGTCTTATCATCGTCTGTGATCAGTCCTACCACCGTCGTGTCATCTGCAAACGTGATGATTGTGTTGGAGTTGTGCACGGCCATGCAGTCGTGGGTGAACAGGGAGTACAGTAGGGGACTCAGCACACACCCCTGAGGGGCCCCCGTGTTGAGGATCAGCATGGCGGATGTGTTGTTACCTACCATCACCACCTGGGGGCGGCCCGTCAGAAAGTCCAGGATCCAGTTGCAGAGGGAGGTGTTTAGTCCCAGGGTCCTTAGCTTAGTGACGAGCTTTGAGGGCACTATGGTGTTGAACACTGAGCTGTAGTCAATGAATAGCATTCTCACATAGGTGTTCATTTTGTCCAGGTGGGAAAGGGCAGTGTGGAGTGCAATAGAGACTGTGTCATCTGTGGATCTGTTGGGGTGGTATGTTAATTGGAGTGGGTCTACGGTGTCTGGGATGATGGGGTTGATGTGTGTCCTGACCAGCCTTTCAAAGCACTTCATAATTACAGATGTGAGTGGTACAGATAGTCATTTAGGCAGGTTACCTTGGAGTTCTTGGGAACAGAGACAATGGTGGTCAGCTTGAAACATGTTGGGAATGAAAATCTCTGTCCAGCTGGTCAGCTTTGAGAACTCACCCTGGTATTCCGTCTGGCCCATCTGATTGTTAACCTGTTTAAACTTTTTTGCTCACATAGGACCACGGAGAGCGAGATCACAAAGTCCTCTGGAAAAACATGGGCTTTCACTCAAGGCACAGTGTTATATTCCTCGAAGCGAGCATAAAAGGCATTTAGCTCGTTTGCGAGATTTGCATCGCTGGGCCGCTCCTGGCTGGGTTTCCCTTTGTAATCTGTAATCATCTGCAAGCCCTGTGTCACGCCCTGACCGTAGAGAGCTTTTTATGTCTCTATTTTGGTTTGGTCAGGGTGTGATTTGGGTGGGCATTCTATGTTTAGTGTTCTATGTTTTCTATTTCTGTGTGTTTGGCCGGATGTGGTTCTCAATCAGATGCAGCTGTCTATCGTTGTCTCTGATTCGGAATCATACTTAGGTAGCATTTTCCCACCTGTGTTTTGTGGGTAGTTAATTTTCTGTTTAGTGTTTTCTGCACCTGACAGGACTGTTTCGGTTTCGTTTATTCTCTTTGATATTTTTGTTCCAGTGTTCAGTTCAATAAAAGTCATGAACACTTACGACGCTGCGCTTTGGTCCGATCCTTCCTCATGCAACGATGACCGTTACACCCTGCCACGTATGACGAGCATCAGAGCCGGTGTAATAGGATTTCACCTTCCTCCTACATCGTCCTTTTGCATGTTTGATGTCTTGTCAGAGGTCGTAGAGAGTTTTCTTGTATGTGTCGAAGTCCTTTTACTTTTCCTTGTAAACGGTAGCTCTAGCCTTTAACCTAGCGTTTATATTACCTGTAATCCCTCTTATAGTCACTGTGGGGATGACATTGTCTATCCACTTATTGATGAAACACGTGACTGTTGTGGTAAACTCCTCAATGATGTCGGATGAATCCCGTAACATATCCCAGTCTGTACTAGCAAAACAGTCTTGTAGCTTTGTGTCTGCTTTATCCGACCACTTTCGTATTGAGCGCATCACTTATACTTCCTGTTTGAGCTTTTGTTTGAAAACAGGAAGCAGGTCATCAGGAAGCAGGTCAGGGATCGTGGTCAGATTTACTGAATGGAGGATGAGATGAGGGGCCTTGTATTTCTGTGGGTAGAATAAAAGTGGCTCAGGAGACGTGTTGGTTGGACGGTTTTATGTATCCCCTCGTTAAAGTCTCCACCCACCAGTACTGAGTGTACAAAACATTCTGAACACCTGCTCTTTCCATCACACAGACTGACCAGGTGAATCCAGGTTAAAGCTATGATCCCTTATTGATGTCATCTGTTAAATCCACTTCAATCAGTGTAGATGAAGGGGAGGAGACAAGTTAAAGAAGGATTTCTAAGCCTTGAGACAATTGAGACATGGATTGTGTATGTGTGCCATTCAGAGGATGAATGGGCAAGACAAGTGTCTTTGAACAGAGGTATGGTAGTAGGTGCCAGGCACACCAGTTTGTGTCAAGAACTGCAATGATGCCGTTTTTTTTTCTTCCTGTGTGTATCAAGAATGGTCCACCACCCAAAGGACATCCAGCCAAATTGACACAACTGTGGGAAGCATTGGAGTCAACATGGGCCAGCATCCCTGTGGAACACTTTCAACACCTTGTAGTCCATGCCCGGACGATTTGAGGCTGTTCTGAGGGAAAACGGGTGGGGGGGGGGGGGGGGGGGGGGCACTTTTGTTTGTAAATAGGAAGCAGGAGAATGGGGTCATGGTCAGAATTTCCGAAGGGATGACATCAACCAAAAAACGTCTTCTGGAACACACTGGGATCTAAAACCTCCAGGGGACCATGACAACGGTCTTGACCAACCGAGAACTAGACAAAACCTCCAGGGGACCATGACAACGGTCCTGACCAACCGACAACTAGACAAAACCTCCAAGGGACCATGACAACGGTCTTGACCAACCGACAACTAGACAAAACCTCCAGGGGACCATGACAACGGTCTTGACCAACCGACAACGAGACAAAACCTCCAGGGAACCTTGACAACGGTCTTGACCAACCGACAACTAGACAAAACCTCCAGGGGACCATGACAACGATCTTGACCAACCGAGAACTAGACAAAACCTCCAGGGGACCATGACAACGGTCCTGACCAACCGACAACTAGACAAAACCTCCAGGGGACCATGACAACGGTCCTGACCAACCGACAACTAGACAAAACCTCCAAGGGACCATGACAACGGTCTTGACCAACCGAGAACTAGACAAAACCTCCAGGGGACCATGACAACGGTCCTGACCAACCGATAACGAGACAAAACCTCCAGGGGACCATGACAACGGTCCTGACCAACCGACAACTAGACAAAACCTCCAAGGGACCATGACAACGGTCTTGACCAACCGACAACTAGACAAAACCTCCAGGGGACCATGACAACGGTCTTGACCAACCGACAACGAGACAAAACCTCCAGGGAACCTTGACAACGGTCTTGACCAACCGACAACTAGACAAAACCTCCAGGGGACCATGACAACGATCTTGACCAACCGAGAACTAGACAAAACCTCCAGGGGACCATGACAACAGTCCTGACCAACCGACAACTAGGCAAAACCTCCAGGGGACCATGACAACGGTCCTGACCACCCGACAACTAGACAAAACCTCCAGGGGACCATGACAACGGTCCTGACCAACCGACAACTAGGCAAAACCTCCAGGGGACCATGACAACGGTCCTGACCAATCGATAACTAGACAAAACCTCCAGGGGACCATGACAACGGTCCTGACCAACCGATAACTAGACAAAACCTCCAGGGGACCATGACAACGGTCCTGACCAACCGACAACGAGACAAAACCTCCAGGGGACCATGATAACGGTCTTGACCAACCGAGAACTAGACAAAACCTCCAGGGGACCATGACAACGGTCCTGACCAACCGACAACTAGACAAAACCTCCAAGGGACCATGACAACGGTCTTGACCAACCGACAACTAGACAAAACCTCCAGGGGACCATGACAACGATCTTGACCAACCGAGAACTAGACAAAACCTCCAGGGGACCATGACAACGGTCTTGACCAACCGACAACGAGACAAAACCTCCAGGGAACCTTGACAACGGTCTCTGTTTTAAACATCCTTGGACACAGAAAGCTTCTTACAACGTTCACATGAAATGTGTCTAGAACATGAATATCTTATATTCTGAGAACATGACAACCATGGTTTGTGTATTTTTTTTAAATATATGTTTTATTTTAAATGTAACCTTTATTTAACTAGGCCAGTCAGTTAAAGAACAAATTCTTATTTCCAATGACGGCCTACCCCCGGCCGAACCTGGATGACGCTGGGCCAATTGTTCGCAGCCCCATGGGACTCCCAATCACAGGCGGATGTGATACAGTGTTAAGAGCGTTGGGCCAGTAACCTAAAGGTTGCTGGTTCGAATCCCTCAGCCGACTAGGTGAAAAATCTGTAGATGTGCCTTTGAACAAGCCATTAACCCTAATTGCCCCTGTAAGTTACTATGGATAAGAGCATTTGCTAAATTACTAAAATGTAAAATTGTTTCTTGGAAACAGTCCTTGTATATCACTGGAACGTTCCTATCAAAGCACAAGGTAATGAGACTCTTAACAATCTCTAAAGTTGTGGGAACAATTGTTGTTATCTAAGTATGACTGAGTCCCTGCCTGTCTGTGTTGCATACTGTAGTGATCCTGGGACATCGCCATGGCTGTAGGCTGGGGTGACATCTAGCTGACGTGCCACTGTTCAGCTAACCCAATGTGGGGCACAGAGAAACAGCCAGGAGAGACAGCAGGAAGTAGGGCTCTGATACAAGCATCAAGCAGAACGGAGAGGAGAGGAGAGACAGCAGGAAGTAGGGCTCTGATACAAGCATCAAACAGAACGGAGAGGAGAGGAGAGACAGCAGGAAGTAGGGCTCTGATACAAGCATCAAGCAGAACGGAGAGGAGAGACAGCAGGAAGTAGGGCTCTGATACAAGCATCAAGCAGAACGGAGAGGAGAGGAGAGACAGCAGGAAGTAGGGCTCTGATACAAGCATCAAGCAGAACGGAGAGGAGAGGAGAGACAGCAGGAAGTAGGGCTCTAATACAAGCATCAAACAGAACGGAGAGGAGAGGAGAGACAGCAGGAAGTAGGGCTCTGATACAAGCATCAAGCAGAACGGAGAGGAGAGACAGCAGGAAGTAGGGCTCTGATACAAGCATCAAGCAGAACGGAGAGGAGAGGAGGGACAGCAGGAAGTAGGGCTCTGATACAAGCATCAAGCAGAACGGAGAGGAGAGGAGAGACAGCAGGAAGTAGGACTCTGATACAAGCATCAAGCAGAACGGAGAGGAGAGGAGAGACAGGAGGAAGTAGGGCTCTGATACAAGCATCAAGCAGAACGGAGAGGAGAGGAGAGACAGCAGGAAGTAGGGCTCTGATACAAGCATCAAGCAGAACGGAGAGGAGAGGAGAGACAGCAGGAAGTAGGGCTCTGATACAAGCATCAAGCAGAACGGAGAGGAGAGGAGAGACAGCAGGAAGTAGGGCTCTGATACAAGCGTCAAGCAGAACGGAGAGGAGAGGAGAGACAGCAGGAAGTAGGGCTCTGATACAAGCATCAAGCAGAACGGAGAGGAGAGGAGAGACAGCAGGAAGTAGGGCTCTGATACAAGCATCAAGCAGAACGGAGAGGAGAGGAGAGACAGGAGGAAGTAGGGCTCTGATACAAGCATCAAGCAGAACGGAGAGGAGAGACAGCAGGAAGTAGGGCTCTGATACAAGCATCAAGCAGAACGGAGAGGAGAGGAGAGACAGCAGGAAGTAGGGCTCTGATACAAGCATCAAGCAGAACGGAGAGGAGAGACAGCAGGAAGTAGTGCTCTGATACAAGCATCAAGCAGAACGGAGAGGAGAGGAGAGGAGAGACAGGAGGAAGTAGGGCTCTGATACAAGCATCAAGCAGAACGGAGAGGAGAGGAGAGACAGCAGGAAGTAGGGCTCTGATACAAGCATCAAGCAGAACGGAGAGGAGAGACAGGAGGAAGTAGGGCTCTGATACAAGCATCAAGCAGAACGGAGAGGAGAGGAGAGACAGCAGGAAGTAGGGCTCTGATACAAGCATCAAGCAGAACGGAGAGGAGAGGAGAGACAGCAGGAAGTAGGGCTCTGATACAAGCATCAAGCAGAACGGAGAGGAGAGGAGAGACAGCAGGAAGTAGGGCTCTGATACAAGCATCAAGCAGAACGGAGAGGAGAGGAGAGACAGCAGGAAGTAGGGCTCTGATACAAGCATCAAGCAGAACGGAGAGGAGAGGAGAGACAGCAGGAAGTAGGGCTCTGATACAAGCATCAAGCAGAACGGAGAGGAGAGGAGAGACAGCAGGAAGTAGGGCTCTGATACAAGCATCAAGCAGAACGGAGAGGAGAGGAGAGACAGGAGGAAGTAGGGCTCTGATACAAGCATCAAGCAGAACGGAGAGGAGAGACAGCAGGAAGTAGGGCTCTGATACAAGCATCAAGCAGAACGGAGAGGAGAGGAGAGACAGCAGGAAGTAGGGCTCTGATACAAGCATCAAGCAGAACGGAGAGGAGAGGAGAGACAGCAGGAAGTAGGGCTCTGATACAAGCATTAAGCAGAACGGAGAGGAGAGGAGAGACAGCAGGAAGTAGGGCTCTGATACAAGCATCAAGCAGAACGGAGAGGAGAGGAGAGACAGCAGGAAGTAGGGCTCTGATACAAGCATCAAGCAGAACGGAGAGGAGAGGAGAGACAGCAGGAAGTAGGGCTCTGATACAAGCATCAAGCAGAACGGAGAGGAGAGACAGGAGGAAGTAGGGCTCTGATACAAGCATCAAGCAGAACGGAGAGGAGAGGAGAGACAGCAGGAAGTAGGGCTCTGATTCAAGCAGAACGGAGAGGAGAGGAGAGACAGCAGGAAGTAGGGCTCTGATACAAGCATCAAGCAGAACGGAGAGGAGAGGAGAGACAGCAGGAAGTAGGGCTCTGATACAAGCATCAAGCAGAACGGAGAGGAGAGACAGCAGGAAGTAGGGCTCGGATACAAGCATTAAGCAGAACGGAGAGGAGAGGAGAGACAGCAGGAAGTAGGGCTCTGATACAAGCATCAAGCAGAACGGAGAGGAGAGACAGCAGGAAGTAGGGCTCTGATACAAGCATCAAGCAGAACGGAGAGGAGAGACAGCAGGAAGTAGGGCTCTGATACAAGCATTAAGTAGAATGGAGAGGAGAGGAGAGACAGCAGGAAGTAGGGCTCTGATACAAGCATCAAGCAGAACAGAGAGGAGAGGAGAGACAGGAGGAAGTAGGGCTCTGATACAAGCATCAAGCGGAACGGAGAGGAGAGACAGGAGGAAGTATGGCTCTGATACAAGCATCAAGCAGAACGGAGAGGAGAGGAGAGACAGCAGGAAGTAGGGCTCTGATACAAGCATCAAACAGAATGGAGAGGAGAGACAGCAGGAAGTAGGGCTCTGATACAAGCATCAAGCAGAACGGAGAGGAGAGGAGAGACAGCAGGAAGTAGGGCTCTGATACAAGCATCAAGCAGAACGGAGAGGAGAGGAGAGACAGCAGGAAGTAGGGCTCTGATACAAGCGTCAAGCAGAACGGAGAGGAGAGGAGAGACAGCAGGAAGAAGGGCTCTGATACAAGCGTCAAGCAGAACGGAGAGGAGAGGAGAGACAGCAGGAAGTAGGGCTCTGATACAAGCATCAAGCAGAACGGAGAGGAGAGGAGAGACAGCAGGAAGTAGGGCTCTGATACAAGCATCAAGCAGAACGGAGAGGAGAGGAGAGACAGCAGGAAGTAGGGCTCTGATACAAGCATCAAGCAGAACGGAGAGGAGAGGAGAGACAGCAGGAAGTAGGGCTCTGATACAAGCATCAAGCAGAACGGAGAGGAGAGGAGAGACAGCAGGAAGTAGGGCTCTGATACAAGCATCAAGCAGAACGGAGAGGAGAGACAGCAGGAAGTAGGGCTCTGATACAAGCATCAAGCAGAACGGAGAGGAGAGGAGAGACAGCAGGAAGTAGGGCTCTGATTCAAGCAGAACGGAGAGGAGAGGAGGGACAGCAGGAAGTAGGGCTCTGATACAAGCATCAAGCAGAACGGAGAGGAGAGGAGAGACAGCAGGAAGTAGGGCTCTGATACAAGCATCAAGCAGAACGGAGAGGAGAGACAGGAGGAAGTAGGGCTCTGATACAAGCATCAAGCAGAACGGAGAGGAGAGGAGAGACAGCAGGAAGTAGGGCTCTGATACAAGCATCAAGCAGAACGGAGAGGAGAGGAGAGACAGCAGGAAGTAGGGCTCTGATACAAGCATCAAGCAGAACGGAGAGGAGAGACAGCAGGAAGTAGGGCTCTGATACAAGCATCAAGCAGAACGGAGAGGAGAGACAGCAGGAAGTAGGGCTCTGATACAAGCATTAAGCAGAACGGAGAGGAGAGGAGAGACAGCAGGAAGTAGGGCTCTGATACAAGCATCAAGCAGAACAGAGAGGAGAGGAGAGACAGGAGGAAGTAGGGCTCTGATACAAGCATCAAGCAGAACGGAGAGGAGAGACAGCAGGAAGTAGGGCTCTGATACAAGCATCAAGCAGAACGGAGAGGAGAGACAGCAGGAAGTAGGGCTCTGATACAAGCATCAAGCAGAACGGAGAGGAGAGACAGCAGGAAGTAGGGCTCTGATACAAGCATCAAGCAGAACGGAGAGGAGAGACAGCAGGAAGTAGGGCTCTGATACAAGCATCAAGCGGAACGGAGAGGAGAGACAGGAGGAAGTATGGCTCTGATACAAGCATCAAGCAGAACGGAGAGGAGAGGAGAGACAGCAGGAAGTAGGGCTCTGATGGCAGAACGGAGATGACAGGTTGGTTCACTGCTGTGCTCTGTGTCTTCCCCTCTTGATCTGAAACACTCTTTAGTATTCAGATGTTATTCTAGTGGAAATTTAAGACATTAATCATCAACCATCATACCAATGTCCCAATTCATATAGGCTTCTGTGTTCACTTCTTCTTTCACTTTGTGGGAACAGGCCATTGTGAAATCCAATTTCATTTTGATGACGACGATGATGGGGTAATGATGATGATGATGATGATGATGATGATGATGATGATGATGATGATGACGAACACACAGACAGAAAAACACACACACCCATCCCCCACCCTAACCTGGTAGTTGGGGGAATATTTCGAAGGGGTGGTCTTGAGATGCAATGTTTTGAGCGGGGAGAGAGAAACGCTGTTGCCGCAACCATTCTTCCTCCCCTCCGGTTCCCACCGCTCTTTCCCTCGCTCCCGTCAAAGTCCACCCATCGAAGGCGTGGAGAACCTCTCGTGCGTCGCACACCGAGACCGTGCCTGTTGGAGACGCGCTGCATCCGCTCCACGGGAAGATGGAGAAACGGCAAGCAGAGTTATCCCCATGTAGAGAACGAGAAACCAAGGAAAGCTGTCATTTATGATGCAAACAGTGCTTTTCCGTCGATAGGAAACTTATTTTAGCGAAAGGGTAAGTGATATTACACATTTTATTACAGAATGAGATCGTTTTTAATGATGAAAAATAGATGTTTGTGGACTGGATATGTAGTTCTGTTTGATCAGACATATGGTAGTAGGCTACTGTGTCGCGTTATATTGCCACAACAGTATTCAATTAGGCTATGTTGAAATGACAGGCTATCTCACGAAAGAAACACATTTTACACATCACAATATATCAGACTCACCGGAACGATCGAAACTGGCACACGTTGACGTCAAATATTTTATGAATTGCGCACAAATAGTCTGCATGCGTATTTCTAAATATCAAAATCATTAACATTCTGTCTTATTAGAATCATTACTCGTATAGTGTATATTCATGTGATACAAAAACTGTATCACCAAAAAAAGGGAAGATTATTTGAATGTGAATCAAAGATTGGTTCAAAATTAGTTCCATTAGTTATCCAAGACCTCTGAGGTGAAATTATGATTTCATAAGTTTGATTATGTATTCGCCCTTTTTCCTTGAGGAAATTGTGTTTTTAGAGGAATTATCCATTTAAATTAATAAATACATTTTAAACCTTTCAAGCTTTTTCAGGTATATATGAACAATCCTCTATTTATTACTTATAATAATCGAATAGGTTATGAACGTTTGACCAGAAGCAAATATATCAGAGATGAGACAGTGTTGGTAGTGGAAGGAGAGAGAGAGAGAGAGAGAGAGAGAGAGAGAGAGAGAGAGAGAGAGAGAGAGAGAGAGAGAGAGAGAGAGAGAGAAAGAGGGAGGGATAGAGAGAAAAGAGAGAGAGAGGAAAGAGAGAGCGAGAGAGAGAGGGGAGAGAGGAAAGAGAGAAAGAGGAAAGAGAGAGTGAGAGAGAGAGAGAGGGGAAAGAGACAGAGAGGGAGAGAGAGAGAGAGAGAGAGAGGTGAGGGTGTTGGAGGGGAGTCAGGTAGGATGGATCATATCTCTGCCCTCTTGTGGTGTGAACTAAAATTAGAGTGTGGGTTGACCAGACTTTCAGTTTGGAATAGCCAAGGAGCGCTTTACCAAATCTTATCACATTCCAAATGTCCACGGTTCAGAAGGTTAACCCTGGTTGTGGATCGGACAGGAGGAGACTGGTCTGAGGGCTTTGTTGGGTGCTTTATGTGTAGCAGTGGAGGCTGGTGGGAGGAGATATAGGAGGACGGGCTCATTGTAATGGCTGCAACGGGGGAAAAAACTGTAATGGAGTTAAATGTGGTTTCCGAATGTTTGACGTGTTTGCTTCCGTTCGAGCTATTACAACGAGCTCGTCCTCCTATAGTTCCTCCCACCAGCCACCACTGGCGCGTATTATGGGGGAGGGTGGACGTGAGAGGATTCAGAAATACTTTTAGTATGGTATTGTAATGTAGAGTATTACAATGTATTGTAATTTAGTGTAATGTATTGCATTGTAACATATAGCATTGTAATGTATTGTATTGTAATGTAATGTATTGAAATGCATTGCATTGTTATGTATTGTAATGTAAGTTATTGTAATGTATTTTATTGTATTGTATTGTAAGGTATTGTATTTGAATGTATTGTAATATAGTGTATCATATTCTAATGTATTGTAATATAGTGTAATGTATTGTATTGTCATGTAATGTATTGCAATGTATTGTATTGTATTGTAATGCATTGTGTGGTCATGCAATGTAGAGTATTGTATTGTATTGTAATGTATTGTAATGTAATGTGTTGTATTGTATTGTAATGCCTTGTATTGTATTGTAATGTATTGTAATGTAAGTAATGTAATACAATGTATTGTATTGTAATGTAATGCAATGTAATGTATTGTATTGTAATTTAATGCATTGTAATGTATTGTATTATAATGTATTGTATTGTAATGCATTGTAATTTATGGTAATGTATTGTATTGTAATTTAATGCATTGTAATGTATTGTATTATAATGTATTGTGTTGTAATGTATTGTTTTGTAATGTGTTGTAATGTGTTGTAATGTATTGTGTTGTAATGTATTGTATTGCATTTTAATGTAATGTATTGTAAAGTAGCGGCAGGTAGCCTAGTGGTTAGAGCGTTGGTAACCGAAAGGTTGCAAGATCGAATCCCCGAGCTGACAAGGTAAAAATCTGTCGTTCTGCCCCTGAACAAGGCAGTTAACCCACTGTTCCTAGGCCGTCATTGTAAATAAGAATTTGTTCTTAACTGACTTGCCGAGTTAAATAAAAAAATACCAAAATTGTAATGTTTGGCTCGGCACCTAAGACCCTCAGAAACATTTACAGATGCACAATTGAGAGCATCCTGTCGGGTTGTTTCACCGCCTGGTACGGCAACGGCACCGCCCACAACCGCAGGGCTCTCCAGAGGGTAGTGAGGTCTGTCCAACGCGTCACCGGGGGGAAAACTGTGTTGTGGAAATTACAACATTATATTATCTTTATATTATAATCTAATAATAATAATAATAATAATAATGTTTGAAGAAATCTAAAAGTCTCTGAACAACCACCCGGGCCACTGCCTGTTCACCCCGCTATCATCCAGAAGGCGAGATCAGTACAGGTGCATCCAAGCAGGGACCGAGAGACTGAAAAACAGCTTCTATCTCAAGGCCATCAGACTGTTAAATAGCCACCACTAGCCAGCTACCACCCGGTTACTCAACCCTGCGCCTTAGAGGCTGCTGCACTATATACAGTTGAAGTCGGAAGTTTACATACAACTTAGCCAAATACATTTAAACTCAGTTTTTCACAATTCCTGCTGTATTGTATTGTAAGACCATGGATAGGCCTGCTGTATTGTATTGTAAGGCCATGGATAGGCCTGCTGTATTGTATTGTAAGGCCATGGATAGGCCTGCTGTATTGTATTGTAAGACCATGGATAGGCCTGCTGTATTGTATTGTAAGACCATGGATAGGCCTGCTGTATTGTATTGTAAGACCATGGATAGGCCTGCTGTATTGTATTGTAAGGCCATGGATAGGCCTGCTGTATTGTTTTGTAAGGCCATGGATAGGCCTGCTGTATTGTATTGTAAGGCCATGGATAGGCCTGCTGTATTGTATTGTAAGACCATGGATAGGCCTGCTGTATTGTATTTTAAGGCCATGGATAGGCCTGCTGTATTGTGTTGTACTAAACACAATGCATTTAGATTCTGACAAGATATCTAGATATTTTCTCATCGTTAGATACTACAGCATTTACGTATAATCTGTTCCCTCCACCCCCCATTCCCTCTCTGGTATTAGTATGCTAGGCTAGTGCACGGCGGGCTGGTGCACGGCGGGCTAGTGCACGGCGGGCTGGTGCACGGCGGGCTAGTGCACGGCGGGCTAGTGCACGGCGGGCTGGTGCACGGCGGGCTAGTGCACGGCGGGCTGGTGCACGGCGGGCTAGTGCACGGCGGGCTAGTGCACGGCGGGCTGGTGCACGGCGGGCTAGTGCACGGCGGGCTAGTGCACGGCGGGCTAGTGCACGGCGGGCTAGTGCACGGCGGGCTAGTGCACGGCAGCATGAAGCATCATCTCACTGAGATGGGCTTCTTTTAGGTGGTCCTGTCAAGCAGCTAATAGGGAAACATCACGCGAATCATTGTCCCCCACAATGAAACCGAGGGGAGGGGACTGTGCGTCTGTCTCCAGTCGTGCGTTCATGCGTTAGTCACACGCCATATCGCAGAGAGCACTGACCTGATTTTCACAAAACTTGGGTGAATGACACATCTTGTTCTTTACACAATTACACTGATTGGCCCAAGTTGG